>NW_024070205.1:27831072-28334511 GCF_014754425.2 Oryx dammah
CTCTGGTCAGATGTCTCTTACAACATGGGTTCTCGAGGCTGGCTCTCTGCAGAATCACCTGTGAGCTTTTATACATGGTTATACCTTTTTCTAGGCTTCCCGGGTGGTGCTGATGGTAAAGAACCTGCCTGCCAATGCAGGAGGCATAAGAGACATGGTTTAGATCCCTGGTTCAGATAGATCCCCTGGAGGAGAAAATGGCAACCCACTCCAGTATTCTTGCTTGGGGAATCCTGTGAACAGAAGAGCTTGGTGGGCTGCAGCCCATGGTGTTGCAAAGAATCGGACACAACTGAGCAACTGAACACTGGTCTTTCTTGGCTTGTGGACTTGTTACTTTAATCTCTGCCTCTGTCTTCACATGGTGGTCCCTGTGTGTCTGTTTTCTGTTGGTGTCCATTCCTTGTCTTTTGAGGACCCCAAGCATTAGGTTTTGGGTCCACCTTCTGCAGAGGATCTTCCTGTCCCTTCTCCAGGGGATCATCCCAACCCAGGAATCGAACCAGGGTCCCCTGCATTGCAGGCAGATTCTTTACCAGCTGAGCTACCAGGGAAGCCCTCAATCCACTATATGTGTGTCTATAGAAAATAGAAGCTGCTCTAAGACGTGGCTGTCCTGTTGGAACCTGTTAGGGCAAGACCCTGCCACAGTAGAAAACCATTGTGTGCATTTGTGGAGGGGGAGGTAGAAGGGAGGTGGGGCCGGCTCCCCATGGATGAGGTTGACTGTACCCCTTGAATGGATCTATGTCCTTCTCCCCTCCATTCCCATGGATACTCTCCCGACAAGCTGCCACCATCTGTCACCTGCAGAAAAAATGCCTCCTATCTTCCATACTCTGCAAGCCCTTGCCCTACCCCATCCCACCAGTTTCATTTTCAACCGGTCTCCTAAATGACAAATCCAAACTTGCCACTTCTTCACTTAAGGCTCTCCAGAGGATCCTCCTGTCCTCACGAGAACCTCCTTGGGCTACTCCTCCAGCATCACCTAATGCTACTCCCCATCCTGAAGATGCTTGTGTCTCTAAAACACAGCTCTTCTGTTCTTTCTGCAGGCTGTCCTTTGTGTGGCCCCTCCTCCTGGAAGGCTGGACAGAATCCCAAGCCCAGGGACCCCAAAGGCTAATGCACTCAGGCCTCTGCTCCCCCATAGGCAGAGTAGAGTGAGAACAAGCCTCCTATTTGGGCCTCTGCTTTAAGTCTTCTTGAGGGCAAAGAAACTAGTAAATATCCCCAGTGAGATTCCTCCAGCCGCTTTCCATGCTGGAAATGAAATGGCCAGCTGTAAAAATACGATGCATAATACAAACCAGCTTAATGATTTTCTGAAACATTAAAAATTAATGTTGAACATCAACACTTTTCAGTGGTCAAATGTCCTCCACGGAGCTTAGTGTCTGGAAATTGGCCCCATAGCGGGCATCGGGGCCTGTAGCTGTAGGCCAATTTGGGAGGGTGTAAATGCCCTGAAGACGAGAGGCCATGTGTAGGTGAGTCAGGCTTAGGTGGCTTAGGCGAGAGGCTGAGTTTTCTGTCTTCCTAAGCCCCTGATCTCTGTCCTCTCCAGCTGTCTGTTAATTTCAGAGGCTTTTTATATGATCGTCTCTCCTCTCCTAATTCCTTCTCTTCTCCTAATTCCACCTGCAAGGCAGAGAGCAGGCCTGTAGATGAACAGAAGTTGGCCAGTCCGTGTGGCCACTGGACTCAGGGCCATCTCCTTTGGTATTTCTTTTGCCATCCAGGGCAAGGAGGTGAGGCTCACATTCCCCTGGCTGCCTGCTAGGCTGCCCATCTCCATCGATCAACCATGAATCTTACAGGCTTCCAGCATTTGTAATTCCCTACCTCCATTTCCCCATCCCTATGAGGGCAGAGAGAAGGTGCCTTGGAGGGATGGGGGCCTGGAACTTCTCTCTGTAATGTGCATGGTTTCTAAGCACCCCCAGGTCACAATGGCAAGGCACAGCTTGGAACCACTGGCACAGCTGGAAAGCCACAGAGGTTGTTGGAGAAATGCTCTTGGTTTGTTGGGCCTGAAACAGCAATATTTTGTAAAACCCAATCTGCTGCTCAGCTAAGTTTAAAAATACCCCTTTCTGTTTTAGATAATAAAGCTCAAAATTATTCACTGTATTAAATGCTGCTTAATAAAATCATGGTCTAATGAGCTGCCTCATTTGTGTTTGCCTGGTTTCAACCGTCTGGGACCTGCCAGGATTCGCTCTGATATTGTTGATTCAGTGCAGGTGGAGTAAGCCTGTTTTCTGTTGCCGTAGGGGAGGCAACAGTTTGGGATTTTCATCATTCCATGGAAGGCTTCTTAAATGCAAAGGACAAAGGGTCCAGAGCACTCTGTGCTATTGAGTCAGTCTCTAATTGTATCCATCAGCAGGAGTAGACATTGGCGAGATCTGCTATAGTTGGTTTCTATGCTGGGTTAACAGTGTCACCTCCCTATGTAATGAATAACTTGTTGTCTTGATAGCAGTACTTTTCAGAAGTGTCTACCTAGTGCTTTGCAGGTTCCTTGAGAACTACAGTTTAGTATGGATCCACCCTTTCATTGCAAAGCTCAGCCCAGGCAGAAAGTTTGCAACCTGCACTCGGACCTGGCAGTCAGGCTGCTCCTGGGCCTTTGCACATGCTATTTGTGCTGCCTATATAGCTCTTTACCCTCACTCTCCATATTCTCACCTCCATCCCCTTTACATATCAATTCCTCTTCTTGCTTCAGGTCTGAGATATATTGCCTCTAAGTTTAGTCATTTGTCCCTCAGTGAAGCAGTTCCACTGTGAATCTGATTGGCTAGTCCTGGGTCATTGAGTTAAGAAGTAGAAGCAATCCATTTCAAACTGTATGATTTTATCCAAGTAATACACTGGCATGGTCGTATCAGAATCAGGAGGAACACTTAGATTATTAGTAGCAAAATAAGGAGGTATACTGGACAGTCGAAAACCTCAGATGGCTGCCTTAGCTCCCAGTGGCTCACAGGACGCTGGGGTGAGTTACATGAGCTACCCCTTTGTTCTCCTACATCAGATCAGTCTAGATTTGGCCAAGGATGATAAAAGATCCCAAATAATAATAGTCTAAGTAAAAAAAATGTTCATTATTTCTTTTCCCATAAAAGCCAGAAGTGGGCGATTCAAGACTGGCTTGAGGGTTCAGCTCCACAAAGTCCTCAAAAGCAGCGCTTTGTCTGGAACTTCCCTCATGGTCCAATGGTTAAGAATTCATCTCCCAATGCGGGGAACATGGGTTTGATCCCTGGTCAGGGAACTAAGATTCCACATGCCACAGAACAACTAAGCCCGAGCACTGCAACTACTGAGCCTGTGCACTCTGGAGCCTGTGAGCCACAGTTAGAAACCTGTTCACTGCAGCTACGAAGCCCACGCACTGCAACGCAAGGTCCCGCATGCCGTATCTAGACCCAACCCAGCCAAAAATAAGTAAATAAGTATTTTTTAAAGTGCATTGTCTTTAGCTTTCCACAGTGCAATCCCAGGATGTAGCCTATCCCAGGGTCACGGCGAGAATATCACAACCTCACTCCAAGAACATAGATGGAAGAGGCCAGAGAAGGAGCAGAGCAACGATAGCAGCTGACGTTGAAGGAACGTCTACAGGAACATGTTCTATTGGCCAGAACTGGGTGATGTGGCCACCTTTGGCAGGAAAAACTAGGCATGGCCATGAGTCACTTACAAGTTCAGTCACACTTGGGTGTGACACCAAAAGCATAATCCGTAGAGGACAAAATTGAGCGGTTAGACTTTAGCAGAATTAAAATCGTTTCCTCTGTGGGAGAGACTTTGTAAGAGATGAAGTAACAAACTACCAATTGAGAGACAATGTTTGCATGTCACATATCTGACAAAACACTTGTATCTAGAATATATGAATATTTGAATTCTCAGCAGTAAGAAAATAAACAATCCAGTTTTTTAAATGGGCAAAAGATGAAAGCAGACACTTCACACACACACAAAAATGAATTTGAATGGCAAATAAGCCCATGAAAAGACGTCCAACATTGCAGCCTATTTGTGTCTGTGTGTGTCCTCAGTCATATCTGAGTCTTTGCGACCCCATGGACTGAAGCCCGCCAGGCTCCTCTGTCCCTGGGATTTCCTGGGCAAGAGCACTGGAGTGGGTTGCCATTTCCTCCTGCAGGGGGTCTTCCCGACCCAGGGATCAAACCTGCATCTCTTGTGTCTCTTGCATTGGCAGGCAGATTCTTTACCATTGTGCCACCTGGGAAGCCCCTCATTGTCTGTTAGGGAAATGTAAATTAGTACCACAAGGAAGTACCAGTACACATCTTATTAGAGTGCTGCAATTAAAAAGATGGACATTAATGGGAAATAATCTAAAAAAGAATGTGTGTATATATATATATATGTATAACTGAATCACTTAGCTGTACACTTGAAACTTCATGACATTGTAAATCAACTATACTTCAATACAATAAAAATTTTAAAGCATAAAAATTGAAAGATGCAGAATACCAAATGCAGAGCATCTGGATCTCTTATGAGAATGTGAAATGGTGCAGCCAATGGTTTGGTAGTTTTTTATAAAGTTATATGCCACGTATATGCCATATATATATGTGTGTGTGCCCTATAACTGCCATATATCTGCCATATAACTCAGCAGTCTTACTCCTGGATATTTATTCCAGAGAAATAAAGTCCTGTGTTTATAAAAAAAAAAAAAACCTGTACATGAATGTTTCTGGCAGCTCTATTCACAATGGTGTGATACTGGAATCAACCCAAATGTCCTTCAACAGATGAATGGATAAACAGATTGTGGTACATCCATACAATTGCAAAACAGCTCAGTAGTAAAAAGGAATGAATTATTGATTCATAATGCAATTTGGATGAATCTCAAAGGCATTATGGCGAATGAAAGAAACAGTCCCAAAAGATTACACGCGGTATGATTCTGATACCAACCAGGGTTCCTGGCCTTCTGCAGTCAGTAGAAATTGATCAGAGGCCAAATTGAAAATTCAGGCAAGGTGTTATTGGGGCCCCTGCTGCAGTGGTGGGTGTGAGAACAAGCAACAGTTTCCCTTGTTTGCTCACATGCTGAGGGCAAGCTTGTTCCTTATATAGGACGGAGGTAGTGGTGTATGTCCAGGGGACAGACCAGAGGGGTGGTGAGTGTTGGGGACATGTGCCGTACCTAGATTTTTGTTCCTGTCCCCCAGTTTTTGCTCCAATAGGGATTTTTTTTATCTTTTTGTATCTTCTGTCCATAATTTGCCCCAACTGTATGCACACATTTATTTTTATTCCCTTATAGTTTCTTTGTTGCTCGAGGAGAGGTGTGTCTGAGTACAAGCATTGCAGTACTGCAGCAAAGGGTCCCTGGTCCCAACCTGTCTCAACTCCATTTATATGACGTCCTTCAGAAGACATGGAAAGTAGATTCCTGGTTGCCGAGGGTTATAGGTGGGGGAGGTGTGACTTTGAAGGACAGTACCAGGGAATTTGAGAGGTGATAGAAATGGTCTGATTGTGGTGCTGGTTACATGAATCTATACATGTTTTAAAATTCATAATTGCACACCTCAAAAAAATTGATTTGATTATAAAAGTGTTATTACTATGTTAAAAAGGAGGCATGAATATTGGGGGTGGGCAGTAGCAGTCTGACCACCTACACCTCTCTTTACCGCACATTCTCTTTGTTGGGCTCGGGCCAGGCTTCTCGAGCCCCAGAGCTATTGATGTTTGGGGCCAGATAATTCTTTGTTCAGTGGCTCACCTGTAGCTTGCAGGTTGCTTGCATCATTCCTACCCTCTACCCACTAGATGCCAGAACCATAGCACATCCCCAGATGTGATAACCAAAAATGGCTGCAGACATTGTTAAATGTCCATGGGGACTGCAGCTGCTTTCCGGTGAGAACTGAGTGTATTTCAGTTGCTTACAACTAAAGAACCTTCAATTGGTCATTTCCTTTCTCAGAAACGTTGTTTTCATTCTGTCTTCATTGCCTCTTTGGTGACAGCTGCCCAAGAACTTGCAAGGTGTAGGTTGGATACATCTGAGAATAGGTGAGGGCATGTGAGTCTGCTGAGTCATCCCACAGGTCCCCAGCTTCTATAACGTTTTCTCCATACTCTTATCCCCGTATCTATCACATGGCAAAAACGACTGAGTCCCAGGCAGTTACTGATTCTGAGTGGTGGAGTATTAAGCCTACTTTGTACAAGTTACATCTTAAGCCATAGGTATTTCCCTTGGCTCATTTTAAACCACAGAAAAGCCATTCCACTATTTAAATATAGAGGAGTAACATATTTTAATAATCATACCCTGGGGCATAGTTTTTCCTGTTGCATGAAAAAATAATGGTCAAAGCAGCCTGCCGCCAATTGCAAAGTTATGTAAAAGTAATGGAAAGAAATCCAGACCCACGTACCTGCCATTGCTCTGGACCACCTCAGCTTCAGTGCTGCATTTCCTATTCTGCACACTCCCTAGCCCAGGATAAAGATGGTGTGGTCATCACTCAAGTCTTTATTTCAAAAGAGCTTCTCTTCTTTCACAGGTGGCCGTGGAGAGTGGGCTGGAAAAGGACCAGTCCATTTCTGTCTTTAACTTAGGAACCAGCAGTGGAATTTACTGGACTGTCTTAAAATAGGGGAATATAAGAGGAGCAGAAGTTACTTTAGGATTTCTGCTTGCAAACTGCAGTGCTTTCAGACTCTAGGCTGGTAAGAAAACGATGAAGCAGGTCGAGTGGAAATTATAGTGAATAAGTTAGAAGGTCCATGCCTGTGCTGAAGTGGCTTCTCATGTCTATGTCATTGTTGCCATGTGGAAATCCCAACTTAGTGTTGTGAAATCTCATGTGTTTGTGTGTGTGTGTGTGTGTGTTGGCTGTTTGGGGTCTTCATTGCTGTGAGTGGGTTTTCTTTAGTAGCAGCGAGTATCTTGTTGTCACTAACTGGCTTAGTTGCCCTGCAGCATATGGAATCTTCACAGACCAGGGATTGAACCTGTGTTCACTGGACCAGCTGGGAAGTCCTCTTACATGTTTTTGATAGAAGTTGTAAACCAGCATCTTTATTTAGCCTCTTCTGATTAGTAAATGCTGCAATCAATTCAGATGGGAAAAAACAAGTCTGAAGTGTGTCTTGCTGTGTACTGGAGCCAATGAGTTTGTGGTTTTTCGTGACTCAATCCCCTGAAGATCAACTCTGCAGGAATCCCGAGAGAAAAGCTTAACAGAAATTTGGATATTGTCACTCCCTCCACCGTAAGCCTCATTCACCCTCACTCACCCTCATCTCCCAGTCCTTGTGGGTCCTTCCTTCTCAGTTGACCTTCAGTTTCTTCTACTACTCTAATCATCCCAACCAAGATGAGAATGAGTCCTTTCTCCTGATTATTCAACTAAACTAAGATGGAACTTTTCCATGTAACCTTAATGACAGCAGCACAAAAAACGTGCACAGACAAGAAGCCCAAGTGAAGAAAAGCGGGGTATGAAACTGTATGGATGGAATGATCCCAAGTATGTAAAGATTGCAACCATGGACTTCCCTGACAGCCCAATGGTTAAGACTCTGAGCTTCCGCTGCAAGGGGTGTGGGTTTGATCCCTGGTTGCGGAACTAAGATCCCACATGTGGTGCAGTACAAACAAAAAGAAAGAAAAATAAAAGCTGCAGCCAAGAAACTGGGGATGTAAATTGGTGCCCCCACTGTGGAATGTCTCCTCAAAAAACCTGAAAGATGAACTACCATATGTTCCACCTCTGGGCATACACCAAAGGATTCTCAACCACAAAGGAAATCAAAGCACTGTCTTGAAGTGATATGTGCACGCCCATGTCCACTGCAGCCTTATTTACAATTACTAAGACATGGAAACGTCCCTGGTGGCTCAGATGGTAAGGAATCTGCCTGTAATGCAGGAGACCTGGGTACAATCCCTGGGTTGGGAAGATCCCCTGGAGAAGGAAATGGCAATCCACTCCAGTATTCTTGCCTGGAGAATTCCATGGACAGAGGAGCCTAGCAGGCTATATAGTCCATGGGGTTGCAAAGAGTCGGACGCGACTGAGGGACTAACACACACACACAAGATATGAAAGCTACCTAAGTGTCCATCTGTAAGTGAATGCATTCATACATTGTGGTATATATCTATGCAATGAAAGGCTTTTCTACTGTAGAAAGGAAGGAAATCCCATCATTTGCAGCTACACAGATGGACCTTGAGAGCATTGTGCTAAGTGAAATAAGTCAGTTAGAGAAAGATGAATACTGTATGATCTCACTTATATGTAAAATCTTGAAATACTGAACTCAGATACAGAGAACAGATAGGTACTTTCCCAAGGCCATGGGGGTGTGGACAAAATGGGTAGAAGGGGATCAAACGGTGTAAGTTTCCAGTTGTAAGATTACTAAGTTCTGGGGGTGTAACATACAGATGATGAATTTCAACTAAACTTACTGTGATAATAGGGTCTTCCCAGGTGGCTCAGTGGTAAAGAATCCTCCTGCCGATACAGGTTTGTTCCCTGGGTTAGGAAGATCCCCTGAAAGAGGAAATGGCAACCCACTCCAGTATTCTTGCCTGGAGAATTTCCATGGACATAGGAGCCTGGCGGTCTATAGTCCATGGGGTCACAAAGAGTCAGACATGACTGAGCAACTTAGCACACACATACAATATATCAAATCATTATATTGTACACTTTGATATAATAAGACTAGAGGGAAATATGGCAAAATATTGACAGTGGGTTAGCTCTGGGCATGGAAATAGAGGTTATTTCGTTCCCCATCAGCTTTCTTGTATATTTTAAGTGCTTCATGCTGGGAATGTACTCTTTCTAATTTATAATGGAAAACATTTTTTAAAGGAAATCTTATTTGGAGACTAAGGGAGAAACAAAAAAAAAGAGAAAGTTCAATAGTGACATTTAGTCAGTGTAGATTCATGGATGGATATCCACAGGTTTATTGAACTTGCCTGATGGTAGGGAGGCTGAACTTAGCTGGTTTCAGCAAACCAGGCTTGCTCCCCACAGCATACATCTTGGACAGGACTGTTGGGAAGAGTTAGAGAGGTTGAAACTGGAATGCTTCAGAGAAGAGTAACTTACAGTCCATCATTTAACAAACGGATGGAGCCCACGACTCGGTGTTTCCTTTCATGATTGTTTACAGGAGTGAGAAAATAGGTGTTACCATGGTAAAAGTGGAAAAATAATAGAGCTTGGTAAAGTGAAGTGCAAGCCTTTGGTTGTGTCCTGTGAAGAAGGCTGAGTGCCGAAGAATTGATGCTTTTGAACTGTGGTGTTGGAGAAGACTCTTGAGAGTCCCTTGGACTGCGAGGAGATCCAACCAGTCCATTCTGAAGGAGATCAACCCTGGGATTCTTTGGAAGGAATGATGCTAAAGCTGAAACTCCAGTACTTTGGCCACCTCATGCAAAGAGTTGACTCATTGGAAAAGACTCTGATGCTGGGAGGGATTGGGGGCAGGAGGAGAAGGGAACGACCGAGGATGAGATGGCTGGATGGCATCACTGACTCGATGGACATGAGTCTGAGTAAACTCCGGGAGTTGGTGATGGACAGGGAGGCCTGGCGTGCTGCGATTCATGGGGTCGCAAAGAGTCAGACACGACTGAGCGACTGAACTGAACTGAACTGAAGGTTACTTGAATCTTTGGGGCATGAGCACATTCTGCACCGAGTTAGACAACTCCGTTCATAGCCTCACATTAAAAATAGGCAGTTTGGTGCACCCAGTTGTTTTAAGTTGGCAGCAAAGGACTTTGAATTCATGTATCACTTCTGTCCACATGTTTGAATTTTCCAGAATGGTGTTTTGAACCTGTTAGAGTAATGGAGTACATCCTGAATTGTTTGCCATTGGATCTGAGCATAACCAAGCAGTCATCCGTTACCCTAAAGCCGGCATCACAGTATTCCCCTGATGGCAACCGGGTCCTGAGTTCTTCAGCCAGTAAAACCTTGTTCCCAAGGCTTCGAGGATAAGGCACCTCACAGTCTCTGTTTCATACCCTTTTAGAAGGTATAATCCTCAGGCCACTTTATGCCAGATCCAGGTACAAACTCTTTACATTTGAGAGTTGAGGATAGCATTATTGTTTTTTGCATGGGAAACTGAAATACAGACAAGTTAGTGACTTGCACAAGGTCACACAGCACATAATTGGTAGAACTGGAATTTTAACCCCAGCTGTTTTCTCTAGAGTTCTTGATCTTGGAAATACTGTTGTCTTACATTACATCCAAGAGCCTGTTGATCCACTGCCATAAGCCAAATTCACATTTTGCCTATTACAGTGCCTGAGGTTATTTCTACACATGTGCAGCCCAAGGGAGGTCTTAGGTTTTGTCTGCCAGCATATTACAGAAACATTAATAAGTGTCCTCTTTAAAACAGGCTGATTCTAAAGGCAACTGGGAAGTTAATGGGTGGTTTTTAGCTCAAGGGTAGGAAAAAAGATACAGCATGAACTATGATGAACTGAGATGGAGAGAAAGCCAGAAATCCCACTCCAACATGATTTTATTCTAATTGTCATCATGATTCCATAACTCCAAAAATGTTTTGTGCCAACTTGCTTTTTGTTTGTACATTTTAATGTAGTGTAAATTGGTGGAATGATGCTAAAGGAGAGAGAATAAAGGTTAAGGAGATACAGTTTTTTGAAAAAAAATCTGGTATGTGCCAGGCACAATGCTTGCCCCCTAAATCCTTTGCTATTTAATCTTTTCAACTGTCCCATGAAAGGAGGTGCTGTTATTGGCACCCCCATTTTACTAACACGGCAACTGAAGCCCAGAGAGGTTTAGTAACTTTCCCAGCGTCTTATCATAAAGCAAGTAACAGAATAAATGACAAAAATGATTATATTTGTGTGTGTGTATGTGTGTATGGGTGCACACGCATTTGTGGCAGAGTAAGCCGGTAGATTTTTGTGGGATATCCACTGTCACGTATCATTATACTAAATACATATTAAAAAATTAATTACAAGGAAACATTAAATCAAACATTCATTACAGAATTATAGTGGTTCCAGAAATGAACAGTAGTGCTTTCTAGTTTTGTGTATGAGAACTTTTTCTTATCAAAACACTTCCCATCCCATATGATATAGTTCAACTTTTAACATCTTTTGACTGATAAAAATAACTAACCCAGAGGTTATGAATTAAGTAGTGTTTCAGGTAAATTATTACTTTACTAATCAACAGCTTTTTCATACAGTTGAAAAGCACATGTGTTTATATTGTGGGTACCTTGGTCGGCCCATCCAAAAGTATTGCTTGGTACCTAAGTGTCCATCAACAGAGCAATGAATAAAGAGATGGTAGACATACACAATGGAATATTAATTACTCAGCCATTAAAAACAATGAAATAATGCCATTTGAAGCAACATGGATGGACCAAGAGATTGTCATACTGAGTGAAGTCAGAGAAAGAGAAATATCATATGATACCAGTGCATGAAAGTGAAAAATGAAAGTGAAGTCGCTCAGTCGTGTCCGACCCTCAGCGACCCCATGGACTGCAGCCTTCCAGGCTCCTCCGTCCATGGGATTTTCCAGGCAGGAGTACTGGAGTGGGATGCCCTTGCCTTCTCCGGATATCCCTTATAGGTGGATCTAAAAGAAATGATACAGATGAACTTACTTACAAAACAGAAACAGACCTATAGACTTAGAGAACAAACTTATGGTACCCAGAGGGGAAGGATGGGAGGAAGGGATAGTTAGGGAGCTTGGGATCAACAGGCACACACTGCTCTGTTTAAAACAGATGACCAACTGGGACCCACTATATAGCACAGGGAACTCTTCTTAATGTTATGTGGCAGCCTGAACGGGAGGGGAGTTTAGGGGAGAATGGATACACATAGATGTATGGTTGAGTCCCTTTGCTGTCTGCCTGAAACTATCATAACATTGTTAATCAGCTATATTAAAATACAAAAAAGTAAAAAAAAAATACTGCTTGGTGCACCTATGGCTTTTGGGACCATACGTCCAAAAAGGGCCCTTCTCTGCTGGGATCTGTGGTTCCGCAGGTTGAGAGCCGTGATTTAGAAAATGACAGAGAGGACACATCAAACATTCAGTCCCCCCGGTGCTCCAGTGCGTAAGGAGCAGGAGCGTGTGTTACTGCCGTGCTGGAGGTCAGGAGGTTTTCCTAAGACTGTATGACTCTCAAATTCAGAGAAAGTCACTAAAGCTCACTCAACACATTTTGAATCTAAGAGCATCATTAAGATAAAATCGTTTGTTCTTTAAATGACCAAATTAGGCATGATCACAATTAAAGAGAAAGCGCTTCCTGGTAATAATTCCTTATCTCATTTTCAACTTGCCTTGTTTAGCTTTATGAACTTTGAGAAAGAAGCTATTGTCGCAGATGGAATCTTGTTTTCACTAGCTGTGGTGTTTAGAAGAAACATTTAGACTTGCTTTGGTGGCAGGAAGTCCGAGCCTTCCTTTATTCTGGGCCGGGGGTGGGGGTGCGGGGGGTGTCTCTCTAACTGTGAGCTTCCTGTTTGCTGGTGATGATTGGGGAAGGTTTTCTTTAACTTCTATATCTGTTAATGAACAGAGAATGTGTTAGTCACTCAGTTGTCTCCCACTCTTTACAACCCCTTTAGCCTTCCAGGCGCCTCTGTCCATGGAATCCTCCAGGCAAGAATACTGGAGTGGGTAGCCATTTGCTTTTCCATTGGATCTTCCTGAACCCAGGTATCAAACCTGGGTCTCGTACATTGGCAGGCAGACTCTTTACTGTCTGAGCCACCAAGGAAACCCTATGAACAGGGACCAGAACACAGTGAGTGAGAAATCTGTCTGTCTGCTCCAGCTCTTTTCTACCAGCCACATGGGATTATATGTATAAATCCCAGAGGACAGGGTTTATCCCCACACTCATCTCTGAAACTACAAATCCTTCTGAAAACACAAGACTCATCTGGTACAAAACCATTAACTCAGTTTTAATGAGAGTTATTCTGTGGAAGCATCATTGAAAAGGACAATACTTGATTGGTTTCTTTTTCCAAAATTTGTTGAGTCTGGGTTTTTTTTTCCCCCAAAAGAAAAATTGGTGGGTCTAAATGAACCATTTGATCTCCAGCATTAGTAGAAAAGACAAATCTTGGAGCTGATGACGTTTGATGGTTGGGAAACACATCTTAAGTTGGCCCTGATTCAAGGGCCAGTGAGCCTGAACCCAGAGTCCCCTACTCACCCTTTCAACTCTGTAAGTAAAAGAGGGGTAGTTTGAGCGACATTGGTGGTCCCATGAGATACTGTTGATAGAAATAGTCTCCCTAAGGGGAAGATCACTCAGCGCTCTGTAGTCTCTCAAACTTTGCTTTTGCTTGCTTTAAATTAATTCCTACAGAAACTTCATTTTGGTCCTAAACTGAGGGTCTGCACAGGACAGATCACCAGGCCACAAATCAGGGCCAGCTTTAGGAACCAAAAAATAAAAATAAAAAAGCTAAGTTGCAGAAGGCAAATTCTGTTTAGGAAGCTGTATCTAAGTGTGCAAACTCTTACTCCAGCCACGTCATCTTGATCCTCTTATGAATCTATGACAATTGGTCTTCACTTTAAATAACTACCAGCAACCCTGAAAAGTTGAGTGGGATTTTAACTCAATTTGCTCTTGTTTAAAATTGCCATTCAGAATCATTGTATTAACTTTACCTTCATTGTTTTTCAATTGGCTGTGTCTTGAATTTTTCAACCTTCTTCCTCCCCCACTCCTTAGACTTGGTATCATAAATTTGTCAGTTCACTCATCCACTATCTATCCACCCATCCATCCATCTGCCCATTCATCCATCCATCCTTCCTTCCACCCAACCATTCAAAAAGCATTTCCTTGCTGACTCTGTGCCAGGTCATACATCAGCTTAGTGATTTTCAAGTGGGGACAGTTTTGCCCTCCTAGGGCTAGGTCTGGGGACATTTTTGATTGTCATAACCGAGAGTGACAATCAAAGTAGAACCTAAGATGAGTAGAACCTAAAGATGCTGATAAACATCCACAATGCAAAGGACATCTTCCAACAACAGGGGATTATCTGACTGAATATAATAATGCTGAGGCTGAGGCATTCTGCTGATTCAGAGATAAATAGCTGGGTAGCTGGCTGTATGAAGTTTACAGTATCACAGGAGACATTGGCAAATAAACAGGAATTGTGCTGATGCTACTTGTGAGGTCATAAATGTTATCCATCATTTTATCTCTGCTTCGGAGGGTGCTTCAGCAGTGAGTCCCTTCATGGATCTATGAGAAGAGTCTTTTCTGGAGAGGTCCAGTAGGAATTGGATATCGGGGGAAGGAGGTTGGGTGAACAAAAGCATTGTAGATGCAGGTCATGTCATTGTTGGGGTGAAGGTTGGGACCATAACGGTGGGTGAAGACTCTGAGGGAAAGGTAACAAGTTCATGCCCCTGCAGATGCCAGGTGAGGTGAGGAGAACAGTGACAGATGGCAGCTGAGACAGCTCCCTGGGGACCCTGGCAAACTTCAGAAGAGCCAAAACAAGCAGTGGCTCCAGGCAATTGCCCCCATCCAAGAATGCAGGCCCAATTTGGCCTTACCCTTATGATTTTTCAAGAGAAGTTAGAAGCCCAGACTTTATATGAAATCTCCTGAGTTTTAAATGTTAACTAATTCAATACAGTGAGTTCCCCACACACGTCCCTTCAAGTTGCACACCTTCAAAGACGCCAGTGTGCGTTCGCGTGTCCGGCCACCTGTTTGTTCACATGTCTGGTGTACATTGTCATTATCACATGTGTGCGTCCTCTACACGTGGTTGTGCTGTTGTGTACTGTACAGTCAGTGAACAGCCGACTCATCGGAAAAGACCCTGATGCTGGGAAAGATTGAAGGCAGAACGAGAAGAGGGCGACAGAGGCTGAGATGGTTGGATGGCATCACCGACTCGATGGGCTTAAACTTGGGCAAACTCTAGGAGCTGGTGATGGACAGGGAAGCCTGGTGTGCTGCAGTCCATGGGGTAGCGAAGAGTTGGACATGACTTGGTGACTTAACAACAACCACAGTAGTGTATAGAGAACAGTAGTATAGATCTTTATTTCAAGCCCAGGATGTCCAGAAACAAGCGTGAAAGCAGCAGTGATATAGCTGGTACTGCTAAGACGTGCCAAGCGATAACCATGGAATAGGGGGCCCAGAGAAAGGATGAAGGGAGACAAGAGGAAGAAGAAGTAAGTGAAGAACCTAAGAGATTCACGATGCAGGCAATGGCAAGGGCGTTTTCTCTATGTGAGGGGCACTGTTAATTTTTGAGTCACAGGACCCGAACGTGGAATGGTACACGAAGGTTGCAGCAGCCGTTCAGAAAGCAATCCAGTGCTGCCCTATCATCTGTGATGCGAAAAAGAAAGAGCTACTACCCAGATATCACTGGACTGTTTCTTTCAAGAGGGTAGATAGAACCGAATCCAGCAAGAATCTGAAACCCGCGCCATTACCGTCAGGTGTGAGTGACGTTGCGCTCCCTCTCCTGTTGCTGGCGATCCTTCAACACGGTCACGTCCCACTGCTTCCCCTCCTCCAGTCAGTAACTCTTCTTGTCTGTTCACTCGATGCCAGACAGATGACTCCTGTATGCCAGCTGTTGAACGGTTCTACGGTACTTTTCAAAGTACTGTACTGTAAGATTTAAAATGTTTTATTTTTGTGTGTTTGTCTTTATGCATTATTTGTGTGAAAAGTATTATAACCCCATTACTGTACAGTACAATATATAGTCAGTTATGTAAGTTGGATACCTAGACTAACTTTGTGGGACTTAAGAACAAATTGGATTTACGAACGCGCTCTTGGAACAGAACTCATTTGTATGTAGGGGACTTACTGTATATGCTCTAGAAACCAAACTAAAAAACATTGAGCACTGCTCACACCTGTAGGCTGCATTCTATAGTGTTCTGACATGTTTCTTCAGGGGTAAATGAGTGAAGACTCATGATACCCGATATGGTACCTGTGAGACAGTGGGTGCTCCATAAATATTGGTTAAGAATGAATGTGTGTGTGGTTAGTCGCTCAGTCATGTCCGACTCTTTGCGACCCCGTGAACTCTGTAGCCCACCAGGCTCCTCTGTCCATGCAGTTTCCCAGGCAAGAACACTAAAGTGGATTGCCATTTCCTTCTCAAGGGGATCTCCCTGAACCAGGGGTTGAACCTGAGTCTCTTGTGTCTGCCTTATTGGCAGGCGGATTCTTTACCTCTGAGCCACCTGGAAAGCCCCAGGATTGACATTGGAGCAGATGATTCTTTGTTGTATGGCTGCCCTGTGGCCTGTAGGGTGTTTAGCAGCCTCCCTGGCTTCTCCTTACTAGATGCCAGTAGCACACCCTCCTCCCCTAGTTGTGCCAACCAAGGTGTTTCCAGATGTTTCCAAGATGTTCCCAGCAAATTACAATTTAAGTCTGTGCCATGAGAACTTGGCTGTGGCCTGCTTGCTGTCAGCCCCAGGTACTGAATTCAGCAAGAGTCAGACAGGCTTCCTTAAGTCCTCCTGGTCTCCCCAGAACAGACACCTGGGCCCCTCTTTCCTGGATGGAGGCCATTTTGAGACTCTCTGCTGCTTCCAAGGAGTTTAGCCTTTCAAGGCCCAAGTCACCTCTTTGGTTAATGAATGTTTAACAGAAGCGCCTTGAGAAGGGCTGGAGAGTAATCCCTGTGCTCCACAGGGTCCACGGGGATGAGGAGGCCACCCTGTTGCCCTGGTCTTTGATGGTATCAGTAATGAAAGCAGAAACTACTATTAGCGTTATTGAGCACTGCTCACACCTATAGGCTGCATTCTATTTATTGAGCGACAGGCCTTTACTAACTCAGGCAGGTGGTTCTCAAACTTGAGAGTAAAAAAAAATCACCTTGGAGGGACTTCCCCTGTGGACCAGTGGCTATGACTCTGTGCTCCCAATTTAGGGGCCCTGGGTTCAATCCCGGGTCAGGGAACGAGAGCCCACGTGCTGCAACTAAGAGTTCGAGTGCTTTGGTGGCATGTTGCCACGAAGACAAGATCGAAGATCCTGAGTTCCACAACTAAAACGTGGTATGGCCAAAACAAATAAGTATTTAAAAAAAGACTCACCTGGAGGACCTATTGAAAAGAACTGCGAGGGTTTCCATAATGGCACCTGCCATCACCAGTGTCCATGTGGTGTAGGGAGCTCCCAGGAGCAGCTGCCACCAATGTCTATGTCCCCAAGGTGAGCCTCAGTTGACTCTTGCCTCTCTGCAGACTCTCCATGACCCGCAGGTGAACGGAAAAGTCTTCTGTTGAAGTATGCTGACTTGTGACAGCCTTCAGTATCCTCCTCATAGAGTAGCTTGGGGAAAATGCCAGAATTCACTTGCTGTCAGATTTCAATATAAATAAAAGGACTTGTCTGCAGAAAATGATGAAAAGAATGGTTAACCCTTTTACCTCTAAACATTGAATGAGATAAACTCTTAGCTGCTATTCTTTATTTTTGTTTGTGGACCAGTGTTCTGTATAAATAATTAGGATGTAATCATTTAATTCTCAAAGAGGTTAAATATATCTATAGCAATCAACCTCAGTACTGACACTACAGTATTCCATTCTACATGTGTCAAAAAAAAAAAAAAAAAAAATAGGACTGCTGGGCCCAGAGTTTCTGACTCTAGAGGTTTGAGAATGGGGTTTGAGAATTTGTGTTTCTGTGTTTTTTTAAGATTTTTCTTTTTTGATGTGGACCTTTTTTTTTTTTGGCTTATAAATTAACTTTTATTTTATTCCTTATTTTTTGCGTTCAAGTCTTAGTAAGTTCTAAGCTCAGCGTATAGTTGTTATGCTTCTGTTATGGGGACAGAGACAACCCCAGGGTTTATAACTCTCTGTCTGTACTAAAAATTTAACATTTATTTCATAATATTGTTTTTTAAATTTATTTAATTATTTTAATTGGAGGCTAATTACTTTACAATATTGTGGTGGTTTTTACCATACATTGACATGAATCACCCACAGGTACACATGTGTCTCCCTGTCCTGAACCCCCCTCCCACTTCCCTCCGCACCCCATCCCTCTGGGTTGTCCCAGAACACTGACTTTGAGTGCCTTGCTTCATGGATCGAACTTGCACTGGTTATCTGTTTTACATATGGTAATATACATGTTTCAATGCTATTCTCTCAGATCATCCCACCCTCCCCTTCTCCCATAGTCCAAAAGTCTGTTCTTTACATCTGTGTCTCTTTTGCTGCCTTGCATATAGGGTTGTTGTTATTGTCTTTGTAAATTCCATATATGTGTGTGTGTGTTAATATATTGTATTGGTGTTTCTCTTTCTGACTTACTTCACTCTGTATAATAGGCTCCAGTTTCATCCGTCTCATTAGAACTGACTTAAATGTGTTCTTTTTTATAGCCGAGTAATAGTCCATTGTGTATATGTACCACAACTTCCTTATCCATTTGTCTGCTGATAGACATCTAGGTTACTTCCATGTCCTAGCTGTTGTAAACAGTGGTGCAATGAACTTTGGAGTACATGTGTCTCTCTCAATTCTGGTTTCCCTGGTGTGTATGCCCAGCAGTGGGTTTGCTGGGTCATATGGCTGTTCTATTTCCAGTTTTTTAAGGAATCTCCACTCTGTTCTCCATAGTGGCTGTACCAGTTTGCATTCCCACCAGCAGTGGAAGAGGGTTCCCTTTTCTCCACATCCTCTCTAGCATTTATTGTTTGTAGACTTTTTGGTGGCAGCCGTTCTGACTGGCATGAGATGATACCTCATTGTGGTTTTGATTTGTATCTCTCTAATAATGAGTGATGTTGAGCATCTTTTCATGTATTTATTAGCCATCTGTATGTCTTCTTTTGGAGAAGGCAGTGGCACCCCACTCCAGTACTCTTGCCTGCCTTCTTTGGAGAAGTGTCTGTTTAGTTCTTTAGCCCACTTTTTGATTGGGTTGTTTGTTTTTCTGGTATTGAGATACATGAGCTGCTTGTATATTTTGGAGATTCTTTGTCAATTGCTTCATTTCCCATTATTTTCTCCCATTCTGAAGGCTCCCTTTTCACCTTGCTTATAGTTTCCTTTGTTGTACAAAAGCTTTTAAGTTTAATTAGGTCCCATTTGTTTACTTTTGTTTTTATTTCCATTACTCTGGGAGGTGGGTCATAGAGGATCTTGCTGTGATTTATGTCAGAGAGTGTTCTGCCTGGTGTGGACCATTTTTAAAATCTTTATTGAATTTGTTACAATATTGCTTCTGTTTTATGTTGTGGTTTTTTGGCCTCAGGGCATGTGGGATCTTAGCTCCCCAACCAGGGATTGAACCCACAGCCTCTGCATTGGAAGGCAAAGTCTTAACCACTGGATCACCAGGGAAGTCCCAAGAAAATTTGCATTTATTATAGGTCCCTAGGTGGCTCAGTGGTAAAGAATCTGCCTGCAAATGCAAGAGACATGGGTTTGATCCTTGGGTCGGGAAGATCCCCTAGAGAAGGAAATGGCAACTCACTCCAGTATTCTTGCTGATAAAATCCCATGGACAGAGGAGCCTGGTGGGCTACAGTGCATGGTCGCAAAGAATCAGACACCGCTGAGCAACTGAGCATATACGCGTGCTGCTGCTGGCCTGGGCGGCCACACTTTGAGGACCACTCATCATCTAGGCTCCAGTCAAGATCCCAGCTCCCTTCCTCCACTTGGTTCCTCCCTCCAGAGCTCGGAAGGCTGGGAAGATTTAGCAATGGTTGTCCAGCCCTTTCTGGATTCTCTACCTGAGACTGACTAATTCACCAGCAGACTCTAGCCAAGTATCATATCATTGAGTTAAATTGTAACTTGCTATGCAGTACTTTCCTGGTTCAATAAAGTGAATTTATATGCCAACCAGCTTCTTCGTTTTTTAATTATTTTCCTCAGCCCCTTGATAATGTAGTGTATTTGGATGGGTTGCCCGGTCATTAGAGTGAATTAGTGGAATCCCTCTTTATAGGTTTTTGTTTGTTTGAGCTTAACAGAGGTGGTTTAAATCACTGGATATCTGAAATGCCTTCTCTGGCAAGTGCTTGGATAATGCTTCATTATAAGCAGGCTTAGCTGCTGAGACACATATAGATTAGAACAATTTGCCTCTCTGCTGATGGAGAAACTGTGACATTTTGGTGGCTCTGATACAGAGCTGTTTTGTCAGAATGGGAAAGCCTCTTACATTTCTGTTCAGGTCTAGATAATTTAGCTTCCTGTGCCTGCATGCTGGTAGGAACCTGGCAGCAACTATGGTGGGGTCTGGAGGCTGGGAGGGAGCTGCTTGCTCAGAGCAGGGTGACCAATTCAACCTGCTTTGCCTTTGAGAATCTGATAGAAACTATAAACATGGAGGAAAATACATATGTAATGATGTTATGCATATGGGGTCAGGGACTTTGGCCCCCTAAGCCATCACTAGAACAGGGTTTAGAATTTGCAGTAGAAAGGACACTCACACAACAGGTCACTTAGGCCACTGTCCACTGGTGAGTTCTCAGTGACCCCACATCCTTCTCTTCACCCCATATCCCCCTACCACAAACTCCCAGTACCATCTCTACCAGGTTATGTTCACTCCAGGCTGTTTCAGGGCATTCCAGGTAATCCTAGAGTTATCCTAACTCACCCAGGGATGTTTAGAGACTGTGAAAACTTCTACTTTTGCTTTGATGATGTTAATGTTTTAAAGGAGGCTGCTGGGTAAAGGCAGATCTAGCTAAAGGAGTGTCTTACTAATGGTGGAATTACAGGTCACCAAGAAGAGATGGCTATTTAACCTTGATGAAATTTAGGACACTGTTTTCTTTGCAGGGATGGTGGTGGGAGCAGTGGGGATAAGTATCAGAAGATAAGGGGGAAAAAGTCATCAGTTGCCTAGCCTCTCTGCTTACCATCAAGTCCAATTAGTTCTCTTTCCATTCATCTCCCCCACAGGCAACACTATATGTTGTATCCTTTATAACAGATGGAAACTTCTAGAAAGTTAACTACCTCCTTGGTTCTGCCTGGGAAAATAAAATGTTATGTTTTCCGTAAACACAAGATGAACAAAGCATTCCAAGCCTGTTCCTGAATTGAGTATATCATCTTAAAGTGAATTTGTCGCTTTTAGAAACCGTGATCTCTGTGGCCTACAGACAAGGGCATTTTCAAATAAGGCAGGTCCTGGCATCTGGGAAGACTAGCTGTTTCCTTTGTTGCCAGGGAAATCATTTCAAAATGGAAAACACCCCGAGTCCCAGCCCCTAACCATCTCCAAAACAATATACATTCTTTACAGTAAAAAAATCAAAACAGCAGAACAATAGACAACACAAAATCCAACACATTATTGTACATTGCGAAGGTTTTTTTCCAACTGAAGGGATGAAAGGGCATCATAATTTTGTTTTCAAATGTGTTTAAGAACCTGTTATTAAAACGGAATTAAACTGGAGTCCCAGGGCAGCAGCTCTGAGACTACCGGGAGATAATCTTGATAATGCGATTAGCGCCTGCTTGAATGGGGCTGGGAGCGAAAGAGAAGGATAGACGTGGAAGCTGGAGCTTTACTGAGCCACTGCCAGCAGTCGTGGCCAGAACACAGATGCCTCATTCTCCCTACGACTGTGCGGCGGACCCTGCCATCAGAGGGGTTGGAGGGCCTTAAGGGTGAGATGAATAATAACATTTATATCTTATTTCTGCCCTCTAGGCAGATACAGTTATAGCCACCCATTCCCCCTATTTTCAGATGAGAAAACTGAGGGGCAGTGAGTTCCCTGAAGGCACAACAACTGATGAGCAGGAGAGCTGGGATTCACACCCAGGCTGGCCAGCAGGACAGTCCGCTCTATTTTTTTTTTTTTTTTTTTGACTGCGCTGGGTCTTCGTTTGGCTTGCGGACTTTCTCTAGCTGTGGCATGTGGGAAGCTTCTCTAGGTATGGTGCCCAAGCTTTTCTTGTTGCAGAGCATGGGCGCTAGAACGTGCGAGCTCAGTAGTTGCAGTGCGAGGCCTCTCTAGTGTGGTGCATGGGCTCTGGAGCATGGAGAGCTCTCCTCTTTACAGCTGTAGGTTGGGTGGTTGGGCCGTGAAATGCACTCAGGGCTGATGGAAGGCTTTTATTTAATAGCAGTCCCCAGCCCTGACCCTGCAGCCTAAGAGCCAGAGGGCTGTGATCTCTGCCTAAATGCTTGCCCATGAGGCACAGTCAGTGGCCGGGTAAGAGGCTTCTCATGTCTGCTGCACTTTGACTTTAGCTTCTGTGTCTGTCCAGAAAGCAGAGTCCTCTCCGTACCTTGGCCAAATGGCCCACTGAATGGCAGGCTGGCGGCAGGTGCATCCTCCAGGTAACAGGGCCTCCTGAAGTCCCAGAATAACCTTGTTGGTTCAGGGCCCAAGCAAAGAAGAAAGTAAGTGTTGGTTGAGTGCTGACTCTGTGCTGAGCCCTGTCGCAAGCCTCTTATCTAACAGAGCTCGTTTAAATGTTGTGCAAATTCTACGAGGGAAGTGATGCTGTTTTTCCCACTTACAGATGGAAAAACTGAGGCACTGAGAAGCTGAGTCTTGAACCAAGGAGAAGGGATGATTCTCAACGTGAAAGGTCAGAGGCAGTGAGTAAAGGATAAGAGGACGAGTCTCACCTCTGTTGATTCCAACTGGAAGATCTCTCTAACTCTCCCTGGATTGTCTGCTGAGGCCCCTGGAAACTTTGACCAACTGAACACTATTAGAGTTAAGGGCAGGGGCTGGCAAACTTTTTCTGTAAAGGTCTAGATAATAAATAATTTAGGTTTTGTAGGCTGTGTGATGTCTATTGCAACTCTGTAGCTCTACTGTTGTAACAGGAAACCAGCCACGGAGAATATGTAAATGAATGGGTTTAGCTGTGTTCCAATAAAACTTTATTTACAAAAGCAAGTGGTGGGCCAGGGTTTGCTGACCCCATTAAAGGCCTGGCTTCTGAGCTCAGAAAGGCCTAAGGTAGAATCATAGTTTCACCACTACCAGCTCTGCAATCCTGAGGAATGTTCTTTACTTCCATGAGCCCTAATTTCTTCATACATAAAGTGTTTCTGTGTTCTTACCTGCCTCATAGGATTCTTGTGTGCCCTGGGCCAGGAAGGAGAGAAGGCTCCTAGCAGAGAGGTCTGCTGCATTCACTTCATTATCCCCTCTGCAGCAGGCAGGGTTTAGTAGAGTCTCTGCTGGACAGCAGCCATTGCCTTGGGAGTGATTGCCCTGTTTGCAGGTATCTGTGTGGGCCAGAGAGTCCAAAAGAGACTTCCTGGGCCAACTGCAATGTCAAGTCAATGGGCTGCTGACAGTTTGCTTCTTGGTCAGCCTTAGAAAGTGGGCAGCCACATGCCTCTGAAGCTTATGACTGTCCGAACGTGTCTGGGTCTGCATGGGTGTCATCTTAAGGAGTAGAAGAAGATATACAGTTGGCACACTAGGTCCCAGGCACTATTTTTAGCAGCTCTTCCCTCAAAAACATGTCTTTTAGTTCTTAAAATGTCTGTGCATGTTGGTTTCTATTTTCTTATGTGAGGATCTTTACATGTTTTACAAATACTGACCCATCTTTTGTGGTAGCTTTCTTTTACTGGGTCGTGTGTGTGTGTGTGTGTGTGTGTGTGTGTGTGTGTGTGAGTGTGCATGTGTGTGAATATAAGTGCAGATGTGTTAAGGAAGTAGAGGAAGTAGTTCACTCTCTTTTCTCTTTAACTTTTCATTTTCCTAAAGATGATGCTATTTATTCAGTATCTACTGTGTGCCAGCTGCTTTTTGCTCTTTACTACCAATACTTACGTATTTTGTAAAAGGTACATGTTGTTAGTGAGGTACAAGGTTTAGTCACTAAGTCATGTCTGATTCTTGCAACCCCATGGGTTGTAGCCTGCCAGGCTCCTTTGTCCATAGGATTTCCCAGGCAAGGATACTGGAGTGGGTTGCCATTTCCTTCTCCAAGAGGTACATGTTAGGCCTTATTACTCCTATTTGCAAATGATGAAACTGAATCTAAGAGAGGAAGGGAACTTGATTGTCCAAGGCCTCCCAGACAAAACATGGGAATGTCAAGACCAAGCTCAGGGCTACTCAGCACAGAAACATATTCTTTCTTTCTGGATCACCAATCAGTCACTTTCCCCTTTAACTAGTCCCCTGCAAAGTCAGTGTCCATGGTTGTTGTTCCAATATGTATATTATAATATAGTTTGATATTCCATCTCAAATAAAAAGGATACCTGCATATTTTATATCCTCTTCTTAAGAGAAAATTAGTTGCATGCATCAGGATAGCTATTATTAGAAACAAAACAAAACAAAAAACAGAAAATAATAAGTGTTGATGAAGATGTGGAGAAATTGGGATCCTTATGCCCTGTAGGTGGGATTGTAAAATGGTGCAGTCACTATGGAAAACAGTATGGCGGTTCCTCAGATTAAAAATAGAACAATCACATGTTCCAGCAATTCTTCTTCATGGTACATACCCTAAATAATTGAAAATGTGGTCACAAAGAGATATTTGTACACCCATGTTCATAGTAAAATTATTCACAATAACCAAAAAGTAGAAACAAATCAGGTATCCATTGATGAATGACTGGTATCTCCCTACAATGGAATATTATGCAGCCTTCAAAAGGAAGAAATTCAGACACAGACTACAACATGGATAAACTATGAGAACATTATGCTCGGTGAAATAAGCCGGTCCCTATTAAGTCCAAATAAGCCATAAATCTTGTTTAATTCCATTTATATGAGGCACTTTTAGAGTAGTAAAATTCATAAGACAGAAAGTAGAATGGTAGTTGCTAGAGGCAACTGTTTTGATATCAGTTTGAATAGTATTTGCTTTAGTGGAAAAAAAAGAAAAACAGTGATTTCTCCCTCCTGTTTATGCATCAGAATCCTCTGGTAACCTTGTTATAAATCAGTTACTATGACAAATACAAGGCAGATTCCTGACCCCACTCAGATCCCCCTTGGCATGAGGGCCAGAAGTCTGTATTTCTGTTAAGCTCTTTGGTAATTTTGGTACCCAGTGTTTGAAAACAACCAGGATAAACATTCCTCCTTCCAGAAACAAGACCAGCTCTGTAGCCTTAGGGAGGCATTTGGAGCTGCCTGCCTGTTTCCACTCCTTGCCCTGAAAAGGTGGTCCTGTCTATACAGACACTGTAACCACAGCCTGTGACTTGCCCCCTCCTGTATCATGCCAAGAGCATCTCCTGTGAAGAGGACAACAGAGTGTTCAAATGAATGGGAGTGTTATCTTCTTGCAATCTCCAAGTATATCCAGCGGCTACCTTTGGGCACTATTTACAATAGCCAGGACATGGAAGCAACCTAGATGTCCACTGACAGATTAATGGATAAAGAAGTTATTTTATATATATATATATATAATGGAAATATATTTATAATATATATAATATATTATATATATAATGGAATATTACTCAGCCATGAAAAGGAACAAATTTGAGTCAGTTGTAGTGAGGCAGATGAAGCTAGAGCCTGTTGTACAGAGTGAAGTAAGTCAGAAAGAGAAAATCAAATATTGTATATTAATGCATATATATTGAATAATGGTACTAATGAACCTATTTGGAGGGCAAGGATAGAGACACAGATGTAGAGAATGGACTTGTGGGCAGATCAAGCAAAGGAGAGGGTGGGACAAATGGGATAATAGTATTGACATGTAGACACTTTGTTGTTGTTTAGTTGCTAAGTTGTGTCTGATTCTTTGTGACCCTATGGATAGTAACCTGCCAGGCTCCTCTGTCCATGAGATTTCCCAGACAAGAGTACTGGAGTGGGTTGCTATTTCCTTCTCCAGGGGATCTTCCCAACCCAGGGGTAGAACCCACATCTCCTGAATTGGCAAGAGGATTCTTTACCACTGCACCACCTGGGAAGCCCCAAATAGGCGCTACCATGTGTGGAACAGCTAGTGGAAAGCTGCTGTGTTTCCCAGGGAGCTCAGCTCAGTGCTCTGTGATGACCTAGAGGAGTCAGATGGGGTGGGGAAGGGAGGATTAAGAGGGAGGGGCTATATATATACTTATAGCTGATTCACATTATTGTACAGCAGAAACCAACACAACATTGGAAAGCAATTATCCTCCAATTAAACATAAAAAATAATCAAATGTAAAAAACAAAAAAAGATTGCATTGGAAATATACTTCCACTGTTTGCTCTGTAGCCTTTTCATCCCATGGAGTAGTTGGGCATCAGTAGAATGACACTTTTTGACTCTGCTGATGCAGTGATTGATGAGTAAGTAATGTGATGGCTTCATTTCCCATCAAAATCAATTATTGAACTGCCATACAGTTATATTTGCTGTTGAGAAACATGACGTCACAAGAATCAACCCTTGGGTGCTTGTTAGGGTTGGGATGGGATGGAGAGGGGGAATGATGGGTTAGGACACAGGCGCTCCAGGCCTGGAATCAAAAGCTGCTTCTGCTCACTCAAAAAACTCCCTCTGGGGGACGGTTTCTCTTAGGTGAGGTATAGCGAGGTGAAGATCATTCTGACCTCCTGAGGATTTGAGTAGAAGAGGCCCAGAGAGTGTTTGGCCCAGGACTGACCCATTGCCATGAGCTGAATCCTCACCAAGTATTAGCATTGTAGTCCTTTGTAGTTCTCCAGGGGATTTTGTTCTCCTGTGGTTCTCCTGTGGTTTTGTTAACACACACACAGCCACCTCATCTGGTTAAGAACTACTCCTTGTCTGCATCTCCATTCCTACCCTGCAATTAGGTTCATCAGTACCATTTTTCTAGATTCCATATATATGTATATATATGCATTTTATATATATATGCATATATATGTACATGCATTAATATATGATATTTGTTTGTCTCTTTCTGACTTACTTCACTCTGTATGACAGACTAGGTCCAACCACATCAGTACAAATGACCAAATTCTGTTCCTTTTATGGCTAAGTAATATTCGATTGTATATATATACCACATCTTTGGGAACAAGAAAGGGGATGAATTGGGGGAGTAGCATCTACCATCTGTTGAATTGTCTGCATTTTAAAATCTCCTGGATCTCAAATATCGTAAGCATTAACATAGCCAAATACATCTGGGGTGAGTAAGGAAAGAATTTATAGAGTTTCAGGGTTGGGTAATTGTATGTTCTTTTTAAAACTCTTTTTTTAATTGAAATTTTTCTCCATTAACAATATACAACAACATATATATGCATTCATATGTGATATTTTTTTTTCTCACTTCACTTTGTATGTCAGATGCTAGGTTTACCCACATCATTACAAATGACTCCATTTCATTGCTTTTTATGGCTGAGTAATATTCCCTATGCAGACATAGAGAATGGACTTGTGGGCATAGGAGGACAGAAAGGGTGGGAGGAATTGAAAGAATAGCATTGACCTGTGTACACTACCATGTGTAAAACAGATAGCTAGAGGGAGGGAAGCGGCTATGTATCACAGAGAGCTCAGCTCAGTGCTCTCTGATGACCTAGAGGGGTGGGGTGGGGGTGCAATGTGGGAGGGAGGCCCCAGATGGAGAGGATATATGCATACATACAACTGATTCACTTCATTGTACAGCAGAAACTAACACAACAATCTAAAGCGATTATGCTCCAATTTTTTAAAAACTCTAGAGGAATCTATAAAATTAAAAAAACAAAAAACTAGCTCTTCACTTCCCCACTGTGGAATCCAAAGGTTTCAGCTTCCTCTGGCAATTTGGAAGCTACATGAAGGAAGAGGTTTATAGAGGGAGAAACCCAGAGGTTCAAAATTTGGAGAGTGACACATAATTAAGATATTATATTACTTTCCTAGGGCTGCCATAACAAATGAGCACAAACTGGGTGGCTTAAAACAACAGACATTTATTCTCTCATCGTTCTGGAAGCCGAGAGTACAAAGCCTAGGCATCAGCAGGGCTGTGCTCCCCTGAGAGCTCTAGAGGAGGATCCCTCCTGGCCTTTTCCAGCTGCCAGTGGCTCCTGGCATTCCTTGGCTTGTGGGAACATCACTCTAGTGTCTGTCTCCGGCAAACATCTGTTTGTTGATCTTCACATGCTATCCTGCTGAGTCCCTCTGTCTCTCTTCTTACAAGAACACCAGTCATTGGATTTTGTCATTGTTTAGTTGCTCAGTTGTGTCCGACTCTTTTGCAACTCCATGGACTGTAGCCCGCCAGACTTCCTCTATCCATGGGATTTCCTGGGCAAGAATGCTGGAGTGGGTCGTCATTTGCTTCTGCTGGCGATCTTCCCTACTCAGGGATCAAACTTGTGTTTCCTGCATTGCAGGTGGATTCTTTACCACTGAGCCACCAGGAAAGCCCAGACTAAATCCAAGATTTTATTTCTAGACTCTCAAACTAATTACATCTACAAATAAGGTTCCAAGTAAGTGTTTTCTAAAACTCTTTCCAAGTAAGGTTCACATTCTGAGCTTCCAGGTAGACTTGAGTCTGGAGGGAGATATCTTTCAACCTACTTCAGGTATTAACTGCATTACCAGTCCTGATGCCCACATGAGAGAGGGGGAAAATTGCAGTGAGAAGAGGAAGCCTTGCTTTCTGTGGAGCTAAAACATCCTCAGAACACTTGCTCTGTGGCTTCTCTTGGAGATGTGACCCTTCCAAAGGTTTTGAATCGCCCCAATGAGGAGACTTGAAGATGAGTTTATGTTGGAGACCCATTCCACTAAGGATTAGCTGGTTCCACCTGCCTGAGCACATAGAAGTGGGGGAAACTGTTGTTTTAGCGAGAACATTAGCGAATTGTGCTATCCTTTTAAATGCATTCCTCTGATTATGCATTTGAGGGTCTGAATTAATCCGCAGCACAGGGATGCTGAATACATTGTGCTTTTCCAGTCAGGCTGACTGTGTTTTATCTGAACCAAACATCTGAATTTCACCCCAGGCAGATTTCTCTTCAGGTTGTAATTATTCTGGAACAAACAGAGAAAATAGGAAGGAGCCCCTCATGGGAACCACAATGCTCCCTGTATGGAAGGATTCCTACTGAAAATCTTCAAAACTGCGTCCTTATGTTGGTCTGGATAATTGCCGTCCGAAGTCCTGCTTCCCTGTTCTGTGTAGATGAGTCCTCAAATTTTTTTTTTAAAAAAAAAGGAAGAAAGAAAGAAAAGGAATGAAAATAGATCTCATTTTTCAGATTAGATACCATTCTATGCAACTCTTGGTGATCACATTGTTCCTTGGAGCCAAACCAGAACAAAACCCTGACTCTCCACACTTCACACCTTCAAAGCCATCTTCTTCATCTTCCTTTTGAAAATCAAAATCCTTTAAGGCCCAGTGCGGGCATGAACCCTGACGTGACCGATGCTCAGACAGGAAGATAACTGGGGGCAAAAACTCTGCTGATTCTGATGTAACTTCAAAATGCTTTGATTTTATGGCTCCAGAGAGACATTTTCGCACTTCTACAGAAATTTCTGTAGTCAACAAGAAGGAAATGGGGAGAGGGGAGGAATCAAAGTGTCTGCAAGAAACTCGAGAACTTTGAGTGTACTTTCTTTTCGAGTAGGAGGATCTTGAATAAACATTTTCAAGTACATGTCATTCACTCTGGTCAGTGGGAGCCCAAGGTCCTGCTTCAGGAGCTGCCCTGGGTGAGTCAGCGACTGGGTGAGTCCATCAGCAGCTCAGTACCCATTCTGTGTCCCAGCCATCTGCCACGTGATGGGCCCCCTCTTCCAGCTCATTTGACATGTCTTTGCTGCTTGCTGCCTTGGCTCCTAGACTCAGTATTTTAAAAAGAAAGATGGTCCACTGGTTAAGAATTTACTGTGCAATGCAGGGGTGGGGACACATGTTTGATCCCTGGTCAGGGAACTAAGATCCTGCATGCTGAGGACAACTAAGTCTGCATGTCACAGTGAGAGAGAAGCCCATGCACCGTGATGAAGATTCCATGTGCCGACACCAAGACCCAACGCGGCCAAATAGATGAATAAATTAAAAATTATTTTTTAAAAAGGAAAAGAAGTTATACATATTTATACTCTTTTTCCTATTCTTTTCTGTTATGGGCTACCACATGTTATTGACTATAGTTCCCTGTATAAAAGAATGTGTGTGTATATATATATGTGTATATATATGTGTGTGTGTGTGTGTAGAACTGAGTCACTTTGCTGTATAGCAGAAATTAACACAATATGGTAAATCAGCTATACTTCAATAAAATAAATTTTAAAAAATAATAAAAATAGACAAGACAAAAAATAAAATGGAAAGAAAGGCAGGTTCTCACCCTTTAATTTCTCTTGTAAAATCCAAGGCTGTGCAAATCCTATACATGCATTAGGAGGAGACGCCCTCTGCTGCCTGGCCGCCCTCCACCCCACATCTCTCAGGCCCCATTTTTCCTCCCTTTCCTGAGTCAACAGGATGGAGCCGCAGGAGAGCACCCACTGAGCTGGTGGCTGTGGACAGCGAGGTGAGGTGGCGGGGGCTGCTGCCGTGCAGCTGACCTCAGGCTGTACAAGACGTCCATCTGTGGCTTAGACTGGGATGACTGCAGCTGAACTGAGAAGACCCCCTCAGGAATCTGGGGGACCACTCAGTCCCTCTCTTCCTTTGGTCTCACAAGGCTCTTTTGTCTCGTGCCCTCAAAGCGATGCTCTTGTGCGACCTCTCAAGGACTCAAGAGAAGACACGGAGGAGGGTTTTTGGCCCCGTATCTCAGATGAGGAAGCTCAGGTGTAAAGTTTCACCGTGACCTGCAGACATTTCCTGGGCCTCAGGGCAGAGCTCTCTGGATGAAGCAGTGGACTAGAGAGGGCAGCCGGTGTCCCCCCGCCCCCCCCCCCGCAAGAGTATGCCAAGGTAAGGAGCGTGGTCACCTCCTTCCTGCTTCTCCTCCCTTCCTTGCTCATCTCTCTGTGAAGCAGGAGATCTTGCCTCCTTCATTGTTCATAAAATGTAGATGCTGCTTTAAACTGTAATCCAAAAAGACACATGCTCCCTATGTTCATAGCAGTACTATTCACAAGAGCCAAGACATGGATACAACTTAAATGTCCATAAAGTAATGCTCAAAATTCTCCAAGCCAGGCTTCAGCAATACGTGAACCATGAACTCCCTGACGTTCAAGCTGGTTTTAGAAAAGGCAGAGGAATCAGAGATCAAATTGCCAACATCCGCTGGATCATGGAAAAAGCAAGAGAGTTCCAGAAAAACATCTATTTTTGCTTTATTGACTATGCCAAAGCCTTTGACTGTGTGGATCATAATAAACAGGAAAATTCTGAAAGAGAGGGAATACCAGACCACCTGACCTGCCTCTTGAGAAATCTGTATGCAGGTCAGGAAGCAACAGTTAGAACTGGACATGGAAAAATAGACTGGTTCCAAATAGGAAAAGGAGTATGTCAAGGCTGTATATTGTCACCCTGCTTATTTAACTTCTATGCAGAGTATATCATAAGAAACGCTGGGCTGGAAGTAACACAAGCTGGAATCAAGACTGCCGGGAGAAATATCAATAACCTCAGATATGCAGATGACGCCACCCTTATGGCAGAAAGTGAAGTGGAGCTAAAAAGCCTCTTGACGAAAGTGAAAGAGGAGAGTGAAAAAGTTGGCCTAAAGCTCAACATTCAGAAAACAAAGATCATGGCATCCGGTCCCATCACTTCATGGGAAATAGATGGGGAAACAGTGGAAACAGTGTCAGACTTTATTTTGGGGGGATCCAGAATCACTGCAGATGGTGAATGCAGCCGTGAAATTAAAAGACGCTTACTCCTTGGAAGAAAAGTTATGATCAACCTAAATAGCATATTCAAAAGCAGAGACATTACTTTGCCGACTAAGGTCCGTCTAGTCAAGGCTATGGTTTTTCCAGTAGTCATGTATAGATGTGAGAGTTGGACTGTGAAGAAGGCTGAGTGCCGAAGAATTGATGCTTTTGAACTGTGGTGTTGGAGAAGACTCTTGAGGGTCCCTTGGATTGCAAGGAGATCCAACCAGTCCATTCTGAAGGAGATCAACCCTGGGATTTCTTTGGAAGGAATGATGCTGAAGCTGAAACTCCAGTACTTTGGCCACCTCATACGAAGAGTTGACTCATTGGAAAAGACTCTGATGCTGGGAGGGATTGGGGGCAGGAGGAGAAGGGGACGACCCAGGATGAGATGGCTGGATGGCATCACGTACTCGATGGACGTGAATTTGAGTGAACTTCGGGAGATGGTGATGAACAGGGAGGCCTGGCATGCTGCGATTCATGGGGTCACAAAGAGTCGGACACGACTGAGCGACTGAACTGAACTGAACTGAACTGACAGATGAATGGATCAAAAAGATGGGGTATGTATGTATATGTGTGGATGCTCGCTCAGTTGTGTCCAACTTTTTGTGACTTTATGGACTATAGCCTGCCAGGCTCTTCTGTCCATATACTCTAGGCAAGAATACTGGAGTGGGTTGCCATTTCCTTCTTCAGTGTATGTTTATATAACATATATATATATGTAGTTGCTGTTGTTCAGTCACTCAGTCATGTCCAACTCTTTGCAACCCCATAGACTGCAGCACGCCAGGCCTCTGTCCCTCACCATCTCCCAGAGTTTGCCCAAGTGCATGTCCATTGAATAGTATTCCATTGTGTGTGTATATACATATATATATATTATAAAATACTACTCAGCCATATATAGAATATTTTATGTAGTATTCCATTATAGTAGCCACAGTGGAATACTGCTCAGCCATAAAAAAGAATGAAATAATGCCATTTACAACAACAAGGATAGACCCAGAGATTATCATCTAAGTGAAGTAAGTCAGAAAAATAAAAATAAATACCATATATCTGTGAAACAGAAACACAGATATAGAGAAGGGAGGTTGGGAAAAGGATGGATTGGGAATTTGTGATTAGCAGATGTGAACTACTAATATACAGGGTGGATAAGTGACAGTCCTAGCTGTGTAGCACAGGAAACTATATGCAATATCCTGGGATAAACCATAATGGAAAAGAATATGCATGTGTGTATAATTGAATCACTTTGTTGTACAGCAGAAATTAACTTAACATTGTAAATCAATTATACTTCAATAAAATAAATTTAAAAAATCTTTCGGCAGCCACTTAACCCACATCCAGGTAAGGGGAGAGTCTGCCATAGGAATTCAGGCTGTGACTTCACTCTCCCCTCTATGACACATGTCTGAGAGCTCTTATTTTTGAAGAAATGAATAATGAAATTGGTGTGGGCTAATGGTACAGAACTGGCTGCAACTCACTCCGCTTGACATCAATTTGTAACTATAATCGGTTAGGTATTTAAAAGGAGTTGGGATTTGGAATTCTCTTCTCCTGGAGCAGCACACAGAATAGAAGGCATGCAGAGACCCTGGAGACCCCCTCAGACAGAACATTTACCATGGACTTGGACAGAGGGGGATTTTCAAAGATTTCTGTTGTTCGTAAATATCTTTTAACCCATTGTGGTCAAGGAGCCTCTTCCATTGTGTGAGAATGGTGGGATGTTGTTAAGATAACTATAATAAAGTAGGGACCCTCACTAAAGGCAAGGAGCCCAATCTGGGGTATATCCACCCTAGCTCCTGCCCCAGTGTGGGAAGCCCTTACTCCCTTCTCTGGGAGGATGGACTTGCATCTTCAGTCTGCTTGAAACCTCTCAAGGGTTCTTGGCTCACAGGTATCTGAATGGATACAGAGGAGGGGCAGATTAGACTCAAAACTCAATCCCAGCATGTTACAGACTTTTGCATGTTGGAACCAGACCTACGTATGGAGTTAGGAGTGGGGAAGGCTATTGGGGAGCAGCACGTGTGAAAGGCAAGGGTGAGAGAGGGTCACATGAGGAGACCTTGATGGAGACCTGGCAAAGCCCAGAGGGAGCTCCAGAGCAGACAGCCCATTAGAGGAGTTGTTCCTTGGGTGGCCCTTGGACTCCCTCCTGGCTGTATCCTTGGCTTAAACATTGAGGCTGATTGCTTTTCTCTTTTTTGCCCTTTCCTACCTATAATCCAGTGGTTCTCAACCACAGGAAACCCCCCCACCCCCGCCCAGAGGAAATTTGGCAGCATCTGGAAATATTTTTGGTTGTGATAACTGGGTGAAGTGCTGTCAGCATCTCGTGAGCAGAGGTCTAAGATGCTGTTAAGCATCCTATATGAACAGTATGGTCCCTCCATAACAAAGACCTCCCTGGTCCCAACGTGCACAGTGCTAAGGCAGTGCTGAGAAACCCTGCTCTAATCCAACCCTTGTGATTCTCAGATAATAGAACTGAGGCTCCAAGAACCTGGCCTTCCACACTCAAACCTCTCCTGGCTGAAACCATGCTTTGTGTCTTTGTTTGCTTGGGGCTGGTGCACTGAGACGACCCAGAGGGATGGTATGGGGAGGGAGGAGGGACGGGGTTTCAGGATGGGGAACACGTGTATACCTGTGGCAGATTCATGTTGATGTATAGCAAAACCAATACAATATTGTAAAGTAATTAACCTCCAATTAAAATAAATTTATATTTTAAAAAAAGAAAAAAAAAAGAATGAATCAACAGCCAACCCACTTCCACTTTCCTGGGTACCACCTTCAGATGAGCAAGGAGTAGAGATGTGTCCTCAAGGAGATTACTGCTCACCTGGGGAGTCATCCAGGTATTCCTAGGAAGAAAATAGCCGTGTAAGATGCCATTTCTTGCAGGAGAGCACAGTGGTGGCCTCTAGCTGATCTGGTCTGCAGAGATGCTTTGTTTGGCCAGCAAGTTTTCCTTTTCTTTGTCTTTTTTTTTAAAATTCAAATGCTTTAGTCTTTCTAGCAAACTACAAGTACTCCTGGGCTTCCCAGATGGTGCTAATGGTAAAGAACCCACCTGCCAATGCAGAAGGCATCAGAGACTTGGGTCTGATCCCTGGGTCAGGAAGATCCCCTGGAGGAGGGCATGGCAACCCACTCCAGTATGCTTGCCTGGAGAATCCTATGGACAGAGGAGCTTGGTGGGCTATGGTCTATAGGGTTGCAAAGAGTCGGACACGACTGAAGTGACTTAGCATGCATGCACAAGTTCTCCCAGGATAGTTCAACTTCATCAGCCCTCTGTGTGCATATCTGGCCCCTGGAAGCCATTGTGTTATCCACCGCCTAGTCTAAGACAGTGGTTCTCAAACATGAGCAAGCCTCAGAATCATCTGGAGGCCTTGTTAAAACCGATTGTTGACTCTCACCTGATCATTTGTGGACTTCTCAGGTGGTTCAGCAGTAGAGAATCTGTCTGCCAATGCAGGAGACATGGGTTCGATCCCTGGGACTGGAAGATCCCTTGGAGAAGGAAATAGCAATCCACTCCAATAGTCTTGCCTGGGAAATTCCATGGACAGAGGAGCCTGGTGGGCTACAGTCCACGGGATCACAAAAGAGTCGGACACAACTGAAGCAACTAGACAACAACCTCCTGATAATTTGAATTTCTAAGAGGCACTTTGAGAACCACTGGTCTGAAGGAATGATTCTCAAACTTTAGTGAACATCAGATTCACCTGGGCAGCTGCTAAATCCCCCCAGATGCCATGACCTTCTGCCCCCAGATTCTGACTCCTTAGATCTGGGGAGGGGTTTGTGCATCTTCATTTTGAACAAGCCCGCCAGGTGAATCTTATGCACACCAGGAGGCTTAGAATCATTGCTCTGAGGGTCAAGTGAGTGGCATAAACCCCTGCTTCTCAAATAACTAATGTGCATATGAATCCCTCAAGACTCTTGTTAAGATACAGATGCTGATTGAAGTAGATGTGTGCATAGCACCTGAGATTCTGCATTTCTAATCAATTCCCAGGCAGTGCTCATGCAGCTGGCCTAGGGACATACTTTGAATAACAAGAGGTAAACCAATGGTTCTCAACCAGGAGAGAATTTACCCATCAGGGGACATTCCGACCACTTCTGAAGACATTTCTGGTTGTCACAGCAGGGGCTTAGGGTACTACTGGCATCTAGTAGAGGCCAGGGATGCTGCCAAACACCCCATAGTGCACAGGACAGTCCCCACAACAAGCAATGATCCAACCTCAAATACTAGTAGTGCTGAAGTCGATAAACCCTGGGTAGACAAAGACATTGAGAGGTTGGCTAAACACTGATTAATGGGCCACATGGTCAACCAAGGCTTCCTGGAGGAGAGAATACTTTAATTAGGCCTCTTGTCCAATTTTAAGTTCCTTTGAGAGACAGTAGGGCTGATATGTAATTATGAGATTCAACCCTCCTCTGCTTCTTCCTTTCCCTCTTTCCTGTTTTTATTCTTTCTCCAGAGTGCTTAGATCTAGTATATATATTTTCCTTGTTGTTGTTTAGTCTCTAAGTTGTATCTGACTCTTTGTGACCCCCTTGGACTGTAGCCCACCAGGCTTCTCTGTCCATAGGGGTCTCCAGGCAAGAGTACTGGAGTGGGTTGCCACTTCCTTCCCCAGGGAATCTTCCTGGACCAAGAATTGAACCTGCATCTCCTGCAAGTCTCCTGCATTGGCAGGCAGATTCTTTACCACTGAGTCACCAGGGAAGCCCACATATTTTCCTTACATGTATCTTATCTGCTTCTATGATAATGTAAACTTCAGAAGGACAGACACTTTTGTTTGGTTCACTTCCTTATCCATAGCACCTAGAACAATGCCTGGCACATAGTAGGTGCTCAGTAAGTAATTATTAAATGAATCAGTGGATTTCAAGGTCTTTGGGCTTCCCTGGTGGCTCAGATGGTAAAGAGTCTGCCTGCAGTGCGGGAGACCTGGGTTTGCTCCCTTGGTTGGGAAAATCCTCTGGAGGAGGAAATGGCAACCCACTCCAGTACTCTTGCCTGGAAAATCCCATGGATGGAGGAGCCTGGTAGGCTACAGTCCATGGGGTTGCAAAGAGTCAGACATGACTGAGTGACTTCAAAGGTCTTTGGAGAGACAGAAAGGAAGTGGGTGCTGGACTAAAGGCCTGGGGAAAGGCAGAAATTTATGTCATCATGCTTTCCTTTACCCATGTATTTAAAACTTGCTTTGCACCTGTTCCCTGGGCACACACTCTTATATTCATTTATATATATATAAATGTCATGCTGTGTGGCTTGTGATATCTTAGTTCCCTGACCAGGGATCAAACCTGCTGCATTGGAAGCACAGAATCTTAGCCAGTGGACTGCCAGGGAAGTCCCCTGGGCACACAGTTGATTTGCTCATGTCAGGCTATGAGATATGCCCACCATCCACTTTTCTTGCCTTTCAGATATTCCGAGCAGGGCAGTAGGGTTTCCCTGAGTGGACAAAGCGCTCATCCCTTTGTTTGAAGGACTTTTCAAAAGATCCTTGTGTCATGATGCTTGGGAACGAATCTGAAAGTACAAATGAAAATGAATGTCTACATCTCCTTTTTAATTCACTGCCTTTCTTTTCTTTGTCAACCTTATTTCCACCCAGAAAGTTCTTGCCCTGTATTTTCTCAGAATTGGAAAATCAGACCCTTCATTTGAGTGTCTGCCTTTGCTAGAGAACAAGCTGAGGGGCGCAGATTCAAAGGAGCTCTTTTCAGAACCTTCTATTTTCCCATTAGCCTGAATCTCCAGGCACTTTTAAGGTACTCCCTTCAGAGGGAAGAATATTACAAAAACACTTTCTAATTATTGTTGGCCTTTTATGACTTTGGAGCTTCTGCTGCCTAGAAATGAACATCCTTGCCTGAGAATGTTGTCCTCTTTCTCTTTGGGGAGACACATTATCCCCATGGAGTTATTCATGCAGCCTGAAGTGGCAGAATTTGTCTGATGTGTGTGACATCGAAAGGGTCGAGACCACAATAAGAAGAACAGCTCCGAGTAGAGTTGCATTCACTCGCTGGCTCTGACACAAAAGCCCACCGCCCACCCCACAGCCTTCACTGCGTGGTTCACTTATTTCCGTCCATTTCCTCCAAACTGACAAGTAGATTAAGAAAAAAAAAGTCAGGTTTTCTCTCCAGTATCCTCTGTCCAATATTCCCAGCCAGGCTGTAATGTGGACTGGTCATTGTCATATCAAGAGAAGGAAGAACTCTGGGCATGATTGGGTCCAGCCTTCCCTTTGACAGGTCCTTAGCTGTCTATCTCTTTCTGAAGAGTTTCAGGCTGAGGATCTTTTCTAAAGATTTTTTTTTTTTTTATGTGGACCGTTTATAAAGTCTTTATTGAATTTGTTACAATATTGCTTGTTTTATATTTTGGTTTTTATTTTGTCTATGAGGCATATGGAATCTTAGCTCCCTGACCAGGGATCAAACCTACACCCCCTTGTGTTGGAAGGTGAAGTCTTAACCACTGGACCACCAGGGAAGATCTGAAGATCTTTAAAAGCTCAGTCATCTTTGATCCCACCTAAAGAATCCATTCTCCCCCTCTCTGGCTGTATCTAACATATCACCTGTATCCAGGTGCTTTGGTGCAGACAACAGAATTGCTTTCTGGCAAATAGGAAAACACAAAAGCAGGAGGGAGCTTTCAGGATCTCCAGGAGGTCAGGCGGCCAGGCTCAGGGCAGCCATACAGCAGGGGTGTAGAAGGTCCTTTGCCCAGGTCTTGTTGCAGAATTGCTTTGTGAAGACCCCAGTGCTGCTGCCGCTGGACACACACAACATGCAGCCCCAGGCCATGCCACACACTAGGGTGAGTTGGCAGTTCTAAGCTTGAGCGGAGGACCGAGGCCAAAAGTCACAGCCACTGGTTCTCAGCTGACTGGGGTTGCTGCTATCAGTGTTTCTGTGGCAGCAGTGGGGTGGGGGTTTGGCATAAAAAGAAAGTCAGTTATCTGCAGACGCCCTGAGTGCAGTCTCATCATCAGGCATCCTTGCTCCCTCATTCGGAGGCACTCTGTGCTGGCAGTGGGGTCAGTCCCTTGGTGTCAGTTATTTGAAACGAGTGACTTGACTAAGGCTGTTTTGTGTGACCCGTTGGGACAGCTGGTTTGTTTCTCCTCTGAGGATGTCACAGCTGCAGGAGCAAAAGCCACAGGCTGTCACCAGGCTGTGCAGCCTTCACTCAGTGAGACTGGCTACACCCTGACCTGACACTGGAGGGCCAGCTGGGAGGGCAGCCCAGAGGTCACATCCTCAGGGGAGTCACAGATGCTCAGCGGTGGGAGGGAGCCTGAGGGGTGACCCCTAGACACGTGGTAGGAGATGACTGGAGAGGGGATGGAGCCATCAGGACGTTAGTAAGGGAGGCATTCCCTGGGAATCTTCCCCCTGCCCCTGCTTCGGCTATACTTTCCCTTCCGTATTGGCCCTTCCACTTGGAAGGTGCTTTTGGGTCTTTCACACCCCATACCCTCGATGACTGGACCAGTGTAGCACCTGGTCAGGTGGGGCAGCCTGACTCCACCCTTCCTCCCTCCTCTCTTTCCTTTCCTTTATTATGTCCTTTTTTCTCCTGTTTGTATCCCTCTGATTTGTCTCCCCAGTGGCTCAGATGGTAAAGAATCTGCCTGCAGTGCTGGAGACCCGGATTTGATTCCTGGGTCAGGAAGATCCCCTGGAGGAGGGCACATCAACCCACTCCAGTATTCTTGCCTGGAGAGTCCCATGAACAGAGGAGCCTGGCAGGCTACAGTCCATGGGGTTGCAAAAGAGCTGGAGACGACTGAAGTCGCTTCACACACAGCACGCACTCACAATCTGTCTCCATCATGAGAATTTGAATGTCAGAGTTGGACCCATTTGTCCTTCTCTGTTGTCTTCTGGTGCCCCAGGTCTGACGGGCACACAGTAGGTGCCAAGAAATATTTTGATGAAAGAATGTTGAACCAAAGTGCATGCTCAGTCATTGTTGGTTCGTTACTCACATGAGAATGGGAACTTTCTGGGAAGAGACAAGGTTGTCCAGAGAAAATCCTGGCCCTGTCTTGGATAGGATAGAGGCTCACCTCTTGCCATGTGGATTATTTCCATCTTCTTTTGCTCTGATTGCTGTTGGCTTTGCTCTCGTGTATGGTTGGCCCTCCAGGTCCCTAAGCACAGAAAAGGGGCAAAGCATGTAAAGGATATGATGGAAAATCCAAGGTGATGTGTTGGGGTGAAGAAGGAAGGAAGGGCAACCAGCACCTGCCACTGAGAATCCCCAGGCAAAGCCCAAGGATGAGATTGGATTGTTCCTGGGTTTCTCATTAGTGAGAATGGGCTGCCTTCCCTCCCCAGATGCTGGCACAGATCCACTTGGAATCGGCTGCTGTCTCCCCTGCTGGGGTTACAAAGCAAGATGATCCTTAATTATGCTCATTCCCTTGCCCTCAAGGCCAGTGAAACGCTCTGTAATATGCTGTTGGATTCCCTCCACATACAAACACTGACAAACACCATCCTTCTTGTTTTGCCTGGAGACACTGAATGAGTTTGAGGAGGTCAGGAGGATTGACCTGGATCCCTAACATGTATCTGAGCAGCTGAGTGACCACAGGGAGGTCACTTTACCACCCTGAGCCTCAGTTCCCATCTCTGTAGTGAATAAGACTGTACCTTCTAGGTTCTCCTACAGAGAAGGTTGTGAGGCAAATAAAAAAGAATGGGAGCCCAGAAGTGGAGACCCAAGTGCCCATCAGTTGATGAATGGGCAAAGCACAGTGGTAGAGCTATACAGTAGAATATTATCTGGCAAGAAAAAGGGTTGAAGTTGTACTACCTGGTATGACATGAACAAACCTTGAAAACATTATGCTAAGTGAGAAAAGCCAGACACAAAGGGCTATGCTTTGTGAGTCTATTCATAGGAAATACCCAGACTAGGCAAATCCATAGAGACAGAAAGCAGATTAGTGGTTGCCAGGGGCTGGAGGAAGGGAAGAATGGGGAGTGACTGCTAATAGGTATGGGGTTTCTTTTGGGGCTGATGAAAGTGTTCTGGAATTATACAGTGGAGATGGCTGCACAATTTTGAGAATATCCTAAAAACCACTGAATTATATAGCTTGAAAGGGTGAAGTTAATGACATGAGAATTATATCTCAATAACAAAATAAGTAAGTATATACAGATATATAAGAAGAGGGTTGAGTAAGCTGAAAGGATGCATGCCATTGGAGTGTTATCATCAACAGCATCATCTTCATATTTCAGCATTTATTTAGAACCTACTGTGTGCCTGGCACTGTGACAAGAGCTTTGCGTGCCTTGCTTTGCATAACAGATCTTATCATTTTTATTTTGTAAAGAAGACTGAGAATCAGAGAGATTAAGTCACATGACAAAATCATGGGGCTGCCAAAAGGCCAGCTTGGGGCCTCCACCCAGATCTGTCTGTCCCCAAAGCCTCAACCCTTTCCTTTACCCTAGGCTGCTGTCTCCTGTGTTCAGGGACTTCTAATATAATCAAATGTCTCATTTTTTGGAGACCTGGCCATTATTTAACTTAAAATGGTTCTTAGACCCTGAATAGTAATGAGCAAGACTCCCGGTGAAGGCAGAAATATCTCCCTGATCAACTTAAATGAACCTTCCAAGTTGTAGAATTTGACTGTCCCATGAATCGCTTACCCATGAGACCAGCAGCCAGTCTCTTTGGCTTGGGGATTTAGGAGTAGAATCCAAGAATTCCAAGAGTTGATGACAGCCTCTAAGTCACCCCAGGGACCCATTGCTAGGTCTTGGTGATGGCAGGCACCCACCACCCTGAAGCCAAGGGAAACTGCTCCAGGGTTCCCTCCAGGAAGGGTCGCAATAAGCTTGGCAATGATATCATGTGAAGAGGAGGCCACATCCATGTCTCGGGAATGACTGATGTGGGATCCCATGAGCCAGCTCCCCTGTGAAGAGAGACCAAGGCTGTGGGCCGCCAAATGCAGCGTAGTTTCACGGTCTGCACCAGTGATAAAAGCTGCTGAGTGGTGACAGGAAACTGCAAGGACCAAAACCAGTATCAGTGAGATGGGCAAAGGACAGCAGCCCAGCAAGAAGGCAGTGCAGAGCTTCCTGGGCATCCATGCCGCTTTGTCACCTGCACAGCGGAACTGTTCTCAGGGCTTATCTGCTCCCCACATCTTACAAAGTCAGACCTCAGATTTCGGGGCAACTACCTGGAATGGGAGAAGGGTTCTTGAGAGTCAAGAGACTTGACACATTAGCTCCAATCCAATGGGGGGTGTGATGTGGTGAGTCTCCTCCCCTCCCTGGCTTAGATTTCATTAACTACGAAAAGAGGGTTTAACTGCACAACCAGTGGGTTCATCTTTGTTCATCAGGTCTTTGCTAAGCCGTTCTCTTTGCCTGGCTCTTGACTAGGTGCTGGGAATATAGTATAGTATGAATTAAAAAATGGACATGGGCCTTTCTTCTCACAGTTCAGAGGTTAGAGGAGATAGAGAGCAAACAACCCCTAACCTATGTAATTACAGATCATGGTAAGTGCTGGGAAAAAGTAGCAGAGGGTTCAGTTACACAAAGACTCTACTTTTTGCAGGCCTGCTACATGCCAGGCACTCTTATGCTTGCATTAAAGTGTAGAGACTTCGCTAGTGGTCCAGTGGCTAAGACTCCTGTGTTCCCAAGGCAGGGTGCCCGGGTTCGATTCCTGGTCAGGGAACTACAATAGATCCCACATGCCACAACTAAGACCCAGCACAGCTAAATAAATAAATAAAAAGTTTTGTTAAAAAAAAAAAAAATAGACCCTAATGCTGGGAAAGATTGAAAGCAGGAGGAGAAGAGGGTGACAGAGGATGAGATGGTTGGATGGCATCATTGATTCAATGGATGAGTTTGAACAAACTCCAGGAAATGGTGAAGGACAGGGAAGTCTGGTGTGCTGCTGTCCATGGGGTCGCAAAGAGTCAGACACGACTGAGTGACTGAGCAACAATTCCCCAGAATTTTGGCTTTATTCATGTATAGCAAAGCTAACAGACTGGGAGATTATTGCTGTTGAAAAGATTTGTTAGTAATGGTTTCCAAGAGTAGGGCATCATGCCAAAGCATGCAGGGCCACATGGGGAAGCACTAGGGTGGTTAAGCAGGAAGAAAGCATGGGCTACAGCCTTTATTAGGGTTTGCTCAGAAACAATGGATGAGGCAGGGTTAGTGAGCACAGGGTTGGAGTGTTTGAATAATTTCAGCAGGCTCTTGACGATACAGGTGGCCCCTAGCTGTCCAGTACCTGGCCCAGGGTGATTCAGGACAAGGGAACATTAACTTGGTATGTAGGAGTTTGAAAAAGGAACTGGTTGGGGGTATGGGCTCTGGATTGGTGTTTATGCATATCAAAGTCATGGTCAATTGATAGATGAATGGATAAAGAAGTTGTCATACATATATACAATGGAGTATTACTCAACCATAAAAAAGAACAAATTTGAGTTAGCTGTAGAGAGGTGGATGAACCTAGAGCCTATTATACAGAGTGAAGTAAGTCAGAAAGAGAAAAACAAATATCATATATTCACACATATGTTTTATTTGGACTGCAAGGAGATCAAATTTGGACTGCAAGGAGATCAAACCGATCAATCCTAAAGGAAGTAAGTCCTGAATATTCATTGGAAGGACTGATGCTGAGGCTGAAACTCCAATACTTTGGCCACCTAATGTGAAGAACTGACTCATTAGAAAAGATCCTGATGCTGGGAAAGATTGAAGGCAGGAGGAGAAGGGGACGACAGAGGATGAGATGGTTGGGTGGCATCACTGATTCGATGGACATGAGTTTGAGCAAGCTCCGGGAGACTGTGATGGACAGGGAAGCCTGGTGTGCTGCAGTCCATGGGGTAACAAAGAGTCAGACATGACTGAGCAACTGAATTGAACTGAATGCATATGTATGGAATCTAGAAAAATAATACTGATGAACCTATTTGCAAAGCAGGAACAGAGACACAGCAGGGAAAGGAGAGGATGAGATAAATTGAGAGAATAGCATTGAAACATATACATTACCATATATAAAATAGATAGCTAGTGGGAAGCTGCTGTATAACACAGGAAGCTCAACCTGGTGCTCTGTGACAACCTAGATGGGTGGGATGGGGTGGCAGGTGGGAGGGAGGTTCAAGAGGGAGGGGACATATGTATGTACTGTACTGTACTCAGTTGCTTCAGTCGTGTCCGACTCTTTGTGATCCCATCAACTGTAGCCCACCAGGCCCCGCCGTCCGTGGGATTTTCCAGGCAAGAATCCTGGAGTGGACGGCCATTTCCTCCTCCAGGGGACCTTCCTGATCCAGGGATCAAACCCATGGCTCCTGTGTCTCCTGCACTGTAGGCAGATTCTTTACTGCTGCGCCACCAGGGAAGCCCAGACATATGTAAACTTATGGCTGATTCATGTGGTTGTACAACAGAAACCAACACAATATTGTAAAGCAATTATCCTCCAATTTTAAAAAAGTCATGGTCAGAGGCAAGTTGTTTGTTATCTCACGGGATAACCAACCCTGGTAACAGCAGTCCCTCCCCAGGTCCAAAGACCCCCAAGATGTCAAAGCATTATAAATTGTAGAAAATAAAAAGCATGATTACATTTTTGTATTGACTTCTTAAATCCTCACAGCTGCCCTCCGAGATTGCTAATGCCCTAACAGCATCAACCTCCTCATTTTACAGGGAAAGAAACTGAGGCATATGAACTTGCCCAGGGGTCCTCAGCTGGTTAGAGATGAGGTGGGATTGGAACCCCACAGTCTGCAGTCCCAAGAACCTTGTCCCTGGCCTCTGCATGAGAAAGGACATGGTTTCCAGCCTTGTTGAGGACATCTAAGAAGTCACTTGTGGGACTTCCTGGTGGTTCAGTGGTTAGGACACTCTGCTTCCACTGCAGGGGGCATGGGTTCCATCCCTGGTCAGAGAACTAAGATCCTCTATGCTGCGTGGCATGGCCAAAAAATAGGGGGAAAGGGAAGAAGAATGACTTGTGACTTGTGAGCCAAGGTTCAAGGAGGCACCACCTGCCTCCTTCAAGGGTGAAGGATGCAGGGAGAAGTGAGTTTGGGAAGGCATTTCCCACCTTAGGCCAATGTGGTGGGATGGAGTGGGCTGGCTGGAACCCCGCTGACTGTGGATATTTTAAACCTGCTGATGCCTGGCTTTCACTCCAGACCTATTGAACCAGAATCTCTGGGAAGTGATATTTTCTTATAATTATATATTTTTAAAATTGAGTCACTTGGCAAACTCCGGGAGATGGTGAGGGACAGGAAAGTCTGCATGCTGCAGTCCATGGAGTTGCAAAGAGTTGGACACGACTTGGTGACTGAATAAAACAAACATTTTTTAATTGTGATAGAACTCACAGCAAAATGCCTAGATCTTAGGTATACAGTTTGAGGAGTTTTGACAAACGCTCAAATGAATTACATTCAGGCCACTCACACCCCTATTGAGATACCAAATATTTCCATCATCCTAGAAAATCTCTTTGGGCCCTTACCCCAGACTGCCCTCCCTCCAGGCAACACCTATTCTCAGTTCTATCCATATAAATGAGTTTTGCCTAATCTAGAATTTCATATAAATGGATCCTACAGTATATATACTTTTTATATCTGGCTGCTTTCACTTAGCAAAATATTTTGAGATTCATCCAAGTTGTGTGTTTCAACAGTTCATTCATTTTAGAACTGGAGAGGAGTAAATCGTACAGATACACTGCAGTCGGTTTATCCATTCTGCTACTGATGGACATTTGGATGGGCTCCAGTTGGGGCTATTTTGAATAAAGCTGCTGTGGATATTTGTATACAAGTAGTCTTTTGCGAAATGATGCTTTCATTTCTGCTGGGTGCGCATCTAGGACTGGAATGACTGGGTTACCCCTGGCTGACTCATTGCAGCCGCCTTACACTGACATCTGGAAACTCCAAACTGATCAACTCATGACGACAGTCCCCTTCAGATCAAATCCTACTGATTCGATTTCAGCTCAGAAGTGGCAGTTGCAGTTGTTACATTTTTATTTATAGTGGTAAAATAGCTATAAAATAACATTTACCATTTTAACCATTCTTATGTGTACAGTTCAGTGGCATTAAGTACATACCTTCACATTGTTATGCAACCATCAACCACTGCCCCTCTCCAGAACATTTTCTTCTCAAACCTAAATTCTGTCCCCGTTGAACAGTATCTTCACGCCTCTCTTCCCTCAACCCCCCGTAATCACTATTCTGCTTTCTGTCACTGTGAATATTAACCACTCTAAGTACTTCATATAAGTGGATCCGTACAATATTTGTCCTTTTGTGACTGACTTCAACCAGCAAAATGTCTTTAAGATTCATTCATGGTGACACATGTGTCAGATCCCCTTCCTTTTTAAGGCTGAATGATGTTTCTTTGTGTGTATATACCACATTTTGTTGTTATATATATATTTTAATTGTTTTTAAGATTTGTTTTTATGGGGACCATTTTTAAAGTCTTTTTGACTTTGTCACAATACAGTTTCTGTTTTATGTTTGGATTTTTTTGGCCTCGAGGCATGTGAGATTTTAGCTCCCTGACCAGGGATTGAACCCATACCCCCTGCATTGGAAGGCAAAGTCTTAATACCCCCTGCATTGAAAGACAAAGTCTTAACACCCCCTGCATTGAAAGGCAAAGTCTTAAGACCCTCTGCATTGGAAGGCAAAGTCTTAACCCCTGGACCACCATGGAAGTCCTTATATACATTTAGTGAAAAAATTCCTTTTTTAAAAGATTTTTTTAAAGGAATGCACAATTCCCTAACCCTGAAACTATAAATTCCTCACTCACCCCGGATGTGTTTGGCCATGTTCATGCTTATGATATTCGAGACCCAGGAGATCTCAAAATGCAGACAACTCAACACAGGGTGTATGTCACACTTGTTTTTATCATAAAAGATAAGATGCATACAGAGGATCAGCAGCTCCACCAACAGCACCTGGTCTCTCTCATTTGCTGGTTTCTTTAAGTCCATTAAAATCCTCTCCCCATTTCTTTTTCCAGAACTGTTCATACCAGAATCTGAAAAGCAGATCTCTTTGTTTATGTTTCCCTTGGCTGTTTTAAAACCCTGTTTGTCACATCTGACATCCTGCAAGTTTGCTATCAGATATGAGAGCAAGAGCCGGCTGAATGCATGATGGGAGGGAAAATGTGAGCTGAAAGCCGTATAGGCTCTGACCCCTAGCACCTTCCCGGGAACTGGAAACAGACAGTGTCTCAGTGGCGGGAATGAACCTGAGAAAAACAGGCTGAGTTCAATTGCCTGGGCATTGAGTCACTCCACATGTGCAGAGATACATACAGTAATGACCACAATTAAAACCCTGTCACCGCTATTGGACAGTTGTGGCCTCCCCCAGAGAAGATGCATAGGTCAAACACACCAATTAGATTACTGTAATGGGATATTAAAGCAGAGATATGAAGCTAAGATTTCTCACCCATGCTGCATCCAAGGGATACTTCTCAGCTGTTGGACTGCAACTCATGTTACCATTAGGCTCCCTTTGACCCTCCAAGGAGCACCGACCATCTTCTCCTTTCAGCCTCCACTGTTTCCAGTACCTTTCCATCACCCTAGCTTCTCTGGCACAGTGTTGACATGTAGGAAGCACTCAGTAATCATTTGTCAAATAAATGTGTGAAGAATGAGTAATATGTGTTCATCACCTGTTTGTTAACCTCACCAAGCCTGTTAGCTACTTCATAGCAGAGATGGTCTTATCTTCTCCCAGCTCCAACTCATTGTCTTGCACACAGTAGGTCCTCAGGAACGGTTCCCCAGGCTGCCTTAGAAATACAGGGCCTGTCCTGTTGTATGCTAGTTATCTGTGTGTGTGTCTGTGTGCTGCCTCCTGCCCTGCATCTTCTACTCCACTAAGGCAGTTCTTTATAATTCTTTGGATTTCCCCAGCATCTAGCACATACCTAACACATAGCAGGAGTTCAGTAAAATACATACTATCATTGAGTAATATTTGAGCAGCAATTCCGTTTTTCTTACCCATTGGAGTATTTGTTTATTGGCTGTGCTGGGTCTTCATCGCTGTGTGCAGGCTTTCTCTAGTTGCCGCAGTCAGGGGCTTCTCTTGTTACAGAGCATGGGTTCAGTGCTTGTGGTGCATGGGCTTAGTTGCCTTGTAGCATGTGGAATCTTCCCAGACTGGGGATCGAACTTGTGTCCCCTGCATTGGCAGACAGATTCTCAACCATTGGACCACCAGGGACATCTCCATTGGTGTATTTATATTTCTTTTGAAATATGATTAGAATTGTATTCTGTTCAGCACCTGATTATCCCATTTCAGTCCAGAATAGAATGAGTGAACCTGACTTGAACCTCATCTAAGCAGGTTATAACTTGAGTATTGAGGTAGAGTTTGGCCTCATATAAGCTCCTGTGAGCTTTTCCTATCATCTTTGTAAGCCTTGGCACATTTCTTTGTTGTTGAGCCTTTTAGGGGACACAGTAGAACCAGGAAGCCTAACCTTAAGAGGCTGGCTTTGCAAGTGGGTCTCTTGGAATCAGTGTTGGAATCATGGGTGGAGGGAACTTGATGGTCCAGGTTGGACAGACTAGCTTGATCCCAGCTCTGCCACTTACCAGCTCTTCTGCCTTGAGGCCAAGCTGTTCCACAGGTGAGCAAGCTCCAGTTTTCCCATCTGTAAAATGGGGATAAATTGTATCCACTGTAACGTAATGCAAGGACTGGATGGTAAGCTTTAGTTTCTTTTTGCTACTGTATCAAATTACCATCAACTCAGCAGCTTAAAAAAAACAACACATGTTTATTCTGTTATAGTTCTGGAGGTTGGAAGCCTGGAATGAGTCTGAGGGGGCTAAACTCATGGTATCAACAGCTGATTCCTTCTAGAGGCTCCAGGAGAGAACCCTTTTCCTTACCTTTTCTAGCTCCTAGAGGTTGCCTGCATTCCCTGGCTCGTGGTGCCTCCCTCCATCCTCAAAGCCAGCATCTTCTTTTCCTGACTGTGCTTTCCATAGCTTCTGTTGTCATATGGCCTTCTTCCCTCTTCACTCCCTGCTGCCTCTCTCTTAAAAAGACTCATTACTGGATCAGGCCCAGCTATATCAGCCAGAATCATCTCTCCATCTCCAGATCCTTAACTTAGTCACATCTGCAGTGTCTCTTTTACCATGCAAAGTGATATATACACAGGTTCTGGGGATTAGTATCAGGACATCACTGTGGGCCATTATTCAGCCCCCCACAGACAGGGTTGTGTATATGGCGACCTTCATATAACTAAAGCACCACACTGCCCTGTTTGCTCCATTCCCAGAGCAAGGCTTACATCTGAGACTGTTATAGTTTGGGTTTTTGCAAAAGCAAACTGAGCCTAGGATTCAGGAAAAAATAGTTTATCTGAGAGGTGGGAGGACACCAGAAGGGCTTCAGGAAAATGGGACATGAAAGGGGAGGCAGCCGTGCAAGCAAGGGTGCGCTTCTAAGCCAGGTACTACTGTGGGAGATAGGAATTTGAACCTGCTGGAGAAACGGGGAGCCCATGCAGAACCTGCCCCAGGGTTATCCAGCGCTTCAGGGGAGGGGGCTGGGGTCCTTCTACACCAGCTCCTATCCGTCCTTGCTGTCAGAATTTCCACTGTTCTATGGCACCTGCTGTGCAAGTGGCAAAGTGAGCTCCAGCAGGGAGAGGAGGTCCTCGGGCAGAGAACTGAAGACAAGGGCAGCTGGAAGTAAGTCCAGGGCACACCCATGTGCTCAGGGCAAGGGCGTGTGGGCAGAGCAACTGACTGCTTTCCACTGAGATACGGAGCCTCTGCATGGCTGGCAGTTCCTTGACCACCCTGCTGGGGCCCCTTGTCTCCCAGCAGCCAAGTCCTTTGCTTCCTAAGAGCCACTTGTGGTTATTGCAAAACCTGTTTATGCCTGTCGTACACATATTCAATGAAACTAAGGTAAAGACTTGTTGGGAGTAAATTGCTTTTCAAGAATGCTGTTCAGAGACTTCCCTGGCAGTCCAGTGGTTAAGACACTGCTCTTCCTCTGCAGGGGCACAGGTTCAAGCCTTGGTCAGGGAACTAAGATCCCACATGTTGCACAGCCAGATAAATAAATCATTGCAGCTCAGTTAGATGTGGTCAAGACAGCTATGAATGGTGGTAGAGAGAAAGATCCACAAAATTCCAGAAGAGGTCGTTGTTTCTCCCTTTAAAGAAGCTGCAGTTGGAAATCATCACTGATGAGTTATAGGTATGCTCTGTGTGTGTGCACCTGTCTGTATTCTATTCTCTTAAGTCCATGAGGTAGGTATGATGCCCATTTTATAGATTATGGGTGGAGAAACTAAGACCAAAATACCCCAAGGCCCGGATGTTAGTAAGTAACAGAACCATACTCCTTGCCCCGCTTAGAGGCCTCATCAGAACTTCCAGCATACCCACCTCAGTCTGACCACTTTCGTAGAACTGACACCATCCCACATTGCTAGGAAAGACTGCTGCTGCTGCTGCTGCTGCTGCTAAGTCGCTTCAGTTGTGTCCAACTCTGTGCAGCCCCATAGACAGCTCACCAGGCTCCTCCATCCATGGGATTTTCCAGGCAAGAGTCCTGGAGTGGAGTGCCATTGCCTTCTCCAAGGAAAGACTCTAGGCAACCCTTTCTCCGCCATCCCCCAATCTGGGAGCTTCCTTCATGGACAAAGAAGGATGATCTCTTTATTCCATCTTTTCATTTTGTTTTTAGTCTTTCGGCTGTGCCCCATGGCATGTGGGATCTTAGTTCCTCAACCAGGGATCGAACCTATGCTGTCTGTATTGGCAGTGTGGCCTCTTAACCACTGGACCGCCAGGGATGTCCCCTACCTTTTCTTAAGTTCTTTTAATGTTAATGAACTTCTAATGCTTCTTAATAGACTATGAGAACCACCCCCCAGATCATAAAAATGTCAGCCTCACTGTCACCTTCTTCCCATCAAAGACGACCTAGCAGCAATTCTGGGTGGTCTGTCTCTGCTTTGCCTGATATCAGGGTGCAGAAGAAGGCTGGGAGAAAAGGCCTTGATGCCGGCCTTGGCTTTTATGGAGACCTCTAGGTCTGGGACTGTGATGGCAACAGCAATGAACCTCAACAGACCCTCAGTCCTGGGGTCTGCAGGGCCTAGGACTGCTGACTTACCTGTGAGTGCCTGAGCCTAGGCTCCATCTGGGATTCCATTTGTGGGGAGGAGGAAAAGCCTTCACCGAAGCAGAGCTTATTAACCAGGCCACCAGCACCTTCAGCTGGCTGAGTTTCTTCTTCCATTTTATGTGGAATTCCTGGCAGACGTGACTCAGGAACAGAACCCCCACCAAGAGAACTAGTTCGATAAGAGGTACCCAGAGACCTAGACGAATAGACGAATCTGGGGTGCATGTCATGCTGCTCTGATAAGGCAGTCCTTGCTCTCCTCCAAATGGAACATTGATCAACTCACACTGAATACCAGCATCCCAAGTAGCTTTGCTTATTTTCACTGAGGTTTGATTTGCTGGTTTTTAGGGGAAGTCTCAGTTGGCTAGTTAAATATTGAAAATAATCTAAATGTCCAACAAGAGTGAAAGTGAAAGTCATTTAGTTGTATCCGACTCTTTGCAACCCCATGGGCTATACAGTCCATGGAATTCTCCAGGCCACAATACTGGAGTAGGAAGCCTTTCCCTTCTCCAGGAAATCTTCTAAGCCAGTTAAATAACTCATAAGGTATTTGCGTGGTATGGTACTGCAAAGGTATTTGTGTGGTACAGTATTTCAAAGCAACTACAAATTATGCTGTAAAAGAAAAATAATGGCAGCCTTTTATGAGGCTGGATTGGGGAAGGCATGGACCACGTTCAGGTAACCTTTGTTGAGTGCCTGATGTGGTGAGGCCTTGGGAGAGGCACCAGGGGCATAGAGCTAGGACATAATTGCTGGACAAGAGATGAGTCAGCAGGCATGTGTTAAGTGCTACAAGGAAGGTCAGTATAGAGACCTGTAGGAGGGTAGATAGTTTCTCTAGTTCTGGGTATGTTAGGGCATAGTAATGATACCCATAAGAGGTGACATGGGAGCTGAGTTGGGAGGGATGAGTCTAGATTAGCCAAGAGGAGAAGACGAAAAGGGTGCTCTAGGCTGTCTGGGCAAAAGCAGTTGTTTGATCACTCAGTCCTGTCTGACTCTTTGCACCCTGTGGACTGTAGCCCACCAGGCTCCTCTGTCCATGGGATTTCCCAGGCAAGAACACTGGAGTGGGTTGCGATTTCCTTCTCCAGGGGATCTTCCGACCCAGGGATCAAACCCATGTCTCTTGCATTGGCAGGCAGATTCTTTACCGCGGAGTCACCTGGGAAGCGCCCAAAAGAGAGAGGCCAGAACAAAACGGCGTATGAGAAGAACTTTGGGGAGTTAGCTGTGGCCAGGATGTAGGATTGAAGTGGGAGAAGAGCAGTCTGGAGATGCAGACAAATTCCAGCCAGTGAGGCCTTTGGATCTTGCCAAGAAGCTGAGTTTTGACCATGGAAGTAGTCAATAGCTGTATCTGCTTTTTTTACAGCATAAAACTCAGCTGCAAGTAGGAGTCAAGGGACCTGCATGATTTATCTGTGTAATAATGAGTCATATTTTAGGAGTTTTCTATGCATTTTCATGGGGCTTAAGTTGATAGGCAAATTCTGCTCTTCAGTTTTAATTATGCAAACTCAAGAGGCAAGAGGTTTTCTCTTCATTTTCAACGAGGAGACCGGAGTCTGGGCACTGGCCCCCTACCAGTGACTAGTGCTGGAGTTCTTCAGCTCCCCTGCTTCCTGGGGGGCAGGGACTTGATGTCCTGCACTGATGTTAGCATGCACTGACCTGGCCTGGATCTTCCCCCATTCTTATCTCTTCTCTCCAGATCCTTTGTTGTTACTATGTCCCCCTTCTTTCTGCTTTTGCTGGTCTTCATAGCCAGCTTCTGGCACCAAATTTGTGCATGTGTGCGTGTGTGCTCAGTTTTGTCCAATTCGTTGGGACCTTATGCACTGTACCCTCCAGACTCTTCTGTCCATGGGGTTCTCTAGGAAAGAATAACTGGAGTGGGTTACCATTTCCTCCTCCAGCAGATTTTCCTGACTCAGGGATCGAACCTGTCTCCTTGCGTTGGCGGGCAGGTTATTTAACACTGAACCACCTGAGAAGCCCTCTAGCACTGAATGGGCTGACTCACAGACACACTGCTCATCCATCAAGCAGCCGTCTAGCTGGTCGGTCCAGGAGAGGGCACTGGACTGTGTCTGGTTCTGGCTGAGGTACCCAGGGCACTTTCCCTCCCTGGGCCTTTGTCATCATTTATTAAAAGAAAGTGTTGAACTAGACAGACTCTCAAGTTCTTTCAGAGGCCATGTGTCCTGTTCACCACTGTGCCCCTCAGTGCCAGGCACAGAGCAGGCGCTTGGTATGAACTAAAGAATGAATGCCCAAAGAACCCACCACATGCCAGGCAGTATCTGCCCTTGGGCAAACATCAAGGAGAGAAACCAAGCGAGACACTCGTCGTCCCGCCTTTCTACCTCTAGCGTTAGAAATCAATGTGGAAGTGAATAATTAGAATATGATCCAAGATGGTATAAAACATAAGGAAGGAGAAAATCCTGTGGCAGCAGGAGAGGGCTGCTCTGTGGAATTCTTTTATTCCATTTCATCTCGGTAGAGGACTCTCAGCAAATGGAGGAAACCCAGCAGGATTGCCTACAGTGGGACATGGCCAAGAGTACCAGACATTCACGTGTCCATCGTCACCCCATCCGTGGGTATGGTTACTTGTTATTCCAGTTGCACAGAGTAGTACGTGTCAAGCACATACTCTCTTTTGCAACTGAGATGACAAATTTGGAGAAGATAATACTTTGTTTTAAAAAAAAAAGCCAAGTCTATATCCGTTATATCTCATTTTTTTAAGTGCCAATAAGCATTTATAGGTAAAACTGTCCTTAGTCATGTGTATGAGATTTTGTGAGACTTACCACTGGAGGGCTGCTTAGGACCTGGCCTGTGATATGATTCCCATCCTAGGCGAGTGGGAGCCCCTCCCCCTTTTCTCTTTTATCAATTTTTATTGGAGTATAGGTGCTTTACAATGCTATGTTAGCTCTGCTGCTCAGCAAAGTAAGTCAGATACACATATACATATGCTGTTATTGTTCAGTTGCTCAGTCATGTCTGACTCTTTGTGACCCTATGGACCGCAGCACACCAATCTGTGGGCTTCCCTGTTCTTCTCTATCTCCCAGAGTTGGCTCAAACTCATGCCCATTGAATCGATGATGCCATCCAACCATCTCATCCTTTGTTGTCCACTTCTCTTTTTGCCCTCAGTCTTTCCCAGCATCAGGGTCTTTTCCAGTGAGTTAGCTCTTTGCATCAGATGGCCGAAGTATTGGAGTTTCAGCTTCAGCATTAGTCCTTCCAATGAATATTCAGAGTTGATTTCCTTTCGGATTGATTGGTTTGATCATCTTGCAGTCCAAGGGACTCTCAAGAGTCTTCACCAGCACCACAGTTAGAAAGCATCAATTCTTCTTTATAGTCCAACTCTCATATCCGTACATGACTAATGGAAAAACCACAGCTTTGTACAGACTTTTGTTGGCAAAGTGTTATCTTTGCTTTTTAATATGCTGTCTTTGTTTGTCATAGCTTTTCTTCGATATACATATATCCCCTCTTTTAGATTTCCTTTCCATGTAGATCACCACAAAGCACTAAGTAGAGTTCCCTGTACTATACAGTAGGTTCTCATTAATTGTCTATTTTATACATAGTGGTGTATATATGCCAATCCCAATCTCCCAATCCATCCCACCACTCCTCTTCCCCACTTTGATATCTGCATTGTTCTTTACATAGCTGTCTCTATTTCTGCTTTACAAATAAGTTTCCCCATCCCCTCCACTGTAAAGGCTCCTCCATGAGCTCACCTCTTGGGCGAGGTTTGGGCAAAGCTCCTGGAGGATGTTAAGAGCATGGAAACACTTTCTGGCCCAGCAAATTCTAGCCCTCAGAGTGCCTGTGTTTCAAGGGGTGTGGGTTGTAGGTAGTAGATGGATAAAACGGGAGAGGGAGCTCTGCCTGGAATACTGCTCCATAGGACTCTGTCAATCCTACTGGAAGAACCAGGAGTTAATTTCCCAGTGAAAACCTAAAATGGCTAAGAGGAGAAAGAAACCAGTGCAGGGCCCTCACAGCAGCCAGAGCCCAGAGCATCATCCAAGTCCACCTCACCAGATGGCAAGAGCAGGTAATCCAGAAGAGCCCACTTCAGAGCTGGTTAGACCTCAGCAGGGATATGCCAGAGCTTCAGTTCACAACGTTCAGCCTGTCCTGGGGCAGAGGGCATGGAGAGACTCTTAGATGTCAGGAGCCCCTCCCAGAGCAGCTAGTGAGAAACAAATGCTCCATGCGGAGACAGGCGCATGTGTCACTGAGCGAAAGAACACTATTTCACGGGGTTATTCTCATTAAACTGTGTGAACCGACGTCACAGTGCCTGCAGGGCTTCTCCCTGGGAAACAGACTGGCAGGGTTACAGAGGCTTCCTCTTCAGTGAAAGAAAGTGAAAGTGTTAGTCGCTTAGGCGTGTCCAACTGTTTGCAACCCCATGGACTGTAGCCCGCCAGGCTCCTCTGTCCATGGGATTTACCAGGCAAGAATATGGGAGTGGGTTGCCATGCCCTTCTCCAGGGAATCTTCCTGACCCAGGGATCAAACCCATGTCTCCTGCATCACAGGGGGATTCTTTACTGTCTGAACCACTAGGGAAGAACTCTTGACAAAGTCCATTTTCAAAGCCAGACAGGATTGCAGGCTGCTGGAGACCCTGCTCAGTGGTGGCAGGAAGCTCCCTTTCTGGCCAAAGCAACCTGCTGCCTGCACACCATCACTTCCTACTGCGGGTAGCTGGCTGCCCTCTGTGAGTGAATGAGGACAGCTACACGGTTCAACCCGAGGCTGTAGTGCTCGGCACTTTCAGCCTCCATCATGAATTATGCATCTCTCAGGTCTGCTGGGTTTTTTCCTTGTCTTCCCTTGCGCAAGTGCTTGTCGTAGAAAAACATATACTTGTTAGAGAGCCCCCGGGTTGAGTTCCCTGAGTCATACAGCAAATTCCCACTGGCTATCTCTTTTACATATGGCGATGTATGTTTCCATGTTAGTCTCTCCACACGTCCCACCCTCTCCTTCCTCCCTGCCAACCATGTCCGTAAGTCTGTTCTCTATGTTTGTATCTCCATTGTTGCCCTGCAAATAATTTCATCAGTACCATCTTTCTAGATGCTATATATGTGCGTTAGTATATATTTGTTTTCTTCTTTCTGATTTCCTTCACTCTGTATTATAGGCTCTAGGTTCAAGAGGGAGGGGACACAGGTATGGCTGGTTGATGTTGATGTTTGGTAGAAACCAACCCAACACTGTAAAGCAGTTATCCTTTGATTAAAAATAAATAAAGAGGAAAAGAAACATCTACTTGGTGCAATCCCACATGGCAGTGAACCTGAGACAGCTGGCCGGCTGATGTTTTTCCTTGGGAACCCAGGGCTGAAAGAGTCCATGAAGCAGAAGTAGACATCAGGGAAAGAGGGGGTACCCCCCTATTTGTGAATTTGTGTTGAAGACTGATGGGAAGTTCTCCCGACAGACTCCTTGTTGTCACCAAAGCCAGTCATGGCTCCAGTGACTGACTTGGGGTGGCAGCAGCTCCTGCAGATGTTAGAGAGTTTCCCTTCACGCTCTTTCTCCTTTGCTGGTTCTTTTGCTTCAAAGAAAGGAAAGCCACACTCTGGGTTAGGGCACAGCCTAACCATGAGAAAGGAATGCTGCTTCCCAAGCAAACCCAAAGCCCTTTCTTACCAAGACAGTTCGCTTTTATTTAGACTCCTGTCATACGCCAGCTATGCGTGGATGCGTAGTCAGTCATATTCTCCTCTTTGCAACCCCAAGGACCATAACCTGCCAGGCTCCTCTGTCCATGGGATTGTCCAGGCAAGAATACTGGAGTGAGTTGCCATTTTCTCCTCCAGGGGATCTTCCCAACCCAGGGATTGAAGGTCTCCTGTATTGCAGGCAGGTTCTTTGTTCTTTACTACTGAGCTACCTGGGAAGCCCACGCCAGCCATAAAACCTCCTTAATAACTTCTCTTAGATAGGACTCCAATATCTGAAATTCATTCAAGACGGCACACTCCGGAGGCTCACTGTGCTTCATCTTATTTTTATATGATTACGTTCCCCCCACACAGGGTGTGCACGGTGATTTACAGGGATGTCGGGATACCTGATTATTATTCCTCACTCCTGATCCATTATTATTCTTCCTAATTTTGCAAAGTCATTTGCTGGATAAGGCCATTTTGAAAACAAATGCACATTTTAATAGCTAATATTGAATTTACATATATATCTCAGGTGTCCAGGGATAATGATATAGCAATTAAAGGCAGAGATTTAATTTTTATTCGTGACTAGGGATTACTCTGTTGACAGAACAAGCACTGGCTCTGATATTTAACTGAATTTTAACTTTTTTAGAGCTTTGGAGATTTTTGACTATTGATGATATTGATGAATGGTTTGGTCCTTCCAAAATTTCAGGAAAAGGAACTCTCCTGATTTTGCACTTTACACTAGGTGTCTCAGAAACGTGGCCATTTTGTTAAATACACTCACGATTTATTGCTGAGTGCACCAAGCAAGATGTAAGTTTATAAGATATATATTATGTAAGTATATAAGATTTACTATGTATTATGTTGCACTTCCCGGGTACCACTCGTGGTAAAGAACCCACCTGCCAATGCAGGAAACATAAGAGATGTGGGTTCAATCCCTGGGTCAGGAAGATCCCCTAGAGGAGGGCATGGCAACCCTCTCCAGTATTCTTGCCTGGAAAATCCTATAGACAGAGGAGCCTGGTGGGCTACAGACCACAGGGTCACAGAGCCGGACATGACCGAGGTGACTTAGCATATACACATACAGGTATTATGTATATACATGTATATAAGTTCATGTATATACTTATGTATATACATATATAAGTATATACTATGATCCTATATATATGTGAGTGTACACAAGCATATAAACTATACAAATATATGTAGATATACACATTATATATAGTATATATATATATATAACTATATATATATAGTTTATGAGTACTGTATTATATACATAGTATATTTATGCACATAGTATGTGCGTGTATTCTTTCTTCCAGACATCTATCGATGCATATGTAGAGGAGTAAGTACAAGTATTAGCAGAGGTGAACTCTGGGTTTATGCAGTGTTGCTGTCTTCCACCCAATTGTTTATTCTGTTTCTGGAGGGCCCGCCATGAGATGAGCCAGGTGGGAAGAAAGTGCTTATCCAGACCACCTGAGTAGGGAGTAGGGCCCATCACAGTTTGTCTGTCAGTTCCTTATTCAGGTATGGACATCAGTTTGACCAGTTTGGATCTTATCAAAGGCCTTAAAAGGAAATGGAGAGATATTATGTACTTAGATTTCAAAATAACGACCCTTGACTTTGACTTTGGTGTCTGAAAGCTCTGTGTTGATTAGGGAGGTTAAGTGGGGATGACCATGTCTCCCCTCTCCAAAGGACAGTTTGCTTCAAGCTTTTTTGGCACTTGGATAGGACAGGAGAACTATCTACCTCCCTACCATCTCCTCCTGATAAAATAACTCCACAGGAAAACATAGGGTATCAGCTTGTTGTCAGTCTTGGCAGTGATTGTCTAGATTTGACACCCAAAGCTCAGGAGACAAAAACTCAAACAAATAAGTAGGACTACATCAAACTAAAATGTTCCTACACAGCAAAGGAAACAATCAGCAAAATGAAAAGGCAGCCTATTGAATGGGAGAAAATATTTGCAAACCGTATATCTGATAAGGGGTTGATATTCAAAATATATAAAGAACTCACACAGCTCAATAATAAAAAATCAAATAATCCTATTAAAAATTTGGCAAAGTACTTGAATAGACATTTTTCCAAAGAAGACAAATGGCCAACAGGAACATGAAAAGATGCTCAACACCACTAACTGGGGAAATGCAAATCAAAATCTCAGTGAGATATCACCTCACACCTGTTAGGACAACTGTTATCAAAAAGTCAAAAGATAATTGTTGGCAAGGATGTGGAGAAAAGGGAACACTTGTACACTGCTGGTGGAAATGCAAATTGGTACAGCCACTATGGAAACCAGTGTAGGGTTTCCTCAAAAAATTAAAAATTGAGCTACCATATGATCCAGCAATCCCACTTCTGGGTATACATCCAAAGGAAATAAAATCACTATCTGGAGACGATATTTGCACCCTCAAGTTCATCCCAGTATTGTTCATAACAGCCAAGATATGAAAACAACTGAAACGTCTGTTGACAACAATGGATAAAGAAAATATGATACACAGTGGAATATTGTTCAACCTTGAAAAAGAAGGGAATCCTGCCATTTCTGACAACATGGATGAAACTGGAGGACATTATGCCAAATGAAATAAGCCAGACAGAGGAAGACAAATGCCACATGGTATCGTTTATATATGCAGAGGGAGTGGAATCTACAGTGACAAAGAATAGAACGGTGGTGACCAGCAACTGGGGCAGAAGGAAATGGAAAGATGCTGCTCAGAGTGTACAAACTCAGGTATAAGACGAGAAAGTTCTGGAGGCCTGGTGTACGGCACGGTGACTAGAGGTAATAATGCTGTGCTGGATACTCGAAAGCTACTAGGACAGTTTATCTCAAGTGTCTTCACCATAAAGAAATAACTATATGAGATGAAAGGGAAAGGGAAGTCGCTCAGTCGTGTCCGACTCTTCACGACCCCATGGACTGCAGCCCACCAGGCTCCTCCGTCCATGGGATTTTCCAGGCAAGAGTACTGGAGTGGGGTGCCATCGCCTTCTCCAAGGACATGCGAATTAGCTCGATTGTGGTAATCACTTCAAACTGATGTATATCAAAACATCACCTTGTAAACCTTAAATATCTACAATTTTGTCACTCATACCTCAATAAAGTGGAGGGAAAGTCCACTTTCTATGTGAGGGAGGCAGTCGTTTTTCCTCACAAAGGGATACTAAGGGAAGGATAGAGTGAATCATTCCTTCCACCAGGAGGCAAGGAGGCCACACTGTCCTCAGCCTAAAAGTCAGGATTATAAACTGCTCTTCATTCAGCAGACCACATGGAAAGCCATCATCTCTGGGTCCCGTCTGTGTGCTGAGTATCCTAGTTAGAGAATGAAACTCTTAAATCTATAGGTGCTGAGCTTATCATCTTGTGTTATTTTAACCTGAAGTGAGGTGAAGTGTTCGTTGCTTAGTCCTGTCCATTTTAACCTGAACTTGGACACAGAGCACATTCATGGGGTGTGCCTGCCTGAAAACAGACCCAGCCACTGCTGGCATAGAAGCTTAGACTGTCTTTGTTTAAACAACCTGCTCCATCACCCTTACCTTGACTTACCCTCTTCCCCCATAAGTTTGTTTATGTGCAGGATGTGTGACAAGACTCAGTTCTTGTCACTTGGCATTCAGTGGAGTCCATCATTGTCCCTTTATTTTCTGAGACACTTTGTTTCTCTTGAGCGTTTCGACCCAAGTCCAGAAGTATGTCCCAAGAAAGGGGCCAGATATCTATTTGTAGACTCAATATGTTGAGCTGTGCTTGCTATCCAGGTGCTCAGCTTGGTCCCCATTAAAAAGAACCAACTGGAGCATTGTACTAGAGTGCAGAGGGTCCTGGAGAACCAGCCCCACACTGCGATGCTAATGGTCTGCACTTAATGGAGAAGATTTAAAATGTAGCACACAGGCTAAGCCGTGATTTAACTTGAGGCAGGAGCGTGGCTTTAGCACCAAGCTAGGAGGAGATGGGCTATTAATCCTTTTGACATCCCCTTTGAATAGCATCATATTTCAATCCTGTTAAGCTGTGGGGCCATTGTTTATCGGTCTCCCTCCGAAAGCAGGACCTCTGTTGTGCTGAAGCTGCAAAACATTGCCCAGGCCTGTGCCTTTAAGATGCCAGTTGGGTTCAGCCTGCTAGCTGACCCCCTCCGCCAACCTCAACAGCTCTGAGATAAACTCCAGCAGCACCCAGCTGCCTCTGCTCTCCCATCTGTCACTGACCAAGCAAGGGGTCAGTGGGCCTGGTACCCTTTACTTGGAATGTTGAGAAAAGAAAGAAGAAAAAGCACATCTGGAAAATAGGAAAAAAGGGGGAAAAAAGGAAAGGGGAGGTGGTCAGGCATGCTGAAGAACCCAGAACTCCAGTTATGATGGTCCCCTTGCCTTTGCCCTTCCTGTTCTGATCTCCCCCGCTGCAGTGCTCATTCGTTTGTTTAGTCTCTCATCAAACATCTATTGAGCACCTCTAAAGTGCACTGTGAGAGCTGGCCTACAAAGAAAACTGAGCACTGAAGACTTGATGCTTTTGAACCGTGGTGTTGGAGAAAACTCTTGAGAATCCCTTGGACTGCAAGGAAATCCAACCAGTCAGTCCTAAAGGAAATGAGTCCTGAATATTCATTGGAAGGACTGATGCTGAAGCTGAAACTCCAATACTTTGGCCACCTGATGCGAAGAACTGACGCTTTGGAAAAGACCCTGATGCTGGGAAAGATTGAAGGCGGAGGAGAAGGGGATGACAGAGGATGAGATGGTTGGATGGCATCACTGACTCAACGGACATGAGTCTGAGTAAGCTCTGGGAGTTGGTGATGGACAGAGGAGCCTGGCGTGCTGCAGTCCATGGGGTTGCAAAGAGTCGAACACGACTGAGCTATTGAACTGACACTGGGCTTGGGGACACTCCAGCAGAGGTACACGGTTCCCCATATGACATTGCTCCATCATTGCCCAGTGAAATACCAAGGGGCAGAACTCCCTCCTGTACTGTCAGGAGAATGGTCACTCTCCCACAGGCTGCCCTCTGCCCATGTGGTTAAAGGATTATAGAAGAATGCAGGGAGCAAGGGGTCCAGACACCTGTGGAATGACACCTCGTTCCCTGGCCTATGCCCACGTCTTGTGCACCACTCACTCCACAGGTAGGAATTGTTAAGGGGGCTGTAACCCCCTAAATTAGCTAGCACGCATGTACTGATGCTGTTGTTGTTTGGCCAGTAAGTCGTGTCCAACCCTTTTGTAACCCCATGGACTGTAGCCCGCCAGGCTCCTCTGCCCATGGGATTCTCCAGGCAAGAATGTTGGAGCAGGTTGCTATTTCCTTCTCCAGGGGATCTTCCCGAGCCAGGGATGGAACCCATATCTCCTGCTTGGCAGGCAGGTTCTTTACCACTGAGTCACCTGGGAAGCCCATGCATGCATTGATAACTTATACAAGAGCTGTGAGCCTGAAATTTTGCTTAGGCATCTTGCTTGTTTTACTGAATACAGTTTAAAAAACCTTTCAAAAGACGTGTTAATACACAACATGTTATACATAATTCAGTTTTCCTTTAGCTATTAATTTTGCAGGCACAGTATTTTTAATTGCTACCATTGCCGGGCTAGCCCCCACCATGTGAACCTGAGACCTCAGGTTCACACCTTCCCTCACCTCCCTTCCTCCTCATATCAGTGTCTGAACCCTGTATTCAGAAGCATTGATGAGTACTCCCCCGTGTGCCAAACCCTGTGCTCAGAAAAGCAGGAAGAACGTGAATAAAGCAGCATTTATCTCCAGGGAGTTCACAGCCATGAACAGGGAATTATTACGCAGTGTGCTAAGAGGTTTGTATAGGGAAGAAGTGGCATCAGCAGCCTGGGGGCACTGAGGAAATGATGCGGGCATTTTAGACAGAGGAGAAGCCAGAGCCTGGTGAGAAGGTAGGGAACTGTGTGATGTGAAGTGGGTCGATGCTGCTGAGTTTAAAGGCATAAGCAGAAGTGGTGCGGACAAGCCAGGTCATGCAGAACCTTACATATCATACCAGAGAGATGGGTGGAAGATTCCATGAACAGTGACTTTTATGATCAGGTGGTCCAGTGGCTAAGACTCTGTGTTCCCAGTGCAGGGGGCCTGGGTTCAATCCCTGGTCAGGCAACTAGGTCCCACATACCACAACTAAAAGTCTGCATGCCACGACTAGAACATCTTGTATGCCGCAGCTAAGACCTGGTGCGGTCAAATAAGTACTTATAAAAATACTGTATTAAAAAGGAGGCTTCCCAGGTGCCTCAGTGGTTAAGAATCTGCCTGCAATGCAGGAGACTTGGGAGACGTGGGTTCGATCCCTGAGTCGGGAAGACCCCCTGGAGAAGGGAATGGCAACCCACTCCAGTATTCTTGCCCAAAGAGTCCCATGGACAGAAGGAACCTGGCAGGCTATAGTCCGTGGGGGTGGCAAAGAGTCAGACATGACTGAACTTTCATGTATATGCGTATGTATTTTTTTTTTAATACCATGAAAAAGGTGGGCAAGTGAGGACTTTGGGCAACAAAGTAGTGCTTCCTGCCCATGGCATCCTCTTGGGATTGGTTTTGCCAATTGTTTTGCCGATAGTTCTCAAATTTGAACATGCTTCAGAATCATCTAGAGGGTTTGATAAACCCAGATTGCTGGGTCCCACCTCCAGAGTTTCTGATTCCACAGGTCTGGGGCAGGACTAAGAATCAGCTTCTCGAACAAGCTCCCAGGCAAGGTCGATCGTGCTGGCCGAGGGTCCATACTCTGAGAAGCACGGCTTCATGAGGTCAGCCAGGGGAAGTAGTGGGCCCTGAAACCAGCAAGGAAGAGGGAAGAGGCCAGGAGCCACGTCAGAGCAGCTGCCCACAGACGGGGTGTCTGTCCTCGGGTTCACACTCTTGGTCCCAAGTGATAATTCCCCAGATTGATCTAGCTCGTCTTGGCAACAGTGACCTCCTTTTCGTAACTGTATATAACTTGACTGCCTCTGGAAACACTTCGCTTTGTGTTTCTAATCTTCTCTGTCCTCTTGGAGAGTAAACATTGCATCTTGAAGCCCGCTTCCTCACTGGTTTACAGCCTCTCGCGGCTTTCTGGTCACCTTAGGTCGCATCATCCGGACATAGCAGTTTCACAGCCTAAATGCCTCTCCTTAGTCTTCCTCCCACCCTCAAAGTTCATGATCCATCAAACACTTCTGCTCATTGGAAGTGTTGGTATAAAGGAGCCTGGAGACAAAGCTCTTATTTGATAAAAGGAAGCCGTGCTCCACACTCTGAAATGTTCATATTTTTTTTCTTTCTAGTTATTTATTTTTAGAAGCAGCAATTTTTTTTTTTAACACCGAAAACATTTTGTACTGGGGTATAGCTGATTAACAATGCTGTGGTAGTTTTAGGTGAACAACAAAGGGACTCAGCCATACATATACATGTAGTTTCATTATGTTGAGACCACGGTCTTAGAGACTCAGCCACGCTGCCACGGGATGATGCCTTCTGGGCTAGGCCACTGCCTGCCACCTGCCTGTCCTTCCTTTCTGTCTCCTGTCATACCCCATTCTACTATGTTTCTCACCAAAGGACCCAGCAAGGAGACAGGCTGCTTCCCAGAGCCCAGAGCCATTGGAAAAAATGGAAAAATGGGAGTCAATAAAGCAGAGTTGCCAAAGAACCCAGCCCGCCTTCTCTGGAGTGGGAGGAGAGGCTTCTCCAAGATCCTCCCCAAAGACAGTTGTGAGTCTCCCATTCATATACCTGCGGAACAGCTGGGAATCTGTCAGCAAAATCAGGCCCACTTCTTGGACACATTTGGAAGATTCTCCAGTAGCACAGGTGTGCGTGCGTGCTAAGTCACTTCAGTTGTGTCTGACTCTTTGTGACCCTATTGACTGTAGCCCGTCAGGCTCCTCTGTCCATGGGATCCTCCAGGCAAAAATACTGCAGTGGGTTGCCATACCCTCCTCCAGGGGATCTTCTCAACCCAGGGATCGAACCCGCGTCTCCTGTCTCCTGCCGTGGCAGGCAGGTTCTTTACCACTAGCACCACCTGGGAAGCCCCTCCTATAGCACATCCGTCTCCAATTTCAGCTTCCAGCCCCATTTAGCCAGAGTGGTGGAAATGTGCCATCAGTCCATTCAGGTGGGGGTGGGAGACACTTGAAGTGCCCGCGGGTTGGGGCCAGGGTGGGGGTGTAGGTGGCAGGGGCATCTGCTCCTGCTGCCATCTGTGCACCTGGACATCTGCCGAGCCCTCCGTCATCCCATCTGGCCTGCGGCCGGGAGCCACCAGCTGCTGCTGAGCTGTCCCTCAGGGCAGGCGGCTGGCATGCTGCGCCCAGGCTCTCCCCCTGCTTCTGGAGGTAATTCCGCTTCCCCACCCATTGGGCTTTAGCAGGCTCATCTCCCAGGGCTGGCCCAAGTGTTATCTTCTCCACAAAATGGTCCAGGGGTCCCCCTTGGGCATTTTTCTTGATACTTGGGAGAACTTCTATTAGCAATAGCACTCAGCATGAGCTGTCCTGCTCAGAATCTGTTCAATGGATCTGCCTCTGCTGTGAAAAAGTACCCTCTAGGGGCCAGCACCAGCCTGGCAAAAGAGTGGGCAGGGTTGGCTAAATTAAAATGCAAAGAATGTTCACACACTTGGAGATGGCAACCCCCAATCCTGGTAGGAATCCTGATAGGAAATAGGAAACAAGCCCAGTTATCTCCCCGTGTGTATGTGTGTTCAGTTGCTTTAGTTGCGCCTGACTCTGCAACCCTAGATTATAGCCCACCAGAGTCCCTGAGAAAAAGAAAATGGGCGAGAGCTTTGGAATTCATGAGGACATAAGGAATTGACAGCTGGGGCTGCAGTTCAGCCCTGTTCGTCTCTGCTCTGACCATAGCACACACATGGAGAGAATGCCCCAGCAGATGACTCTTGGATGTCCCTCAGCAGGACAGAGGTAGAACCCTGACCCCCATGGAAGTTCCTAGCTGAAGGTCTAGGTCGTGAAATCCTTGATGGACAATAGGAGACGGTGGTTTAGCTGACCCCTGGAGAGCTGTTCTCCGTGGTAAACTTGAGAGACAGGGATGGGGGCTTCCCTGCTGGTCCAGTGGTTAAGACTCTGTGTTTCCACTGCAGGGAATATGGGTTTGATCCCTTGTCCCACCTGCCACATGGTCTGGCCAAAGAAAAAAGGCAAGGATGACCTTGCAGATTTCAGGCTGGACCCAGGAAGACCTATGTTGCTCTTGGACCCCAGGCGTTGAAGGCCCACATTTTTAGCGGGAAGCGTTGTCCCTCCCTAGCCCTCCCCAGTTAGCTTGAGGCTTCAAAGGGCTTATTGTCAGGCCTATGTCCATTTCAACAAATATATGCATTGTGCCTGACCCTATGCTCGGCCAAGGGAATAGACTAGGGGAAAAAACAGGCTGATGGCTGTTCTCTGGAGCCTAGTGGGGAAGGGGTGTGCCATCCAAAACTTAGCAGCAAATAAATAACCTGGTTGTAGGTTGTAAAAGCTACGACAACAATAAAAACAGGCAACATGAGGGAAAGCAATGATGGACAGGAAAGCTGGTTTACAACCGGTAGTAGCAAAGGCTTCTTTGAAGAAGTACTAAGGGGGGAGCCAGTCAGCAGTGTGCTGGTAAATGCTTACCAAGCCTGTCTTTAAAAAAAAAAAAAAAGAGTACTGATTAATGGTACAATTACTCCCACCATGGCCGATTTTGAGTTGATGTCGTGAAGAGATATGCACAGTCAGCTCTAGTGAGCTGCTGTGAGCCATGCAAAGATCTGGAGAATAAGTGGTCTAGGCAGAGGAGATAGCAGATACAAAGGCCCTGAGGCAGGAATAAGAATGGTGTGCTCAAGGAGCAGAAAGATCCGTGTGCGCTGGTCATAGGGAGCCAGGGGTAGGAAGGGTTATGCTGGAAAGAGGCCAGACCACATAGGGCCTTGTGGGCCACAGGAAGGCATTAAGGTTGGGAAGAGTCTTTGGAAACCATCAGTGGCAATGCCAGTTCCTGGGATGGTGCTGCCAGCAATATCATGGACAACAGCAACAGTGGTAAGACAGCATGATGAGGACCAGAAGGACCTGCCCAAGTCATTCTTGATAAAAGAGTCAGAGACCCTGCTCGCAGCCCTAGTTCAGTTCCTCTCCTCCTAGTGTCTGATGGAGGCATTTGTTTACTACTTAAGAGGACTGACTGTTTCAGCTGGAAAATAGGTATATATATATATTGCTGTGACTAATGTGTCCACACACCCACCCTCTGCTTGCAAATGATACTGGGACGGAAGTTGAGCACGTGCGTCTGGCTCACATCTGAAAAAGCAACACTCCGACTCACCAGGGGCAGCGAGAACGCCGGACAGAGTGAGACCCAGCGGCTTCCTCGCACCTGCCTCTCCCCTATTTTAAGAGTCCGGCCAAGGGGCCAGGAAGGGACCAGCGAGAAGGGAATGAACAGTACTTAGCTCCTAGCAAGGCATCAGCCCCTCTAAGAAGTGAGTCCAGATCTGGGCTGGGGATGCCTGCTTGACAGTTCTGCCTGCCGTCCCCTCTCTCCACCAGAAGCCTCCGCCGACTCAGAGGAGCCAGGCAGCAACACGCTGGCTTCAAAGGGAAGTGTGTTGCGGTGGAGAAGCCAGAGGAGGTTTCAATTAAGGCTGCTGATTTATTTATTGGACTTTTCAAAGGACGCTTCCCCTTCCCCTGTGCCCTCTGGGCCTGGGTATATAATTTAAAACATGTATCATTAGTATAATTTTTTAAAAGTATCCTCCAGGCCCACTCTACCAGGATCCACGCTTAGACGAGAGAGGCGGTAGAAGCTGATTGTCTTGCCCACCCCTCCACCCGTCTCAGGACAGTTCCGGTCCCTTCCTGGCTGTCCCTCCATCTGCACATGAGCATTTCTGCACACCCTGCCCCACCCCCACTGCATCTTAGCTTCGCTGCCTCCTGACAACGTCGGGTGCCCTGGGTGTGTCTCCCTGCTCCCCTCCCTGGACTGTGGGCCCCACTGCCCTGCTGTTTTTTATGCTGCAGCATATCCTGGCCTCTGGTTGATTCTCCCATATGAACAGATGGGTCTGATGTTTGCGTATTCATCACCGGTGCGCCTAGTACAACACTGAGGAAAAGGAGAAATGTGAAGGGGAGGAGGGGCCGTGTCCTGTGTTTACTTGCCATTTCTCTTTGGGTCCTCAGTTTGGTGTTTTTTAAAAGGTTCCGAGGCTTGGGCAGCTCAGGAGGTTGAGGAAGAAACCTGTTTCAGGGGGGTCTGAACTTAGGAAATGTTCAGAGGGCTCAACGGTTTGTAGGATGCTCTGAAATTGTTTGCAAAATTTTGAGTGTGGATTATTTTTCATCAAGAAAGTTGAATGTAAAGCAATTATCCTTCAATAAAAAAATAAATTAAAAGCCAAAAAGAAATTATGAAAAAAAAAAGAATAAAGTTGACAGATTGTATCTCATTCACAAAGGGTTTTGTGGTTTTATGGCTCCTGAAAGGTAAAAAATAAAATATCAAAGGTATAGGATGCCCCCGCCTGACCAAACAAGATGAAAACAAAAATTTGCACACAATGGCAAGAGTTCCGTGCACTCCCCCATGAAGTCTCATCCCCAACCCCCAATTTATTTGTCTCAGAGCTGGAGTTGGAAAGGTGTATATGGTGGGTGAGGCCCCCCCCACCTCTTACCTCCTAGTTTTCTGTTTGGTACTCTTTGCTTTTTGAGGGTCCCCTGACAACACACTGTTTTAAGTAAAATGTAAAAAAGCTTTGGGGCTCTGCTGAGGCATTTAACCTATGCTTTTGATCTGTACCCTCCTTCTAGCATCCTTTTTCTTACTGTTTCATCTTTCTTCACTCAAGAATGAGAGAAACAGGAATTTATACCTAAAATTCTTCACTCACACATTACTCCCTCACACACATGTGAAATTTTGTTTGGCAGTTTTTTGCTTACTGTTTTCTAGATATTTACTCTGTTAAGCAAACAGTCCTGCTGACCCTTTATATGCAAGGAAATATCTAGAGTAGGGAAGAAGTGCTCCCCATCCCAACCACCACAAGCATCCTGTAACCCCCATGGGTCCGAGACACTGGGTCCCTGTGGACAAAGTTCTAGAGCTTTCATCCTGCCATGAAGGCAAGCAAGTACCACATCGTTGGAAGGACAAGTGAGTCAGGCCAACTTGGTATGGTCATTGGTATCACCAAAACTCTGGCATCATTACAGACTCACGGGGTGGCAAAGACTTGGACATGACTTAGTGACTACCACTTTCACTTTGGGGGTTTCCTTAATGGCTCAGACAGTAAAAAATCTGCCTGCAATGCAGGAGACCCAAGTTCAGTCCCTGGGTTGGGAAGATCCCCTGGAGAAGGGAATGGCAACCCACTCCAGTATTCTTGCCTGGAGAATCCCATGGACAGAGGAGCCTGGTGGGCTACAGTCTGTGGGGTCACAAAGAGTCAGACACGACTGAGTGACTAACACTTTCACTTTAGTGAAATCTAGTTAGTCCTCTGCAAAGCTGAGAAGTGTGTCCATGGGGCCATGGGGAGTGTTTGACCACATCTTGTAGGAAGCAAGGTGAGGCCTAAGGCTTCATGCCCTCTAGGTCATGGCCTCATGTGCTTTTCTTTGGGTTAGAGAGTCTCTACATCCTACAGAGACTGGAGGTAATTTCCCATCTTCTTCTCCAGGTTCTTCTCTATGTTTGTCCCCTGCTCTCTGCCACAAAAGGGGACCTATACAGATGACATCAGTGAGTTCTGCCCACAGGGGGTCCCAGCAGGAGCTCAGATGAAGAAGGAGGGTGAGGTCAGAGCATTCACTGGACTCACTCCTTCCCCAGGTTGTCACCGTGGGCTTAGGCCATGTCACTGCACCAAAGGTCCCTGCAAGGCCGCTTCCCCACTTGCCGTTGGTCTGCGCCCACAGCTGGTTACTGTCTATGGCCCCAGTTCCTGCTCTGTCCTGCGTGGCTTCTGGCTCCTGTACTGGTTTGCTTGAGCTCCCTTAACAGAGTACGGTAGACTAGAGGCTCAGACCACAGGACCCTGTCATCCCACGGCCTGGAGGCTGAAGGTCCGACGTGTTTGTTTCTTCTGAGGCTCCCCCCTTGGCCTGAAGACAGCCATCCCTCTGTGTGCACCTGCCCCAGTGCCTGTCCCCCTACTTCCAAGGACAGCAATCATATTGGGTCGGGACCCCCACCCAGTGGCCTTATTTTTAACTTGCTGCTGCTGCTAAGTCTCTTTAATCATGTCCAACTCTGTGTGACCCCATAGACGGAAGCCTACTAGGCTCCTCTGTCCCTGGGATTCTCCAGGCAAGAGTACTGGAGTGGGTTGCCATTGCCTTCTCCAATGCATGAAAGTGAAAGTGAAGTCACTCAGTCATGCCCAACTCTTAGAGACCCCATGGACTGCAGCCTACCAGGCTCCTCTGTCCATGGGATTTTCCAGGCAAGAGTACTGGAGTGGGTTGCCATTTTAACTTGATCACCTCTTTAAAGACCTTATCGCCAAATTGGTCACATTCACAGGTACTGGGGGTTGGGGCTTCAACATAGGAATTTGAGGGTACACAATTCAGCTTGTCACACTCTTTATTAATCAGTTGTCTGAGTCTGAATGTGCCACCCATTTCCTGCTGCCTGACAGATAAAGGCATGTGCTTTGGGCTGTTTCTGATAGGAATTTGTGCCAAATCACCTACTTGTCTCCTCTGCAAGCCCAGGAATTAGAATTACAGTGTATAAACTGGGACCAAGTTCTGCATGGAGCCAGCAAACACCTGCTCACATGAAGCCCCCATGCTTGGCCTCTCTTTGGGACCATGCTTTTCTCTTTAGGTAACTTCTGAAGCCACAGCTTGCATGGCGTTTTCTAAAGCAGCAGCCCCCAACCTTTTTGGCACCAGGGACCAGTTGTATGGAGGAGTTTTTCCATGGGCCAGGCCTAGGGGATGGTTTTGGGCTGATTCAAGTGGATTACATCTATTGTGCACTTTATTTCTATTGTTATTATGTCAGCTCCACTTCAGATCATCAGACATTAGATCCCAGAGGTTGGGGACCCCTGTTCTAAAGTCATGCCCCCGACCCAGCCCCCCAACAAATGATTCTCAAACCAGTGCACGCTGATGCAAGAGAACCTTTGCCTGAGCATCACCAAGCTGTGACTGGTGTATATTCTTGTGACAGCTGAAGATGGAGCCTGTGATGGTGAGGTCTATCAGGTACAATGGGGAGCATAGGACACAGCTCCCAGTAGGTGAGAGGAAAGGGCCTGGCTTCCTGTGACCAGATGAGAACTTTGCATTTGGAGGTAATGAGTAGGTATCTATAAGCATATGAGGTGGTTACAGTTCTGCTTCAACTACAGCAAGTGGGGATGGGCCAGAAAGGACAGGTTGCAATAACCATGGAGGCAGTGTCCGGCCTTCTGGAGTATTGAGAAACGGTCCCCATCCTGAGATCTATGCCAGGCCATTCCATTGGCTTCCTGGTGTTTGAAGGTCTCTTTTCCAGAATTCTCCAAGCCCACTTGATAGTGGTATCGCTCTTCCTTTAAAGTCTGTATTTCCTTTCATTCACAAATGTAACTCCCCAGCTCACTCCATCATGCTATTGATGAGCCTAGGGATTTGTTTTTATTATTTTTTAGTGTTCTGGCATCATCAACTGCCACTTTGGATGCTTTGCAAACTCTGATATTTTGTTCCAAGGCCCCCTGTTCTTTTATATTTGTTTGTTTGTCCTGTAAATTATCAGGAAACCTAGACCATATGTTTCTGATTCATTGACGCCAGAGTCATCAGCATTTTGAGTAGTTGTTTGAAGTCTGTAAAGGTTTTATGTCTCTGGTTTGTGTTCCTCTTTAATTAAATGCAGTTCATCCAACACTTAGGAGCCCTACATGCCAAGCACTGGAGATGCAGGGAAAATTAAAAGACAAACCCTTCCTTCATGGAACTTGCAGCATGAACCTCCCTGCCACAAGCTGATGAAATGAAATCGGGGTGCTAAGTGTTCATTTTCAAACTCCAGGTCCATGTATGTGAGCAATTTCCAGATCCCGCCACCATGGCCTTTGCTTTTCCTCACCATTCAGGCCTTTGGATTTCTTCTTCCCAGCTGGAGTCACTTCAGCAATGCATCCTGGAAGGCTTGGTACACTCTGTTTGAAGCCTTTTCACTGCTACCCCCCAAACACCTGGTTGTGCCTTTCCATCGATGTGCAGACCTAAGCACCGAAGTTTGCTTCTGTGCCCGTGGTGCAATCGGATTTAGGACTTTTGATTCTGAAGCTCCAGGGAGGAGAGTTCTCAGGAATTCTGGCAGATAGTGGGACTTCCCTAGTGGCTCAGATGATAAAGAATCTGCCAGCAATGCAGGAGACCCAGGTTCAATCCCTGGGTCAGGAAGATCTATCCCCTGGAGAAGGAAATGGCAATACGTTCCAGTACTCTTGCCTGGAGAATCCCATGGACAGAGAAGCCTGGTGGGCTACAGTCTATGGAGTCGTAGAGAGTCAGACACAACTGAGCGATTAACACACACACACACATCGAGAAATAGTGAAGGACAGAGAAGCCTGGCACGCTGCAGTCCATGGGGCGGCAAAAAGTCGGACACAACGAGTGACCGAACAACAATGGGAACCAGTGACGTCCTGCTTTGCTGATTCTGTTTCACAGACTCAGAGTCTGATCCTGACCAAGGATCAGACTATTTAGAGCCTCCTCTCTTGGGTCCCTGTTAATTTCATCAAAGCACAAAAACTTTCTTCCTTTAATTACCACATGGGGGATATTAAGATCTTGTTTTCCTAAGTAATTCCCGTGGACTTGTCTTTTCATCCTAAACGTGCCAAGTGTCTGGTTAAGAATTGTATAAGGTTGGCATCAGGAGGGTTTCACACAGTCTCCACTCTGAGCCACATAAAGGTCTTCTTAGAGACCCTGATCCAATAACCATGGCTTTATTGGATGCTTTGCAAACTCAGCAGAGGGTGCCCACAGCTCTGAGCACTCACAGCATCACCCGTGGCTCCAGCCACATGTTTGCGAATAGCACCATCCAATCAATAGCAACTGGTTCTCACCCTGCGGTATCTCCTTTTGCCTGAGGAACATTCAACTGGTGGCAGCCAATATGATCATTTCAAGGAGTTTGGTTGGGGAAGCGGGGGGTTGTTGTTCTGCGAAGTTGCCCATCTGTAGGCTGTCATCAGACTTTTTGTTTGTTTGCTTGTTTTGTGTTTTTATCATTTTGTTTGCCCTCACCGGGCCCTTAAGTTTAGAGCCACTTTTTGAGCATTGAAGTAAGCAAGCTCATGAGCATCTCATTTGCCAGAGCTGTGTTTTATTCCCTCTGTATCCAGCGTCCCTGGCTTGGGGAGTGGGCAGTGGGGTGTGCTAGGGGATGACCCTGATGATGGTGATGATGAAGCTGAAGGTGTCAGATACTGTTTTTGTTTTTTTGAGGGTTTAGCATTGCATCAGGGGCTTCCCAGGTGACACAGTGGTAAAGAATCTGCCTGCAAGGCAAGAGACCTGGGTTCAATCCCTGGGTTGGGAAGATCTCCTGGAGACGGGAATGGCAACCTACTCCAGTACTCTTGCCTGGAAAACCCCATGGACAGAGGAACCTGGCAGTCTACAGTCTGTGGGGTTGCAAACAGTCAGACTTGACTGATCACACACGAGATAGTGTTTCACCAGGAACCAGGGCAGGTGACCTACCTGCCTCTTCTCAATGAGTCTTAACAGTCACCCGAGGAGGTGAGGTTCCATCACTGCCTTGTTGCACAGATGAATCAAATGACTCAGAGACTCCATGATCTTCCCAAGGGCACTTGCCACTGGATGGGAAGCTGAGATTCAAACCCATGTGGGTCTCACTCCGGAGCCCAAACTCTAGCCTTGAATTCTGAAACAGAAGACCACATTCCTGACATGCAAAATGCTTGTCCTTCCAGTTCTGTTTCTTCCCTGTCCAAGGGCGTATGTGAGGAAGGACGCATTGAAACCAGCCTTTATGAGCCACCATGAGGAGCCTGGTGGGCTAGAGTCTGTGGGGTCACAAAGAGTGGGACACGACTGAGTGCGCACGCACACACGCGCACACACACACACGCGCGCACACACACACACACACACACACACACACACACACACACACACACACACACACACACACACACACACAAACTGAACTCCTGACTCAGAGCCATGAACACTTGGACTAAAAAGTCCCATCAGCTCTGTAGATATGGTTCTTGGTCTGCCTGTGCTGCCAGTGGCCGAATCCTTGGGGGAAAGAGGGGCGAAGTGCCCCCTAAAAAGGTCCCAGTACTCCTTTCAGAAGCAGAAGCTGCACCAAACAGCCCACCAAGGAAAGTCATTCAGCTGGCCCAGCAGCGAGAAGAACTAAGGCTGGGCCTTCCTACGGGGAAGTATCTGAGAGGCTGCTGCTTCTAGGACACTGTCATGAAGAGGGGACAGTGTTAAGGAATGCCATTTCCATCCTTCCCAACTAATAGAAGCAAATTAGACAGAAGGTCAGCTGGAAAATGAGCTCATGTGTATTAGTGTCTTTCAGGGGCTGAAGTCACTGTCATATGCAATTTATTAACGTTTCTCATTTCCTGAGATAGGTTTTCTGCTCTGCAGGTTACACATGAGGAACATAGGGTTCAGAGAGGTGAAGACAATTCCCCAAAACTGAACAGGGAGTAAGAGATGGAATGAGGATTCGATCCAGGGAAAGTGTCAGGACTTCACGTCACTCTCGCCGCTGTGCGTGTGGCACCTGCAGGCCTTACTGTGTCAGAGATCACATGTTGTACACTGTAGAATCATCCCCTCCATTAATTCATACCGTGTCCCAGGCTCTAAATACAGAGAACATGCCACATAACGGCCTCTGCCCTCATGGAACTAATACTGAAGAGAGAGACAGTAAATAATGACACACTGCACAGTCAACTGCTTATTTACAGCTGCAGTAAGTGCCACCAAAGAAAGGCCGGGTGTCTGAGAGTATGTTCATGATTTACTCATGTCTCCCTATCTCTGTTGCTGGTACCCTGGTCCCAGCCAACATATATCTCTCCTGGGGTTCTGCAGTCCCTGAACGGGTCTCTCTGCTTCTACTCTGGCCAATCAGAGGGATCTCTTAAACTTAAATCTGATTACATCACTGCTCTGCTCAAACCCCTCAGAAGCTCCCGCCCCAATTAGAGAAGAACTCAAGGTCTTTCTGTGGTCCACAAGCCCAACCTCACTCCCTCTCCTCCTCTTCTTCCCTCTTACCTATGGTGCTAGAGCTTAACCGCACTACCTCCTGTTGGCTATTTCCTGCACACCCTAAGGTGGTTCCACCTCTGGGCCTTTGCACTGGCTGGCCGACCTGCCAGGAACCCCTTTCCCCTGGCATTGGCATGGATTGATCCCCACTTTCTTCAGGGCTCTGAAGACCAGCGTTCTATTATGGTTGCCCCACCCTCCCTGTCTCCTTTATCCTACTGCTTTTTTCTTTTTTAAAAAATTTTATGTGTTTCTTTTTGGCTGTGCTGGGTCTTCATTTCTGCACACAGGCTTTCTCTAGTGTGGTGATCGGGGCTACTCTCTAGCTGCGGCGCACGGGCTTCTCCCTGCGATGGGGAGCACGAGCTCTGGTGCACAGGCTTCAGTAGCTGGCAGCATGTGGGCTTGGTACTTGCCAGCTCTCAGGCTCTAGAGCGCGGCCTCAGTAGTTGTGGAGCACAGGCTTAGTTGTCCCACAGCATGTGGGATCTTCCCGCTCCAGGGAGCGAACCCACGTCCCTGCATTGTCAGGCAGATTCTTATCCCCTTTGCCACCAGGGAATTCCCTTTCTTCCTTCCTTATCCACACTTCCTAGTCTTGACCTCTGGGACTGACCAGTGGAGGCTGCCCATGATTGGAGCCCAGATCTGTGCAGTCTGGTCACCGGAGCCCAGATCTGTGCAGTCTGGTCACCCTCATACCCCTTCCATGTTGTTCCTACCATTTAGCCCAACTCCCAAATAGGTACTGGCACTGCCCTCTGCTTGGACACTGGGTGGACAAATCCCTTCTTGAGAAGCATCTGGTGGGACCGTCTTCAGAGCAGGTGAAGAGTATTTGAGCATCCTTGTTCTCAATTAGCTGGGTAATTGGTTCTGCACTGGATTTCTCACTGGCGGTGCTGGAGAGGTACTAGTAAAGGGATTCAGAGGGAAAGGAAAACATTTCTAAGCAGCAGGATGCTAGCTTGCCCCCAGAACCTCCTGCCAGGTGTGCGGCATACTTACGGAGCGCACATGGTGAGGGGCGGGACTGGGGACGCTTGTCATGACCGCAGGCACCGCCACAGTCCACTCTCCATGTCCTTTCCTCTCACATCAGGTCATTTCCATCCTCTTGTGAGCTGCACATGAAGGTCTTGAAGGCCTTTGAGGAGGGGTTGCTGTTTGTAACAGCAGCTGCTGATCCTTGAGGCACGGCTTGACTGCAGTGCCTGCTCTCTGCTCTCTCCCTGAGGAAGGGAGAGATGTGGATGTGTGTTGCTTTTCTTGCTCTTTGGACAGAAAGACAGTATTGAAGCCACCCAGTGGGCCACCCGGTGAATGCGGAAGAGAATTGACACAGTTCTCAGGCTCATTTCAGCTTGAATGAGAATACTGTGCCCTGCCCCCTGGAGGCTCCTTGAGGATTAACAGTAAGAGTCAATAGCATCTGGGCTCCGCCAGCCTGGTTGGCACTTTGCATGCACCTTAAGATCCCCTGGTGGCTCAGAGGTTAAAGCGTCTGCCTCCAATGCAGGAGACCTGGGTTCAATCCCTGGGTCGGGAAGATCCCCTGGAGAAGGAAATGGCAACCCACTCTAGTACTCTTGCCTGGAGAATCCCATGGACTGAGGAGCCTGGTGGGCTGCAGTCCAGGGAGTCACAAAGAGTCGGACACAACTGAGTGACTTTACTTACTTACTTACTTACTAAGATCCCCTGGAGAAGGAAATAGCAAACCATTCCAGTATTCTTGCCTGGAGAATTCCAGGGACACAGGTGGCTTGTGAGCTACAGTCCGTGGGGTCATAAAAGAGTCAGACACAACTAAGCGACTAACACACACACACGTCCATTATTCCAGAAAACACCCCTTGGACCTGTTATTATCCCTATTTCCTGGGTGCAGAAACTGAGGTGCAGGAAGCTACTCTGTGCAGGTCACACAGCCAAGCGAGCTGGGAGTCAGAGCTGTGCAAGCTGGCTCTGAAGCCTCGTTTCACCAGGACATGGTGCTTCACCTCTGAAGCCCGAGGAGTCTTGTCCTATACAACCCTAGCTGCCAAGTGTTTGGTGCAGAGTAGTTGCTCAGTTCGTGTTTTCTGGGTGAATGGAGGTCTTGGACACATCATGGACCCCAGTGTGGAAGGAAAGGGGTGAGGTACTGAGGACCCGCTGCTGTCCAGGCCCGAAGCAGGGTGCTTCTGGTCCATTATCCCATTTGTGCCAAACATCATTCATGGAGAGGTTATTAGGCGGCATCTAGGACATTTGATAGGGTGCCACTGATACCCACGTGGCTCAGTGGTAAAGAATCTGCCTGCAGTACAGGAGACCTGGGTTCGATCCCTGGGTTGGGAAGATCCCCTGGAGAAGGAATGGCAACCCACTCCAGTATTCTTGCCTGGAGAGTTCCATTTACAGAGAAGCCTGGAGAGCTACAGTTGATGGGGTCGTAAAGAGTCAGACAACTGAGCAGATAACACTTTCTTTTCAGGGACCTTCTCCCATGAGAGCCTCCCAACCAGACAGGTGGGCAAGGTCATCACCCCCAATCTGGAGATGAGAAAAATGAGACTCTGAGAGGTCCATGGCTCGCCCACTATCAGATGACATGGCTGAGCTTTGAACCTGGACACCCGTACCCCAGTCCTGAACCATCGTCCTTTGGTTCATTGCTTCAATACCCTCTGCTCACTCCCATCAGGCTTCCTTCCTTCTCATCACAAAATAGCGATGACACCTAACTGAGAATTCCTGGCTCACGTTAGGCACTATATAAGTGCTTTTCATATAAATTAACTCTTTCATTTTCATAGCAACCCCGTAAGGTATGTACCTTTAGTATCCTCATTTTACAGACTGGGAAACCAGGGCCCAGAAGAGTCAAGCAGCTTGCCCAAGGTCACACAGCTAGTGACAGAGCCAGGTCATCTAGAATCAGGCACCTAACTACTTCACTCTATTGCCGTTCTAAAATATTGTTTATTCATTAAACTATGTGCCAGTTGCTAAGACATGTCAAAAAAGACATAGTCTATACCCTCCGTGAGTGTGATTTGGAGCTTGAAGGGTGCATTAGCTTTCCCTTGCTGCATAACTAGGTCCCACAGACTCGCCACCATGCCCATTTGTTATCTCACAGGGTCTGTAGGTCAGGAGTCCAGGCAGGGCTGAACTGTGTTGTCCTCTCACATTCTTGCAAGGCTAGAATCAAGATCCCGGTGGGACTGTGTTCTCTTCTGGAGCTCGGATTCTTCTTCCAAGCTCGTGTGGTTGTTGGGAGAATTCAGTTCCTTGTGTTTGTAGAACCAAGACCCTCCATTCCTTGAGACCACTGCCATTCCCTGCCGTATAAACTTCCCATTTGTGTGATAGTTTGCTCCTCTAAGGCCAATGGGAGGGCATATATTGTGGCTTCTCATCTCTCTCCTCTAGACTCTTGTTTAAAGGGCTCACCTGATTAGTCCAGGCCCACCTGCAATCATCTGCCTCTTGATGTGCTCAAGGTCAACTGATTAGGGATGTTAATTACATCTGCAAAATCCCTTTACCTTTGCCATCTAATGTAACCCCATCACAGGAGTGAAATGCCAATTAAAAGTCCCACTGACACTCAAGGACAGAGATTATACAGTTGTGAACATGAGTGGGGGTAGCAGTCTTGCTGGCCATTTTAGAGTTCTGTCTACCATGCAGGAGAGGCATGTAAGAGTAGAGAGTAAGAGGAGCAAGGAAGAGAGCCCACCCAGCTTGAGGGTGGAGAGGGAAGGCTCCCCAGTGAGGCAGGTGGAAGTTACTAAGAGGAGGTGAAGGGAGGGGGCACCCCAGGTAAGACAGCTGTATGATACAGCACTGTGGTCTGCAGTGATGTCTCAGAATGTTGCAGCTGCAGTGAGGTGAGGAAGGGAAGCACCAGGGAGAAGAGGTGGCACAGTTTAAGCTCAGGATGTTGGGATCCCCAATGTACAGACGTGAAAACTGAGGCTCCCAGAGTTTGAGTGAACGCCTAAAGGCACTCACCTTGTCAGAGTCAGAACAGAAATTTGGATAAACCAGGAAGCTCACCCCACACCCTTGGGAGCTCTGCACAATGCCGACTCTCACCCTTAATGAAACACAGAAGAGGGGACTCCTTGGACCAATGGCTTCGTTTCTGTGTGTGGATCACTCACTCACATACAGAGACTGCCAGCTCACACTTGCATAGTGATGCCCAGGACGACATTCACCAGAGAAATGATTGATCTTTCCTTCATGAGTCAGTAGGGAACAGAAATAGGTTCTTTGAGGGATGTTTTATCCCAAAACACAGTTTTCAGGGCATTTGTGTTTGCTGTGTTTAACAAATTACTGTTTCATGGGGTTTCTGGAAGCAAGTTGTATGTGTTTTGGTTTTAAAGACACAGATTTAAATTTTGGAGCCAGCAGACTGGCAAACAGTGAACATGCTAGGCAGGTGGGAGGCATTGAAAACTGGGGAAAAGTTTGGCATTCAATTTGAGAAAATGGGACTTCCCTCGTGGACCAGTGGTTAAGAGTCCACCCGTCAATGTAGGGGACACGGGTTCGATCCCTGGTCAGAGAGGATCCCATGTGCTGCAGAGCAGCTAAGCCCATATGCCACAGCAACTGATCCCACCGCTTAGAGCCCATGCTCTGCAATGAGAGGCCCACAGTGTGCACCACAACTAGAGAGTCACCCCTGCTCACGGAAGCTAGATAAAAGCCCACACAGCAACGAAGACCCAGCACAGCCATAAGGAAATAAGTTAATAAAATTCTTTTAAAATTGAGAAAATGATTACTTACCCTTCCAAACCATTCTTAGTTTATTAAGACCTTCATTAATTCATGATTTTTTTTTCAGCTATATTTCTTGAGCCCCTTGCAAATGCTGGTGGGTGCCAACAATGAGGGAATCAGAGATAAATAATATACAAACAACAGTGACAGTCATCATGGATGTTTATGAAGTACCTGTAATGTCCCAAGCATGATGGCAGATACTTTACTGTATTGTCTCATTTTATCCTCCCAGAACTATTCTTCCCCGTTTTACAGATAAGGAAACTGAGGCCCAAAGAGGTTAAATAACAGCTGAAAAGGACCCATACTGGGTTTGCACCATCCCAGCAGTCAGAGCAGCCGCAGTACCATGTGGCCACATCCTTCTCTTCCCTGATGAGCACTGGGTCTGAGGAAACACAGGCTCCCATATCCATGGTCCCTAGAGACCCGTGGTCCTCTTGCCATTCAGGCTGAGTGTCTTGCTGCATCTGATGTTTGATGTTGCCGCTTTCCAGGGTCTATATGGGCAGAAACAGCGTGGTTTTAGGAAAAGCCAAAAGGCTTGAGGGTGTTGTCTTGATCTCTACCAGCATCCCTGTCCAGGGGACCTTCTCCCAGCCTCTCGAGAGCTTACAGGCTGATGGACAGATGTAGTCTCTGCCTCTGGTGCTTTTCCTCTGAAGGGAGGTTGGCCAAGTTTATAAGATGAGAATGAGGTGACATTTGGAGTTGGAGAATGACACAGAATGCTGCCCTGCGCTCAGGGCAGAGCCCTTGGGAGCAAGCACTGCAGGCGTTATCCTTGGAAAGGCTTGTCTGAAGCTATAGCGCTTGGAGAACTGAGGCTGCATTTGTGGCTCTGTGTGCAGGGTTGACGGATAAATCAGCGATGAATGTTTCCCATCTCAAGAGTATGTTTTTCTCCTAGGACCAGATCGCCTTGTAGGGCCTAATTCAGGTTGATGTTTTTCCTTTACTTGGAAAGGCTCTGCAGCAAATGTGTAGTCAGAACCATTTTTCTGATTGAACTAAAGGACTGGGGCTTCATTTTCCTTTTCCTTTGGGGTAAGTCATATTTGAAAGGCCTTTCTGAAGAATGAAGCTTTTTCTCATGTAAAAGTCTCCAAATCTCCATCGCAAGGGCCCCAGCCATGCTGGGTAACAAGGTCCTGGATTCTTGTTCCCAAACCTGTGAGTCCACAGCATGCTGGAGCATGTTCTGAGGCTGGGGATGAACGTGCTCCCCCAAGATCAGCACAGAAAAGGGAGGACATTTCCTTGAATCACTGGGAGGTCTGGATTTATTCATCAGGAGAGCGGACCCCGGGTTCTACCCAGGTGGGATGCTGGCTTCCACTGTAGTGATGAAGACCCACGATTTCTCTACTTGAGCCCAGAGAAAATGTGTGTACGTGTGGGTGTTCACAGGTATGGTGCATCATATGTGTCTGTGTGGCGTCTGTGCTTCTGTGTGCATAGTGTGTGTGGCATGTGCGTGGTGACATGTGTTTGCATGTGGTGTGGTGTAGGGAGGCGTGGGGCTGCATGTGATGGGATGCGTGTGTGGGGTGTGTGGGGTGATATATGTGGGCAGGTGTGGTGTTTGGGGGGGTATATGTGGGGTGTGGGGTGTGTGGCAGGGTGTTTGTGTACCTGTGTGTTGTGGTATGTGCGTGTATGGTGTGTGTGGTGTGTGTATGTGTATATGTGTATGGTGTGAGATATGTGTGTATATGTGGTGTGTGTGTGGGGTGGGGTGGTGTGTGTGATGCGTGGTGGGGGTGTGGTGTTGTATGTGTGTATACGGTGTGTATGGTATGTGTGTATGTGTGATGTGATGTATGTGTGTGTGGTACGTGTGTGTGCTGGTGGGGCTTCTTCACCTCCACCCAGCGTTCTCTGCTCACAAAGCTCACCTCTGCTTGTAGGTAGAGGTTGTGACGTGTTTAAATTAAGGACAGCAGATTTCCCCAGGCATCTCTCACGGAGCAGCGAGCGCTGTGTTCTCACGAAGCTCCTGTCACCTAAACATGAATCCTTCGTGTGTCTCCAGCTCTGTCTCCCTCACTCGAGGGCTCACTATCAGTCAGGCCGATTTGTCCCGCTTTCCAGTCTTTTTCGCATCTCTCTGTTCCTTTCCATTCCCACTGCCGCCCAGCAGCCAGGCCCTGCTCACCCTCTCTTGGACTGCTGCAGGGACCCCTACCGCAGCCTCTCCTGGCCTCCACCCTGGCTTCTGCACTGGATAAGTTATCCGCCTGTGAGCAGACCTTTCCTGTCTTCAGAGCCCCACGGGCTGGCCTTTTAGTATTTGATCCAAGCCTTCCTTTCTGCCTTCTCTGCTGCCCCTGTCCATCCTGGCCCCTGGGCTGCAGACCCCATCTTGGAGAGACAGGGAAGCCGGGTGACTGAAGGAAGAGCCAGCCCATCCAGCCCTGGCTCTGTCAGCTGCAGCTCCCATCTCAGCCTGTATATCTGCTGGGTTCCCGGCCCGCTGTCCCTAAAGAAGAGCCTCTGCCGTGGAAGCTGGAGGGGAGTATTCTCACCTGGCTCCCTTGAGGCATTTGCGTTTTCTCTTCTCTGTGCTTTGACTCACTCCTCTCCCTCCTCCTGGAATGCCTCCCCCTCCAGCTCAGGTGGGAGGCCCCCTGCCCGTGGAGGGAGAGGCAGCTTCCTTGATGACCCCCCCCCAGACGCCAGCCTCCTCTCCCCCAATGTCTGACGTATCTCTGTCTCCTTGGGGCACGTGCACACCACCTTACAGCATCGCTGTGTCCTGGCCACTTGCTTCCTCCACTTCCTGGATGCAGACTCTGAGCACAAGGTTGTCTCATCCATCTCTTGAATCCATCTCTCCTTCATCCATTCATTCAACAAACGTTTACCCCCAGCACAAGCGCCTCCTGTACAAGGCACTGGGGATGTGACCATCAAAGGCTTGTCTCTATCTTTATGGACATTCTAGCCCAAAAGAGTTTTGAAAAGAAATAGAGACAACAAGTAGAAGGAGAACTACAAAGGAGAACCCTTCTTGCAAAGCGGGGGGTACTGCTCAAGGGCCTTAGAGGTCCCTGGAGGAAATGTCGCTGTGGCTGAGACAGAGAAGATAGTGGGCACGAATGAGCCAGGTGAAGGGCCTGAGTTGAGGGAGTGGGGAAGCGTGCCTGTACCTAGATTCACATGCATAAGACCTCGAAGTGGGAAGTTGTCTGAAGCCCTCAGAACCTGTGAGGTCAGTGGGGAACCACCCAGTGAAGCAGGAGGGGAAGGGAGGGAGGCAGGAGGGGGAAAGGAAAGGGAGGCAGGAAGAGGCAGGGCCTGGGGGCTTGTCCTAAAGTGGCAGGAAGCCCCCGTGCCTGGCACACAGTGAGATTCGTACCTGTTGCCTGGTGATTGAGAGCTGGGGTAGAAACGCGGAGTCTTGGCGTCCGACCCCTTGGAGTTAGCAGTGGGTGAGTTTGGGCAAATCTTAATGCAAGTGCAAGTGCTGTTTGCAGGTGACAGTTTAAATAATAGAAGTAAGAAGATCACCTGCTATACATAAGGCCCTATGCTGGGCAGGCTCATCGGTCTGTTTTCGTGACCATAATAATTTCCTGTGGCTACTCTTTGCGACCCCATGAACTGTAGCCTATCAGGCTCCTCCATCCATGGGATTTTCCAGGCAAGAGTGCTGGAGTGGATTGTCATTTCCTTCTCCAGGGGATCTTCCCGACCCAGGAATCAAACCCGGGTCTCCCGCATTGCAGGCAGACGCTTTACCATCTGAGCCACCAGGGAAGCCCACACAGTAACAAATTGCCACAAACTGAATGGCTCAAAACAACAGAAATGTATTCTCTTCCAGTTCTGGAGGCCAGAATGCAAAGTCAAGGCCCCAGCAGGACCCTGCTCCCGCTGAAGCCTCTGGGTGAGGATCCTTTCTGGCCTCTTCCAGCCTCTGGTGGCTCCTGGTGTTCCTCGGCTTGTGGCAGCATCATTCCAAGAAGGCCGTATGGCCTTCTTCCCTGTGTCTGTCTTCTTCTCTGTCATTGGATTTTAGACCACCCTAACACAGCAGGACCTCATCTCTGTCCTTACCTTAATTACATCTGCAAAGATCCTCGTTCCAAATAGGATCCCAAGGTTCAGACTGGATGTGAACTGGGGGCACTGAGTGCTGTTGAACCCACTGCAGTGCCCCTCGGAGCGTCCATGCGGGTGGACATGGAAATGGAGGTCCAGCGAGGCCTAGGACTCACAGCTGAACTTGGCCCATCGAGGGCTCCAGCCAAGCCTTTCAACTCCAGTGTGGATGCTTTCCCCCTACACACACACCCGCCTCTGCTAGAAGGCCAGTCTGCCCGCTGTCACCTTGCCTCCTGCTCTCGGCCTGCTCCTGGGATCAGAATACAAGAGCACACTGGGCCCCCCAGCTCATGGGTGAGAGGCTGGACCTACAGCCATGGAGACAAGGAGTCCATCCCTCTTGCTGAACCTGGTCACATCCCTGTGATGATGTGGGGAACCATGCTGAAGACCGAGGGCATGAACTTCTGGTTGCCCACTGCAGGCTGAGCACAAACAGGCAAATACCCCAGGGAGTCTGGTTTGTGTCTGGTCGCATTTCAGTGTGTTTATGCCGTTATCTCCCAGCTGCTGTCAGCACTGCTCCTAATGGGTGATTGTGTTTCTCTGTAAAGAAAATGTCGCTCATTTCCCCTAAGTGCCAACCCTCCCGGTTTGTGCTCCCATTGCATTTGTTCTCCCACATCAGATGGTGGTGGGCAGAGCCCTCTTGACCCCAGTCGATACCTATGCAGCCCCTTAATCATCTGCTTTTCAATTAGTACAGCCTGGATTTCCCTCATCCGACGTGCTGGCATCCTTGTGGAGACTTTTCTTTTTTGGAGGGTTTCTTTATATCACAATACCCTTTTTGTAATAAAAGGAAGAGAATTGCTGACAATTTTCACAAATGTGGGCTCTGGCAAGAATAATTTTCTCTGAATTATATGTGATTTTCCCTTTTTATGTAGCCCTAACATTTCATTTGCTTGCGGTGCTACCTCTAAGCTATTAACTGCTTGGTTTCTTCGGCCACTTGGTTCTCAAGCCGTGGGAGTTTCACACAAGCCGGAAGTGCAGGAGACCTTACCCATGGCAGGTGCCCTCAGCCTTCCTGATTCCCACGTTCTGGAAGCAGCGGGGGAGGCCCCATATTCAGTTCAGTTCAGTCGCTCAGTCGTGTCCGACTCTTTGCGGCCCCATGGACTGCAGCACACCAGGCCTCCCTGTCCATCACCAACTCCTGGAGTTTGCTCAAACTCATGTCCATCGAGTTGGTGATACCATCTAACCATCTCATTCTCTGTCGTCCCCTTCTCCTCCTGCCTTCAGTCTTTCCCAGCATCAGGATCTTTTCCAATGAGTCAGTCCTTCACATGGTGGCCAAAGGATTGGAGTTTCAGCTTCAGCATCCATCCTTCCAATGAATATTCAGGACTGATTTCCTTTAGAATTGACTGGTTTCCTTTAGGATTGACTGGTTTGATCTCCTTGCAGTCCAAGGGACTCTCAAGAGTCTCCTCCAACACCACAGTTTAAAAGCATCAATTCTTCAGCATTCAGCTTTCTTCATGGTCCAACTCTCACAGCTATACATGAGACTGGAAAAACCATATTTTTGACTATGCGGATCTTTGTCGGCACTTACTGAGCTTTCACCCATTCCTTTCTGCCAGATCTTAGGATAGAGAGGAGCCCTGGGTCCTTGGAAGGTGTGATGGAGGCAAGGGGATTCCTTAGGCGTGCCTGCTGGGAGGGCTTGGTCCACAGGGTATAGAAAGAGAGGGTAAGGTGGTTGAGGTCAACATTTTTCTTTTTATTTAGTATTAATTTTTATTGGAGTTTAATTGCTTTACTATGTTGTATTACTTTCTGCTATACAGCAAAGTGAATCAGCTATACGTAGACATATATCCCTTCCTTTTTGGATTTCCTTCCCATTTAAGTCACCACGAAGCACTGAGTGGCGTTCCCTGTGCTGTATGCAGTTGGTTCTCATTGGTTATCTATGTCATAGAGAGCAGTGTATATCTTCATCCATCCCAACCTCCCAGATCCTCCCACCTTCCTTCCCACTCTCGTATCCTTACTGTTCTCTATGTCTGTGCCTCTCTTTCTATTTTGCAAATAAGCTTGTCTGCCTATTTTTCTAGATTCCACATAGCAGCTAAATTATATGAAAATTTTTTTTCTCTTTCTGACTTACTTCACCCTGTATCACAGTCTTTAGGTCCATCCATCGCTCTGCAAATGACACAGCTCCATTCCTTTTTATGACTGAGTACTATTCCATTGTGTCTATGTACCATATCTTCTTTATCCATCCCTTTGCTGATGGACAGTTAGGTTGCTTCCATGTCTTGGCTATTGTAAACAGTGCTGCAACAAACATTGGGCTGCGTGTATCTTTTTGAATTATGGTTTTCTCTGGGTATATGCCCAGGAGAGGGATTGATGGGTCATATGGTAGTTATATTTTTAGCTTTTTTAAGGAACCTCCATACCGTTCTCCAAAGTGGCTGTATCAATTTACATTCCCACAATCAGTGTAAAAGGATTCCCTTTTCTCCACACCCTCTCCAGCATGTATTTTTTGTAGATTTTTTTTGATGATGGCCATTCTAAACATTCTCAACATCTGATTGATTTGGGGTTTAGACCTGGAGTGTCTGTGCCTTTAAGAGGATAGCTGTAGTTTCCAGGAAGTTGAGAAACAGGGACCATGAGACTAGGACTATGGCCACAGTCTACACAGTCGTCACGGGGCAAACTCACGCTCAACTTTGCACAAACACTGTTATGTCTGTCTGTTTGCTGGTCTCAGGGTTTATGTCCAGGGTACAACATAGTAGGTGATGAAGAAATCTTGGTTGAAGTAATGAAATAATTCCTATTATTATGAGTTTATACATCCATTGCCTTAGTCAACAGATTTATGTAGAGTGCATTGTATCGGCTAGGCCCCTGTGGGGGGTGTGGCAAAGAACAAAGCAGGCCAACCTCCTCCCCTCATGGAGCTGAGATTCTAGAGGAAGACTTCTAAATAAGTAGATTACAGTCAGTGGTCTGCTAGAAATGAGAAGCACTATGAAAAAACATGAAAGGAAGGAGGAGGGTGCAATTTTAAGCGGAATGAGTGTTCACAGTGGGCCTCTCTGAGATACTGATGAAAGATGACAAAGAGGGAAGAGCTGAGTCATTCAGGTGCTAGAAAGGACCTTCTAGGCAGGGGAACAGCCAGTGCAAACGTCCTGTGGTGTGCTTGAGAAACAACAAGGATGTCAGGGACACTGGAGTGAACAGGAGGGAGAGTAGAGGAGGGGAGGTCAGTGAGTTAAAGCAGCAGTCCCTAACTTTCTGGCACCAGGGACCAGTTTCGTCAAAGACAATTTTTCCACAGACCATGGAGGGAAAGAGGGGATGTTTGGGGGATAATTCAATCACATTCCATCTATTGTGTACTTTATTTCTACTATTATTACATTGTGATATGTAATGAAATAATTGTGCAACTCACCATAATGCAGAATCAGTGGGAGCTTGTTTTCCTACAATGGAGTGGTCCTGTGTGGGGGAGGATGTGAGCTATGGGGAGGAGCTGTAAGTACAGATGAAGCTTTGTTTACTCACACTTGCTCACCTCCCGCTGTGCGCCCCAGTTCCTAATAGCCGCAGACCACTACTGATCCATGGCACCGAGTCAAAGGGCCACCCTCCCCACCATGGTGAATGAGGCGATGAAAACTCAGGGAAGTTTTGAGACAATGCCTTGAACCACCAGTTAGCGGCAGTCCAGAACCCAGGTTGGAATCTGGTTCCTGTGCCACTTCTCAACATGACAAGAGGGTGCCCCGGAAGGGGACGTTTTTGACACTTGGCACCCTCCAAGCCAACCTACTGCAGCTGTAACTTGGGGAGAAGAACAATTGGATTTCCTTTCCTGGATCCTGGGAGTCCCTTGGGTTGTGGGACAAGTCTTGGTGGCTCAATTATTTCCATCTGAGCTCTCCTCCAAGCTTCCATCTGGATCCCGGAGGCTTCCAGATCCCTAAATACATCTTTCTCGTTTGTCCAATGCCACAACGACTCTGATTCCTCCCTGCATTTTCTTTCTTGCCCCCAGTGTTCTCATCTCCTTCTGGAACCAGGCTTGTCACTGAAGCCAAGAATACATTTAATTCAGGGGACCTACCTGTACAGTCAGGAAATTAACTTCTCATTTGCTCTGACAAAACCGTCTTCCTCTGCTGACCTTTCCTGCCTCCTGTCTGGCAACATTTTCCTTTGCTTAACCCTCTGTGCAGTCTCCTTTCCCATCTCCCGTCTTTGCTTGTCTTCCCATTTTTTATGGACTGCCCTTCACTCACGTTGGAAATCTGTCCTGTTTTCTCTCACTGCTTTGTCTTAACTTTTGAAGGTGTTTTTCTGCTACCTCTTTGGTGAGTGACCTTGGAGACCTCTGACCTGTTTACTGTTGGATGGCCTTCACAGTGCTGGGCTGGCAACTGTCTCTCTCTCCTTGTCTCCACCCACCCCCCCAAAAAATCCCTTATTTTCTGTGTCTTGATTATACATTTGGTTCATAAATCACACTGCTGAAACTCCCCAATTAAAATAAGGTTGTTTAAATCTGGAAAGTTGTAGCCCAATGGGAGAACGGACACAGCTGTGGGACCTTTGTTGGTCCTACTTGGGGGCTTCCCACGTAATGCTGGTCGTAAACAGCCTGCCTGCCAATGCAGGAGACGTAAGAGGCACAGGTTCAATCCCTGGGCTGGGAACATCCCCTGAAGGAAGAAATGGCAACCCCTTCAGTATTCTTGCCTGGAGAATCTCCTGGACAGAGGAGCCTGGCGGGCTACTGTCCACAGGGTTGCAAAGAGTTGGACCTGACTGATCACACATGAACATACACATAGAGATCGGAACTTCATGCATGGAGAGCCCTGTTCAGCTTTCCTAGGAAACCAGGACTGGGAGGTGGTTTTGATGGTACCTCTTATGGACATGCACAAAGCTCCATGCAGCTATGAACTGGCCAGACAAAAACCTTGAAAGCAGCCTCGTCCGTCTCTGAGATTCAGTTGTGGTTGGATACTCACCTCAAAGCTGATGTTACTGATTACTGGTCTGACAGCAGGAGTACACATCAGTACAGTGCCTTTTGAAAGGCACCTTGGAGATGTCTGTTCAGATTTTCAACACAGTTTTGGACTTCAGAAATGCTAAGCAGGTTTTGCAGAGATTTGTGTACAAGACTGCCTACTGCAGCAGTATTTATTGTAAGAATAAATTGAAATCCTGATTGTCTATCAATCCATCAGCAGGTTGCTGTGGATAAATAAATAGTAGTACATATACTGGTGAGGAGTACATATACTGAGGCCATTGATTCATTTTTGTAAAATAAAACCACATATCCACTTTAGAGCAAGTGGGGTGTTGTTTTTAAAAGAAATTAGGTGTTTCACAAATCTTAAACATTGTGGCGTTCTCAGGTCATTAGGTGGCTATAATAGTCTATCTAATTAACATAAAAGGTAAGTTTAAAACCCAGAAGAACATCATTCATGGCCCAGGTTTGCTTGAGTGAGAAGAAATAGATACTTCTTATAAAATTGTTTTGTTTTGTTTTCAATAAACATGAAAAACTATTACCTTCAAAAATTATATTAATACATCCAGAAGTAAGTCAGAGAAAGAGAAATAAAGTATGACATCCCTTATATGTGGAATATAAAAAGATATGATACAAATGAACTTACTTACAAAACAGAAAGAGACAGACTTAGAGACTGAACTTATGGTTGCCATGGAGAAGGGATAGTTAGGGCATTTGGGATGGACATGTACACACTGCTACATTTAAAATGGATAACCAACAAGGACCTACTGTATGGCACAGGGAAGCCTCCTCAATGTCACATAGCAGCCTGGATGGGAGGACAGTTTGGGGGAGAATGGATTCATGTAAATGTATGGCTTAGTCCCTTCACTGTTCAGCTGAAACTATCATAACATTGTTTGCTAATCGACTATCAGTTCAGTTCAGTCTCTCAGTCATGCCTGACTCTTTGCGATCCCATGGACTGCAGCACTCCAAGCTCCCCTGTCCATCACCAACTCCCAGAGCTTGCTCAAACTCATGTCCACTGAGTCGGTGATGCCATCCACCCATCTCATCCATTGTTGTCCCCTTCTCCCGCTGCCTTCAGTCTTTCCCAGCATCAGGGTCTTTTCCAATGAGTCAGTTCTTTGCATCAGGTGGCCAAAGTATTGGAGTTTCAGCTTCAGCATCAGTCCTTCCAATGAATATTCAGCATTGATTTAGGATTGACTGGTTTGATCTCCTTGCAGCCCAAGAGACTCTCAAGAGTCTTCTCCAACACCACAATTCAAAAGCATCAGTTCTGTGGTGCTTAGCTTTCTTTATCCAACTCTCACATTCATATGTGACTACTAGAAAAACCATAGCTTTAATTAGATGGACATTTTTGGCAAAGTAATGTCTCTGCTTTTTAATATGCTGTCTAGGTTGGTCATAGGTTTTCTTCCAAGGAGCAAGTGTCTTTTAATTTCATGGCTGCAGTCACCATCTGCAGTGATTTTGGAGCCCCCCCAAATAAAGTTTCTCACTGTTTCCATTGTTTCCCCCATCTATTTTCCATGAAGTGATGGGACCAGATGCCATGATCTTAGTTTTCTGAATGTTGAGTTTTAAGCCAACTTTTTCGCTCTCCTCTTTCACTTTCATCAAGAGGCTTTTGAGTTCCTCTTCACTTTCTGCCATAAGGGTGGTGTCATCTGAGTCTCTGAAGTTATTGATATTTCTCCTGGCAATCTTGATTCCAGCTTGTGCTTCATCCAGCCCAGTGTTTCTCATGATGTAGTCTGCATATAAGTTAAATAAGCAGGGTGACAATATACAGCCTTGATGTACTCCTTTCCCAATTTGGAACCAGTCTGTTGTTCTATGTTTGGTTCTCATTGTTGCTTCTTGACCTGCATACAGAGATTTCTCAGGAGTCAGGTAAGGTGGTCTGGTATTCCCATCTCTTTAAAAATTTTCCACAGTTTGCTGTGATCCACACAGTCAAAGGCTTTAGTGTAGTCAATAAAGCAGAAGTAGATGATTTTCTGAAACTCTCTTGCTTTTTCTATGATCCAACAGATGTTGGCAATTTGATCTATGGTTTCTCTGCCTTTTCTAAATCCAGCTGGAACATCTGAAAGTGCACAGTTCACTTACTGTTGAAGCCTAGCTTAGAGAATTTTGAGCATCACTTTGCTAGTGTGTGAGATGAGTGCAATTGTGCGGTAGTTTGAGCATTCTTTGGCATTGCCTTTCTTTGGGATTGGAATGAAAACTGACCTTTTCCAGGCCTTTGGCCACTGCTGAGTTTTCCAAATTTGCTGGCATATTGAGTGCAGCACTTTAACAGCATCATCTTTTAGGATTTGAAATAGCTCAACTGGAATTCCATCACCTCCACTAGCTTTGTTCATAGTGATGCTTCCTAAGGCCCACTTGAGTTCATGGCTATACCCCAATACAAAATTAAAAGTTAAAGTTATATATCCAGATAGATATTTATACATTGCAATTGATACTTTTTACAACCTGCACATCTAGATTGCTGAAGCTCTTTTCCCAATGAACATATCTTTTTTCTATAGCAACAACAAAATATATATAGCGGAAAGCTACTTTACTTTGTGTCTCTCTGTCTCTTTAACTCTCGATTGAAGAGAATTTTGAACATGCAGGGACATGTACACCCTAGTGAAAGATTCACATACTGATCACCCAACCCCAGTAACCATTAACCTTTGGCTGGTCCTGGAGTCCATCCAGACCTGGAACCCCCGTCCCCAGCTCCTGGTCCTCTGTAAAGTTGAAGCAAATCCCAGGCATCATTTAAACATATCCATTTCCTCCTCCTGACCTTGCTGCCCTGCCACTGATGAGGGTTACCTCCTCTGTTGTTAAACTATTGCACCAAGACCCTAATCTGAACCTCTAAGCCTCCCTTCCTACTATGTGCCTCCACACTGTCCCCAGAGTGACCTTCTTACACTCTGATCTGAGCCCTGCCTTAAAATGCATCCACCAGAACTGCTTGCCTATGACCGAGGTCTGTGAAGGGGTTGCGGTTACACCAAACTGTCAGTGTCTTCAGCGGGCAGCAGGCAGAGTTGGGCCAAGCTGGCTGACGTGACATGTGGCCTCATAGGGCCTCATCAGTTCAATACCAGTGAACTGTACAAATATTATCATGTGTCTATATGCCAGGACTTCCCTGATGGCTCAGTGGTAAAGAATCTACCTGCCAATGCAGGAGATGTGGGTTCAGTCCCTGGGTTGGGAAGATTCCCTGGAGAAGGAACTGGGAACCCACTCCAGTATTCTTGCCTGAAGAATCCCATGGACAGAAAAGCCTGGCGGGCTACAGTCCATGGGATCACAAAAGAGTAGGACACAGCTTAAGACAACAAGAACAATTTATGCCATGTTGGGGACTGAAGTGGAACATCCAAACTCTACTGCCTGCTACAAAAAGGCTGTTGTAAATAGCCCCCAACCTGTCCCTGTCAATCTCACCCTTACTCCTTTGGACCCATCTCTGCTTTCCCACTAGGACTCATGGGCCCCCAGGGGTGAACATAGCGGGATGGGGCTAGGGAGGCAGGCAGTGAATTAGAACCACAGGCTGAGCGTGGTGTGTATTCCTGAATGGTGGTCTTCTTATACTAATGCCATGACTTACCTGACAGTGTGTCCACTCAGCCAGTCTTTTAACAGATACTTCACTGGCCACCTCCTGTTTGCCAGACACTATTGTAGGAATGGGAATCCAGGGTGATCGAAGCAGACCAACACTCCTGCCCTCACGAAGTTTCCACACACAGGGGAGTGTAGAAAGATGTTTGCAATAACATCCAGCAAATATGGTAGAATGGGGCATAATCTTTGCACTTTCATCTCTGCAATTTTCTGCACTCGGTGATTTCTTTAAAAGGAGTCTGTTTCATGTTTACCAAAAAAAAAAAAAGTGTTGTGTTTTTTTTTTCCTTAAAAACCACAAACAAAGAAAGCACAGAGGGCAAGAAATTAACTGAAATTCATTCTGGATGGTGAGAGGATGCATTTATTAGTTTCTTATTTGTTAGTTTTTGTACTTTTTAAATCCCCCAAGCTGTTTTTGAATTTTAATAAAAATGAGATAGGGGGAAAAGTGAATTCTTGGGAATTGGCAAAGAATCAGCTGCAAAGCAAGAAATGAAAGAAAGATTCTTTTTCTGCTCGTAGCTACATAGTAACCGCACTATCGATGCCTCACTCCAGGGTGCAGATGTGCTGTGGGAAGCTGAGATTACAGTCCCCCAGCTCTGTGGGGCTTTCTCTAAACCACCTTTTTGTGGCCTTAATTCCTTGAATGCAAACAATAATTACCAACCTAAGTAGATTACTCAGCATAGTTGAGACGCCTCCGGGTCCCTGAATGAGTCACATTATTGACTGCTCACAATTAATCTGAAAAATTAAACCAATTGCTCTTCTGGTTCCTTCTGCCCCATTTTGTGACTAGATGATCCTTCCATATATTTGTTGCCTGGGCTGTTATTTCTACTTGCTGTTCCCCTTTTTCTCCAGAACTGAAATGTCCCATTAAAACGAATTTGTTTCCAACCAGGTCTTTTGGCTTTCTCTCCCCCTCCCTTCCATGTGCTGTCCCTTGAGCATTGATGGGCTGCAGTGGAATTGGGCTTTCTGTTTATAATTCTTCCATGGTCTGTCTAGTTTCTCCAATTACTTTGAAAACTCCCTTCTGTCCTTCCTCACTTGGCTTCATCAATTTTCACCTCCCCTGTCAAGTTGGTAAGAAGTCAGGGCCATCGCCCAGCTCCCCAGCATCCTATGCCTTCGTTAGGAATGAGAAAATGACCAGGAAGCCTGGGGACACACACAAAAAGCTAATTCAGAAGTGTTTATTGAGTCCCTGTTTGTACAAGGCACGTAGAAGATGACTGCAAAAAGGAAAAAAATACAAACAAGGTGTCTTCCTTCACTGAACTTATAATTTACCAAAGGAGAGAAGATAACTGCTCACCCAGTTTTAACTCTAAATACAGAGCAGTTTGGGGTTGGGAAGGGGGGAAATTTGTTACACAGCTATAGATAACTAATACACCTTTCCTTGCTGGGCACCTACTGCATGCCTGGTGCTTTTATTTACCAATCTAAAACATTCTTCTGTTTCCTCACCTTCACCTGCTCTTTGTTATGTGTCAATGCATACCTCACTCCAACAGGACCCCCATCTCCAGGCCCTTCATGACACTCTGTACCTCTCCTGTTTGGTAATTACTGCAAAAGCAGGTTGTCATTTGCTTGTGTAATTCTTCAGCATTTCCCATAATTAACCATAAGTTCCATGAGGGAGGAGGCTGTCTTTTTTTTTTTTTTCCCCTTCCTGTTGTATCTCCAATATCTCTCATAGTTCCTGGCACCTAGTGAGCAAGCAAATATTTGGTACAGGAATGAGTTAAGCCTCATAGCTGCTGTGTTACTATCATTCCCATTTTACAGATGAGGCGACTGAGGCTCAGAGAGCATAAGGAGATTACGCACACTAATTACCCAGTTACCAAGTTGGGGAGCCAAGATTCAACCCCTAGTTGTTCATGGCTGCCATCCCTGGTGTGTGGCTTAGCTCAGCACTTCTCAAACTGGAAAGGCCATGCACACTACCTGAGAATCTTGCTAAAATGCAGATTCTGATTCAGCAAGTCTGGGATGGCCGAGAATCTGCATTTCAAACACACTTCTCATGATGCCAATGCTGCTGGTCCCTGGAGCACTCTTTGAATGCTGAGGCTCTAAGGTATTATGCTGGCTCAGATGGTAAAGAATTTGCCAGCAATGCAGGGGACCTGGGTTCGATCGCTGGGTCAGGAAGATCCCCTGGCAAAGGGAATGACTACCCACTCCAGTATTCTTGCCTGGAGAATTCCACAGACAGAGGAGCCTGGCAGACTACAGTCCATGGGGTCACAAAGAGTCGGACATGAGTGAGTGACTAACACTTTCACTTTCACTTATTCAAGAGAGGGAATTGGACAGACTCAAAGCTGATAAACAGATTCAGAGGAGCGTCCAAGCTGCCCTAAGCATTGTGCGAGTTGTCTAAACATTCAAGCAGGTGGGGCCTAGGCAGGAGGAGGTTCTGAATGCCAGCGTATTCACTTCTCCTGCCACTGGCTTGATGAATGAAGCTTCCAGTGGCTTTGTTCCCTAAGCAAGTCCTCCCACGGGGACTACGAAGGCCTGTGACAAGCCCTTGCTATGGAGGTACCTGGGCTCTTGTGGAGAACGCAGCTCCCAGTAGGGCACAGACAGCTGGTTCTTGGCAGAAGCAGATGGACCTCCATCTGCACAAACACCAGGAGAGCTGGAGGATGGGGTCCATGGGGTCCGTGCAGGCTGGTGGAGACTCTCATCACCAGGGGGTCCCCACTTTCCGCCAGGAAGAGGTGTCCCCTGGGAGATGTGTTCCCAGCATCTCAGCAGATGTGTGCATTTTCCTCAGGACCCCTGGCATCTCCCTTAGTCTTGATCGCCCTTCCTGAGCCATCAGAGGACGGATGCTGTCCGTAGTCGCTCTTCCATGAGTGTCTGTCTGGTGGGCAGAGGCTGGGCTGTATAAGGACCTTTAGAAGCTGTGAGCCCCACGAAGTTGGGCTGGAGCTGCTTTGAGGGCATCTGGAAGAGTCAGCACTGTGGCTGAAAACATCAAGACCAGAATCAAGACCTCCTAACTGTCACTGGCAGCTGCTTCCCCATCCAGAACTAAGCCCAGAACTGCTGGCAAAACTATGCGGGTGTCAGCCTGGATGATCACCAGGCAGAAGGCACATTTCTGGGAATATCTGATCTTGCCTCGCCTTACATCTCCTCTGTCCCCCTTCCTTCTCCTAGGATGTTGGTGGGGTCGTGGGGCTGATGGATCCCTGCCCTGGGACCCTGAATCATGACTTAACAAACGATAAATACTCTTTGGAAAAGTATAAAAGAAAAAAGAAGAAAAAGCAACTGTGAGCCCTACGAAGATTATGGCACCCCACACTTACATAGAAGAAGAACCTCCTAGGTGGTGCTAGTGGTAAAGAACCTGCCTGCCAGTGCAGGAGACACAGGAGGTGCGGGTTCGATCCCTGAGTCGGGAAGATCCTGTGGAGAAGGGCGTGGCAATCCATTCCACTCTTCTTGTCTGGAGAATCTCATGGACAGAGGAGCCGGGTGAGCTACAGTCCATTGGGTAGCAAAGAGCTGGACGTGACTGAGCGACTTAGCACACACATAGAACAGAGCTAAAGCAATAAACGCTATGCAGTACTTAAGGGTCAGACACTGCTTTAACTGCTTACCTCTGTTTGTAGTTCTCAAAGTTCAGTCCCTAGACCAGCAGCGGCATCACCAGGGAATTTGGGGAAATGCAGATGCCAAGGCTCCATCCCAGACTTGACAGGTCAGCCCTCCAGGTGATCTTGATGAACACTCAGACCTGAGCACCTCAGACTGAGTTTAACTCCTTCGATCCTGTAAGCAACCCTGGTAGGTACAGATTGCTGGAGTTGCCTGTCCAAGGTCACCCTGCTGTTAAGTGGTGGCACCAGTGTTCAGACTCTGGCCCCCAGCTCCAGAGGCTGTGCTCTGAGCTGTGGTTTGCACATTTGCAAGTGTTACTTCCAAAAAAGGGGCATCCCAGATAACGCCAGTCATAAAGTACCCACCTGCCAACACAGGAAACATAAGAGATAGAGCGGGTTCAATCCCTGGGTCTGGAAGATCCCCTGGAGTAGGGAATGACAACCCACTCCAGTATTCTTGCCTGGAGGATCCCATGGACAGAGGAGCCTGGTGGGCTGCAGTCCATGGGGTCACAAAGAGTTGGACACAACTGAAGAGACTTAGCATGCACGCACTCCCATAAAACTGGTGTTGGACGTAAGCCACAAAACGTGTGAGGACATCAAACAGAATGACATGGTTTTTACCCTGCAGTCCCACTCCTGGGCATTTACCCTAAGAAAGCCATAATTCAAAAAGACACCAATGTTTATTGCAGCACTATTTACAATAGCTGGGGGATGGAAACAGCCTAGGTGTCCTCAGCAGATGAGTGAATAAAGAAGTTGTGGTACATGCATATGAAGGAATATTACTCAGCCATAAAAGGGATGAAATTGGGTCATTTGTAATGATACTGCTGCTGCTGCTAAGTCGCATCAGGCGTGTCTGACTCTGTGCAACCCCATAGATGGCAGCCCACCAGGCTCCTCTGTCCCTGGGATTCTCCAGGCAAGAATCCTGGAGTGGGTTGCCATTTCCTTCTCCATGTAATGATACGGATGATCCTAAACTGTAATACAGGGTGAAGAAAGTCAGAAAAACAAATATTTATTAATGCATATGTATGGAATCTGGAAAAATGGTCCTGATGAACCTATTTAGAGACACAGACACAGAGAATGGACGTGCAGACACAGTGGGGAAAGAAGAGGCTGGGACAAATTGAGAGAGTAGCATTGACATATATACACTACCATGTGTGGACCACAGTCAGCAGGAAGCTGCTGCAGAGCACAGGGAACTCAGCTTGGCGCTCTGTGATGACCTCGAGGGGAGGGATGGGAGTGAGGTGGGAGGGAGGCTCCCAAGGGAGGGGATATATGTATACATATCACTGATTCACTTTATTGTACAGCAGAAACCAGCACAACCTTTGTACGGCAATTGCATTCCAATTAAAAATATTTTTAAATGACATCGTTTTTCCCTGTGTCTTTAAAAAGTTAAGTTATTATGTACATATATACATATATCTCATTGGATTTTCCCCAAAATGTTCTTTCTCTTTTTCACGCTTGGCCCGTCAGTGGGATAACCCGGCACTGGGCAGAGGGATGCAGATCCAGAGGGGAACAAAATATAAGCCTTAAACTTGAACCCAGGCTTCTGGAGTTAGTTTGCTTCCTGGTGCTCCAGACCCCTCTTGATAAATTCTTTGGATGAATAATTTTGAACTAAGTTGGTAAAACCTGACTGGCTTAGCACAGTGATCGTCAGCATCATCTGGGTGCTTGTTGAAATTCAGATTCCTGGAGATGCTGACTCGGGGCATCAAAGATGAGTCCCAGGAACCTGCATGTTAACATATTTCCCCCTGTCCCAAGATGACTCTAATGCAGCCAGTTCCTATAACTGCTGAATGTCAAGATGCTTGGCTTCCTGTGTTTGAAGCCTTTTCATTTGCAGTAACACCGCAATTGCAGAGGTCTTGAACCCACACCTGAGTGTGGCTGGCTAGCCTGATGCTTCAGGACACAGAGTTGGGGCTCAGAGAGTCACAGGTCACAAATCCTGCTTCTGGGGCTTACAAACTATATGACCCTGAACAAATTCCTTAAGCTGTTGAAGGTGGTGCTAGTGTAGTAAAGAATCTGCCTGCCAATGCAGGAACACAAGAGACTTTGGGTCAGGAAGATCCCCTGGAGGAGGAAATGGCAAGCCACTCCAATATTCTTGCCTGGAACATTCCATGAGCAGAGGAGCCTGGTGGGCTACAGTCCATGGGGTCACAGAGAGTTGGACATGACTGAGCATACAGTACACACACACATACACAAGTTGTATAAACCTCAGTGTTCTCATCTGTAAAATGGGCGATAATAGTCCCTATCTCGTAAAGTTCTTTGTAACAATTATATGAATAAATGTGCATTTGGCCCACATTTAAGATCAATAAGATCTTCTTTTTGATTACCAATAGGCAATTTTAGAACCTTCCAAAAGTCATTTGTTCTGTTATCCTCAGACAGTGATTGGATGACTGTTTCTGATGTCTCTTCTAGGTGACAGATGGAGAGTGGCCCCCCACATGAACCCCAGCACTGCTCACAAGCCTTCCCGTCCATCCTCTGCCCTGCTCTCTCCAGCACGGGGTCAGGGTGGGCAAGAGGCACTCTTGCTGCAGATGCTGGGACCTGTGGACGTGACTAGGGTCTTTGGGGTTTTTTATTTTATTTTTACTGGAGTATAATTGTTTTACAATGCTGTGTTGGTTTCTGCTGTATGACAGTGTAAGTCAGCTATGTGTATACACACAGCCCCTCCCTCTTGAACCTCCCTCCACACCCCCATCCTACCCCTCTAAGGGCGCCAAGCTGAGCTCCCTGTGTTATACAGCAGCTTCCCTCTAGCTATCCATTTTACACATGGTAGTGTATATAGATGCATTACCTAGGGCCTTTGAAGGTCACATAGGGCAGCAAAGAGATGGGGGAGAGACCAGGCTTTCTTCATCCCCACAGTGACCCAGCAGACTTAGTGGCTCCCTCCATCTGGTCACATTTCTTCCAATATAACTGACCAACTGAGTATCTATAAGGAAATTGGGGACTTAATCCAGACCCTGCACCACGGAGCAAATAGCCCTGTAAAGCCCCCAGCCAGCACTGCAAGCTGCCTTTTTCTCTCTCACGCTCATCGGTTCCACTGCATGCTTTTATGGGAGCTCCTAATGGGTTTGGAGAGATGTTGTATTAAGCATGTGGTCTATAGAATAATCCCCTCCCTCCCTATCAAGATCTTCGGAGAAAGAACTGAGAATTCTGAAATTGGAAGATGTGTGAATTCAGACCCTTATTTTGGCTCACGAACCCAACTCTGTTGGTAAAGATTTCACCCTTAGAATCAGGACCTACTCCATGTATGTCCCCAATATTTTTCTTTGTAGGAGTCACTGGCTCTAAGTGAAGAACAAAAGAAAAGGGAACATGTTTCAGACAAAAGATTTAACTGACTGTAAATATAAAATTTAAGATCCTAGAGCAGAGTTGGGAAACTACCCGTTAACTATTTTTGAATGGTCTGTGAGCACGCATTTGTTGTCATGGTTCCGTCGCTAAGTTGTGTCCGACTCTTTGTGACCCTGCCAGGCTGCAGCCATGAATGGTGATTACATTTTTAGATGGTTGGGAAAGCCCAAAAGAGTACATGTGACTATTTCATGAAATGTGAAAATTCTATGTGAAAATCAAATTTCAGTATCCAAAAATAAAGCTGCATTGGAATGAAGTCACCTTCATTTTTTTCTGTATAGTAGTTGTGACGGAGACCTTGTGTTGGCTGCAAAGTCCAAAATATTTACCATCTGGATTTGTAGAGTCTGCTGACTCCTCTCACAAAAGACCATTTTATCAGAATGGCTTGCATTTATTCACTGACATATTGGGTTCTTCCTATGTATTTTCCCTATATTTTAACTTGTTTAACCCTCACAGCAATCCGAGGACATGTGCTCTTTTTGAAATTAGTTTTTATTGGAATATAGTTGTTTTGCAATGTTGTGTTAGTTTCAGGTGTACAGCAAAGTGAATCAGTTAGACATATAGATATATACACTTTTTTTTTAGGTCTATTCCCATAGAGGTCATTACAGAGTACTACTCCGAGTAGAGTTCCAGACGTATATTCTTATAACACCCATTTTCCCAGTGGCGAAACAGAGGCAGAGAGTTTCGTGTGGTCTGCCTCAGATCACTAGCTAGGAAAGAGCAGAAGTAGAACTCATACAAAGGCAGTCAGAAGCCAAAGTACATGCTCTTGACCACTATGTCACACTACCTTTTCTGACCAGCTGCTGCATGACTTTATCTTTACAGACAAAGCATGCAGGAGGTAAGGTCCTTAGGTGTTCCCGTGCAAGTATCCACACCTCTTCCTGATTATCAGAGCCCAGAGGGACTGATGCTATCTCAGACCTCGGGGAGAACATTCCCTCTGTATTCAATAATACGTATCAGAAGCTCATCCTGGGACTCGGGTGTCTCTGATCTCATCTTCAGTCCCTCCAAGATGGCGGCCTCTTCCACGTGTGTGTGGGAGCTCTGATGCCCATGTGGGTGTAGCAGGGAACCCAGATGCTCAGGACTAGTGGATCCAAGACCCCAGCAGGTGACATCCCATTAGCCAGGGAGAAGGCCCTGGCTATTTTTCTGTTCACTTTCCTTTGTGATGTATTGTAGCATAGGAAATATATTTCTTCACGATTTCCCTTTTGATGAAATGGGGCCCTGGAGGGCTGCATCAGTAGCACTGATAAATACCTTACAATCCTGTCAAGAACAAATGGAAATGCCTTAAGAAAAGAAGAAAAACTGCTGAGTAATTAAAGAGGCCAGTAGGGTTTTATTATTATTTTGAGCAATTATGACCAAAAGTCTTAATCAAGCAGCACTCATATTGAGCTGGATTGTTTTCTTTTTAAATAAAATCATCCTTAGCATTGTCAGCTGCAGGCAATGGTCAAGATGCCCGAAGCAACTTGGCTGAGCTGCAGGCTGAGGGTGTTGGGTCCCAAGTCCCAGGATGTCTTCACGGGCCTGAAAGTCTTGCTCTAGGGCCTGCGCTCGGCAGGTCTTTCTTCTTGCCTTCTCTCTCTTCTGCTCCCACTTTTCCTTTTCTCTTCCAAGGAGGGTTTGCTTCTGAGTTAGTGCTGAGCCTTTTTTGTGTATCCTATATCCCCTGTCATAAAGACTGTCTATTTGAATGATAGCTCCCTGAGATGTGCAAACAGCAGATGTGGACTCAAAGGCCAGAGAGACTGAGAAATTTGCCAAAAGCCACACATCTAGTGAGGAGCAGAGCCTGGACTTGAAGCCACATCTGTGGGCAGCGATGGGTTTGGGAAGGTGAAGAGCATGGGCTCTGGCTCCACGTGGGCCTGAGTGTGAGTCCCAGCTCTGCCTGGTGATCTTGGGCAAGTCCTTTAATCTCTTTGAATATCAGTTTCCTCATCTGTAAAAGAGGTTGATTATAGTACTGACCTCATGGGTGGTTATGAGCATTTGATGAAATCATGTACACAAAGCCCATGGTGAGTACTTATTAAATGGCGGGCTTTGGCAGGGCATGGTTCCCAAACCGTGCAGCGAGTCACCCTGGGGGTGCCAAGGTGAAGTCTCTAGGGTGCTGTGTGATATTTACAGTTGTCAAAGTAAACATAGCGACACCTGTTGGACACTGAGTGAGCTGCCAGGTCAAGATAGTAGCTGTCACAGTAGATCCAACTACATTCCTATTGATGACTTCCTTTCTTTGTGAAGCTGGAGTTTGACAGTCACTTTGATCAAAAGCAAATACCAACAAAATGAGTATGAAACAGGAACTGACTGGTGGAGTCCCAGTGTGAGTTCAAGGTTGGAGGAGCTGTGCAGTGCTCAACAGGCACACACATTCCTTTGATGCACACTTGTGATAATTTAAGAATAATACAAAACTACTGTTTTTGCCTTCAAAGTCTGCGTATAATTTTTTTCATCTGACTATTGTTTAGAAAATAAATGCTTATTAAGCTTCTGGTTGTAACTACTAAAACTTGTATGGATTTCTTTTGGCCCATGGGTGCCATGAAAAAAATTACCAAGACTCTAAGAGTGCCAGGAACTGAGAAAATTTGGCAACTCTGCCCTAAGGCACATCCAGTGGCTTCCCAGTGTCCTTTGTGAATTAATTTTCTCAGTTTCTGAATGAGCAGAGAAATGGAAGCATACCTTCTTGCCTTACTATATGTTCAAGGAGGAGTGGAAGAGTGACCGTGAGATTTGGGAAAAAGCTGCAGCCCTCTCTTTCAAAATGTAGCTCCAAACAGCCCCATGGGGGTTCAGAGTTGAAAGACCACTTTCTGGGAAGACAAGCAACTTGAGTATTTAACATTTGCTGTTAAGATTTTTTTCTCAAGATCCGCTGCCACAGATCAGCTCTGATTTCAGCCCCAGGCTTTCCTTCCAAGGGGCTTTCCACCCCGCTGCACTGGGCATGGTTGACTAAGCCGTTGAAATGATTCCTGATTGGCTGGTGCATGTTCCCAACAGCCTTTGCTCTGGAGTTAAGATGAAAAAGCAAGATGAGATGTGTCCCAGAGAAGCTTTGATGCAGAGAAAATGGTGTTTGTTTCAAATACACGACCCTGAGTTTGAACTCAGTGAAATGGAGACTGAGGAGGTCTTTCCCACTCCACCACTTTGCTGGGTTGATTTTCAAATCTGCCAGCCACCTCTGCAGCACCTGATCTATCACTGCTTTAATGACTCCAGAAAAGCAGCCACACGACAGCAGGTGGAACCTTGCAGCCTTCCAGGTCGGCTCAGTGCTCCTTGTGAGATGTCCAAATGACCCTTCTTGCAGGAATGCACAAGCATTTTGGGAGATTCAGCATAGGAGTGCTTCTCCAAGCCTTGGGGCAGGAGGATCCCATGTTTTCCCAGGACCTATTTGACAAAATTAAAAGATGCTTGCTCCTTGGTAGAAAAGCTGTGACAAACCTAGACCATGTATTAAGAAGCAGAGATATCACTTTGCCGACAAACGTCTGTGTAGTCAAAGCTATGGTTTTTCCAGTAGTCATGTATGGATGTGAGAGTTGGACCGTAAAGAAAGCTGAGCGCTGAAGAATTGATACTTTCAAACTGTGGTGCTGGAGAAGACTCTTGAGAGTCCTTTAAACAGCAAGGAGATCAAACCAGTCAATCCTAAAGGAAATGAATCCTAGATATTCAATGGAAGGACTGATGCTGAAGCTGAAGCTACAATATTTTGGCCACCTGATGCGAAGAGCCAACTCATTGGAAAAGACCCTGATGCTGGGAAAGATTGAAGGCAGGAGGAGAAGGGGACAACAGAGGATGAGATGGTTGGATAGCATCACTGACTCAATGGACATGAATTTGAGCAAACTCCAGGAGATAGTGAAGGACAGGGAAGTGTGGTGTGCTGCAGTCCATGGGGTCACAAAGAGTCGGACATGACTTAGAGACTCAACAACAACAAATTTGATGTTCATGGTGGGGTCTCAGGGGAAATAGTAGCCTGAGATATCAGAGCTATGTTTAACAATCTGTCTGGGGTCCTGACCCCTGCTGATCTGTCCAGATGGAACCTTGTCCTTGCTCACTTTGCAGCCCAAACCCCGCTGGTCCAGACCATTCTCTGTCCCCAGCATGTGGAGGGCCATGTGCAGCTTCTGCCTTGGTTCTGCTGTTCCCTCTGCCCAGAGTGCCCTTCCTCTCAACACCTGCGCAACTCAAGCATTCCCTCCTCTCAGGGGAGCACTTTAGAATCATGGTCAGAATATTTGAGTTCAGGTCCTGCCTCACTCCTTACTAATCCGGCCTTTCTCAACTTCCTCACCTCTTTGTTGTTCAGTTGCTCAGTTATGTCCAACTCTTTGCAACCCCGTGGACTGCAGCAGGCCAGGCTTCCCTGTCCTTCACTTTCTCCTGGAGTTTGCTCAAATTCATGTCCATTGAGACAGGGATGCCATCCAATCATCTCATCCTCTGTCGCCCTGTTCTCCTCTCGCCTTCAATGTTTCCCAGCATGTCAGGGTCTTTTCCAGTGAGTCAGCTCTTCACATCAGTTGGTCAAAGTATTGGAGCTTCAGCTTCAGCATCTGTCCTTCCAGTGCATATTCAGGATTGATTTCCTTTAGTATTGATTGGTTTGATCTCCTTGCTATCCAAGGGACTCTCAAGAATCTTCTTCACCATCAAGGTTCAAAGGCATCACTTCTTCGGCGCTCAGCCCTTTATATTTTCCAGCTGTCACATCCGTACATGACTACTGGAAAAACCATAACTTTGACTATATGGACCTTTGTAGCAAAGTAATGTCTCTGCTGCCTCACCTCTAGAATGAGGATAAAATAGCACCTGACTCAGTGCTTCTCAAACTGTTGGGTACAGCAGAACCACTCAGGGATCTTGCTAAGCCACAGGTTAAGGCTCAGCTGGACTGCGGAGGATGCTGGATTTCTGCATTTATTTTCTTTTTTTATGCTATACTCACACATATATATATGGGATCTAGAAAGACAGTACTGATGAACCTATTTGCAGGGCAGCAATGGAGACACAGAGAACAGAAGTATGGACACGGGTTGTGGGGGTGTTGGAGGAAGGAGAGGGTAGGACGAAGGGAGAGAGTAACATGGAAACATACATCACCATATGTAAAATGGACAGCCAATAGGAATTTGCTTTATGACTCAGGGAACTCAAACAGGGGTTCTGTAACAACTTAGAGGGGCAGGATGGGAAGGGAGGTAGAAGAGATACTCAAGAGGGAGGAGACATAGGTATTCCTATGGCTGATTCCTGTGATGTTTGACAGAAACCGACACAATACTGTAGAGCAATTATCCTTCCATTAAAAATAAAGGTAATTAAACAACTATTTGTTTATATATTTTCAGTTTTGGCTGTGTGAGTCTGCACTGATGCGCGCAGGCTTTCTCTAGTTGCAGCGACTGGGGGCTGCTCTTCGTTGTGGTACACAAGCTTCTCGTTGCAGTGACTTCTCTCGCTGCAGAGCACAGGCTCTGGGCACACGGGCTTCAGTAAATGCAGCATGTGGGCTCTGCAGTCGTGGGGTACTGGCTTAGTTGTTCTGCATCACATGGAATCTTCCTGAACCGGGGATTGAACCTGTGTCCCCTGCATCGGCAGGCTCACTCTTATCCACTGTACCACCAGGGATGTCCATGCAGCGTTTCTAATGGTCTCCCAGGTGATGGTGACCGGGCTGATCCAGGGGCCGCACTTTGAATAGCAACGGCTTATCTCATTGCAGTGCATGCTGTAGGGCGAGGGAAGTGCTGAGGACATGCCTGGCGCATGGCCGCCAGTGGCAGCTCTCCTTGTGTGTGATGGGCGGCTTCCAGAGTATGCCGACCCTCCTGCCAGGCAACCTGGCCTGGCTGTGTGTCCAGAGCATCTCCCTGTCTGGGGTTAGATGCACCACTACTGCCTTCTGCCTCTTCTCTCTATGCCTCCATGCCGTTCTGTTGGGTTCCCCAATTTCCATGTAGGTCATAAAGTTCCTGAGGCCTGAAACATCAAAAAAGTAGTAGGTGTGAAGATGCACATCTCGGCTTTTATGATGTGGAACAGGTCATGCTGGTGTCTGCAGAGAGGCACTTATTTTTTAAGGGAACACAGGAGAGGAATGGGATTTACTTCTGGCCAGCCCCACCGAGGTTTTCCCCCACATTGAGTGCTTGGGCTGGACCCCAAGGCCACCCACTGACCACAAGGCCCAGGTATTAAAGCTTTCAAAGTAGTCAGTCTCTGAGATAACACGCCAAACCCCAGCACACCTCGTGACCCATTTTCGCATGGCGGGCCCCCAGATCAAGATCCAAATACCCAAGCATCAGCCGGCTGCTGCAGGGAGAAGCAGCGGGAGACGGGCAAGCTACTTATCAGACGTTTTCCATTATCCCTACCACCTGTTCCAGATTTCCAAAGCAGCACACTGGGTAACAGCCACTTTTGCACCAAAAAAGGAGAAACGGCAACGATTTTAAGAGCAAGCTTCTTCTCTCACTCTGCGTTTGATACATTGTAAAGGGAACTGGCTGTGAAATAACTACTTGCTGTTCCAGGCACTTTGTGATTTGTAAGCCTCCAGCTTGAGTGGCGGTGGTCTCCACCTGTGGCCTTAGAAAAAGAAAAGCATGAGGTGGGGGCAGGGACGTGGCGCCCCTGCAGGTAGATGAGTCTCCCTCCCACTGCCCTGAGGATAAAAGTTTTGGAGCATCCAGTGAGAATGCCATCTGGAGACAAGATGGGCCAGCTGAAATCCCAAGCCCATCTGCTTATTTGTGGGCAGTGGTTGTTGGCTTTCTTACTTCCAAAGGATAAATGAGGTCAGCATATAACTGGAAATTGTCCACAGGCTCAGGAGATAGATAGAGGTAGAGGTATAGAGGGTGTGTGCTTCCTGTGAACCAGTATTCTCAAACTTCTGTGTGCCTAAAACTATGACAGGGGAGGTACTTTTTTTTTTTAACTTTTTATTTTATATTGGAGTATAGCCAATTGCACTTTTCTAGTGGCTCAGATGGTAAAGAACACGCCTGCAATGCAGGAGGCCTGGGTTCGATCCCTGGGTCGGAAAGACCCCCTGGAGAAGGGAACGGCAACCCACTCCAGTATTCTTGCCTGGAGAATTCCATGGACAGAAGAGCCTGGCAGGCTAGAGTCCATGGGATCGCAAAGAGCTGGACTTGACTGAGTGACTAACAGTTACTTATAGCTGATTAACAATGTTGTGATAGGTTCAGGTGGACAGAAAAGAGACTCAGCCATATATATATATACATGTTTCCATTCTCTTTCAAACTCCCCTGCAGAGGAGGTACTTTTAATATTATATAACCAGGTGGAAAGATCTCAACTGTAGGAGCTAACTAAGCATAAAATTACATTGTACTTCATATAGTTAAAAAACAAACTCTCCTTTCTTTGCCTAATTGGCATACTTCCAATTATGAAAAAAATAACACCTTTTCTATGAGTTTATCTTTGAAACTATGTAGAAAATAGTGAGAATTTTTGAAAGTTTTAGTTGCATTGTTTTGATCAATTTCTCCTATATTCTAATTATTATACAATGTAAACAGTATTGATTAAGTTGTGATTTGTGATATTTGTAAGGATAGTCATTTTATGGAAAATTAGCCTATTAAAATAAATCCATTTAAAAATTTAAAGAATATATATATATATATATATATAGAGAGAGAGAGAGAGAGACTCCTGGGGACTTGCTTGACGGTCCAGTGGTTGACTCTGTGCTTCCACTGCTGCAGGCACAGGTTCAACCCCTGGTTGGGGAACTAAGATCTCTGAAGCCGTGCAGTACAGCCAAAAAGAAAATGATCCTTATAGATGCTTGGGCCCCTGGCCTGGTGGGGCTGGGGTGGGGCTCAGGAGCGTATATTTTTAACAAGCTCCCCAGGTGATTTTGGTGCTTGCTCTGGTGTCCAGCTCAGGATGGTCAAGGAAGGGGAGTGATATTTTCACTCCCATGGTCTGAAATACATTTTCCAGAACAGATTGAGGCTGCAGAATCAGAGGAGACATGGCTGTAGCTCCATGTCATTCATTCATTCACTCCATAAATGTTTCTCAAACACCAACAGTGTGCCAGCTGCCATTCCAAGTGCTGAGGATGTGGTGAACAAGGCAGAAGAGGATCTTGACTTCAGACAGCTGACGTTACTATGCAAGAGCTCAACAGTATGGGAAGTTACTAAGGACATGGGTGCATTGACCACATTTGTAGGCAAGAAGGTGATGAGCTAGGGCGGGGGAAACCTTGCAGGCAGGGAGGATGGTGGAAGCAAAAGTTGCAACTTTAAGTCGGGAGTTTCTGCAATAGTCTCACTGAAGAAGTGCTATTTAAGCAGCAACTTGGAGGTGAGGGGGTGGGAGGGCTGTGGCTGTGTGGATGTCTGAGGTAAAGCACGGAGACCCTGAGACCTCAGGGCACTCCAACATGGTGTTGGGGTGTTGTAGGTATTGGAGGAATAATGGGGAACACACGAGGGTCACTGAAAGAGCAGGGAGCTCAGCAGGGTGATGGCAAGTCTGATATGTCCAAGGCAAGTCCCAGCATAAGCTCCAAATACCAGATTAATGGTTTCCCATTTTACTGTCAAGCCTGGGGATTTCCATGGTAGCCCAAAGTTAGGGTTTATCGGTTAGAATCTGCCTTCCAATGCAGGGGATGTGGGTTCGATCCTTGGTTGGGGAGATAAGATCCCATACGCTGGGGCAAATAAACCCACACACCACGACTAGAAAGCCTGTGTGCCGCAACTGCTGAGCCAGTGAGCTCTAGAGCCCACACTCCATAACAAGGGAAGCCGTGTATTACAACAAAGACCCAGCAGAGCCAAGAACAAAAAAATGCTCAGCCTGAACAATTAACGTTATTATCTGTTTACCTGTTTAGAGGCCACTGTAAGGACTTGGTCTCTGAGGGAGTTAAGAAATCCTTAGATGGCTGAGCAGAGGAGTGATGTGATTTCATTAGATTAGAACAGGCTCTGGCTGCTCCATTGAGAACAGACTATAGGGCACCTAAGGTAGAGGAAAGGAGAACATTTTGGAGGTAGCTGTAACACTCCCACTGGTATGGTAGACAGAACAATGACCCCCCCAAAGACATCCATGTCCTAATTCCTGGAGCCTCTGAATATGTTACCTTAACGTGGTAACATAGATGTTGCCGAGCTAATTAAGGAACTTGAGATGGGAGGATTACCCTGGATTATACAGGTGGGCCTGATGTGATAACAAGAGGCCTTCCAAGAAAGAGGCAGGAGAGTCAGCATCCCCAGAGAGAAGCAGAGGCTGGAGTGATGCACTTTGAAGATGGAGGGAGGGGCCACGAGCAAAGGAATGCAGGCAGCCTCTGAAAGTTGGAAAACACAAACAGATTCTTCCCCTCAAGCCTCCAGAAAATCACAACTTTGCTGACACTTCGACTTTAGCCTGTAAACCTGCAGTCCCCCAAATTTTTGGCCCTAGAGACCAGTTTCGTGGAAGACAATTTTTCCACGGACAGAGCTTGGGGATGATTTCAGGATGATTTGAGATCATGTTTATTGTGCACTTTATTTCTACTATTATTACATCAACTCCACCTCAGATCAGCAGGCATTAGATCCCAGAGGTTGGGGACTCCGCCTTAAAGAATCCCATCTGGACATCTGACCCATAGAACAATAAAAGGGTGTTCTTTTCGGTCACTAAGTTTATGGTGACTTTCTACAGTACAAGTAGAAGCTAAGTGGCCCATGGCTTGACCAACTAGCCTCCTCTACCTCTAACTTTCTGCCCTCCTGCCCTTAGAAGCAAGGGACTTTGCAAAGAAGGACTTCACTTTTACCCTAACTCTTGGAGAAGTATCAATAAACTATGGCCCACTGCCTGGTTTTGTAAATAAAGTTTTATTGGCACACAGCCACACTCACTTGTTTGCATACTGTCTCAGGCTGCTTGCACCCTGTAAGGGCAGAGTTGAGTAACTAGACAAACACCATATGGTCCTCAAAGCTGAAAAATATTTACTATCTGGCCTTTTATGGAAAGTGTTTGCTGATCCTTGCCCTAGAAGACCCTTTGTGGCTTATTAACCAGCACCCCGCCCCTCTGCCTGTGATGACCTCCCCCACGATGACCCCAGCCTTTCAGGGCTGCTGCAGCATCCATAGGTGAGGCTGTAGCAGCCACACCTGGCTCGGCGTGACCCTGCTACCCTGGTCACTGAATGAATCAAACTGGGCCATGCACACTCACTCTCGGATTTTGGAACCTGGGTTTCACAGAGGGAGGGCTTGTGGCTGGAGCTGAGAACAAGCCTTGACATGTGGTTGCTGTTTAGCAGATATTTTTCAAATGGGTGAATCCTTCTGGGAGATGTAGGGTGGGCCTCATCTGCAGAGCGCAGAGAGAACTAAAGAGACCCAGTCTACAGGAACAGAACAAAAAAGCAGATGTGCAAGACAAGCAGACACAGACATCAGCATGCTCCAAGGGGAGACAGGTTGGGGGAGCAGCTGTTTGGCGAAAGCTTTGTGGGTTTGTTATGTGCTGCTGTGTAAGAAATTGCCACAAACTTCATGATTTAAAAGACAGACATTTATGGGACTTCCATGGTGGTCCAGAGGTTAAGACCTCAAGCTCCTAATGCCGGCAGTGCAGGGAATTAAGAATCCACATGCCATATGGCACAGCCAAAAAAATGACATTTATAATCTCACAGCTCCTGAGGGTCAGAAGTCTGGCCATGGCTAAACTGGGTTCTCTACTCAGAGTGTCCTAAGACTGAAATCAGGGATTCACTGGGGTGTGTGTCTTTCTGGAAGGAACTCTAGATCCTCTGTCAGGATCATGCAGTTACTGGCAGAATTCTGTTCTTTGCAGCTGCAGGACTGAGGCCCTGTTCTTTTGATGGCTGTTCGCCAGAGGCTGCTCTTAGCACCTAGATGCTGCCTGCAGTTCCTTGCCATATGGCCCCCTCTCTGGGTCTTCTCAGGCTTCTAGACTCTTAGGAAGGACCCAGATCCTTTTGAGGGCTCACCTGATCTGGTCAAGCCCACCTGGATCCTCTCCCAATCAACTGACTGTACCCAATCATGGAAGTGAAGTCACATCAAGTGTGCAGGTTCTGCCTGCACTCAAGGGGAGTGAATTATACAGGGTGTATACATCAGGGAGGGACCTCCCAGGTGGTTCAGTGGTAAAGAATCCACCTACCAATGCAGGTTTGATCACGGGTTCAGGATGATCCCCTGGAGAGGGAAATGGCCACCCACTCCAGGGTTCTTGCCTGGGAAATCCCTGGATAGAAGAGCCTGGTGGGCTGCCCTCCAAGGGGTCGCAATGAGCTGGACTCGACTGAGCAGACCCGCAGGCACACCAGGGAAGGGGACCCCAGGGCCAGCTTCCACCCTTGGTTCCAGCGTGATTTCCGGTTTCTAGTGCTCGCATGGCAGGAGCTGGCCTTCTCTCCCGTGGGCCCCACAAAATGGACACAGTTCCGTGTGATAAATGACCGCTTTCGCTTCAGCTGGCCCCAGTGGACCTCTGTTAGAGAACCTTGGCTGAGACTGTGATGGGATGGGGGTCCCAAAGACACTGCCTCGATTTCAGCCACACTTGCCCGTGGTGTGCAGGAACCTTCCCTCCCTAAAAGCCAGGGGAAAGGAAGCAATCAGACAAAAGTGCTTTCTAAGCCGCCCATGGGCTATGGCCCAGATGACACCACGCTGCCGTGAACCCTGGCTGCTGCCCCAGCGCACTGTCTTAATGTATTGACGTTGGCAGCCTTTGTATATCTTGTCATGCCAATAGGGTAATTGAAATGGAATTGTCTCCAAGCATCCAATTAATCAACAAATAAATCATAAACCCAGGGCCATTCACTCAGAGCAGCAAAGAGGCTTCTTCCTGGCTTCCTGACCACTGGAGTTGATTAAACCTAGTTAGACTTTATGTGCATCATCTAGCAAGCTTTAGGAGAAGAGAAGGAAGGTAGGGTGGGTGGGGAGAAGAGAAGGAAGATGGTGATTTCTATAGCATTTGCTGAAGCCCCAGGAACTGTGCTTTCTATGCTGCTGCTACTGCTGCTAAGTCGCTTCAGTCATGTCCGACTCTGTGCGACCCCATAGACGGCAGCCCACCAGGCTCCCCCATCCCTGGGATTCTCCAGGCAAGAACACTGGAGTGGGTAGCCATTTCCTTCTCCAATGCATGAAAGTGAAAAGTCAAGGTGAAGTCGCTCAATTGTGTCCGACTCTCAGCGACCCCATGGACTGCAGCCTACCAGGCTCCTCTGTCCATGGGATTTTCCAGGCAAGAGTACTGGAGTGGGGCGCCCCCCTCAAGAAGTTTATGAACCAAATTTCATTTACAAAAACGTCCTTACAAAGTAGGGACTATGATGCACATTTTACAAGCAAGGATGTCAAGCCCCAGAGAGGTTGAGCAAATTGCCAAAGGTCACACAGCAAGTAGAGGGTGGGATCTGGGTTCAAAACTAGGCTTATCTAGCTTTAAGAGCTATGTTCTTTGCACTCTATGTTGTGCCAGAAATGTAGATCTAAATAAGAAATAGTTTCAACTGCAGAGCCAAATTTGAAGAACAGAATTGTGCAAAATGAGAAAATATTCGAATGGCTATCCTCCACCATCACTCCTATAGCTTAGCCTTTGTGAAAATTAATTATTTATATGGCTGCTGCACTCAGGATCTTCTTTGCATCTTGCAAGATCTTTCACTGCAGCACATGGACTCTCTAGTTATGGTGCACAGGCTCAGTTGCTCTGTAGCATTTAGGATCTTAATTACCTGACCTGGGACTGGACCTGTGTCCCCTGCATTGCAAGGTGGATCCTTAACCACTGGACCTTTAGCCTTTTTAGGTGCTGATGTCAGCAGTGAAAGTGCGAAAGAGAGAGCCTTCTCTGGTGGATTTTCATTTTTTGGAAGAACATTCTCATGTTCCTGGGATAACTCGTCACTTGTTAAAAGCCCTTGAATTCCCAAAACTCTTGCATAAGCCAGAGCATTCCCTCCCCTTTGGATAGGTGGGGAAGCTCTCACCCTTGGCTCACAAAGTAGAGGATTTAGTGTTTTCATCTTAGGAGCTCCGGAGACTTTCTGAATGATAGAGTGTCTTCACACCCCAGTTCCCTCTTTTTTCACCATCGTTGGAAGTTCAAATCAAGAGGGTAAACTGATCCACGGGCAAATCAGCTGAACTAAAGGCAAAGCACATTCAAAAGAGCAGGAAAAACTGCAGTGGCCACTAAACTTAGCCTCAGAACACATGCAGATGCTGGGAGGGATTCCTGTGCCCACTCCAGGAAGGCTTGCGTCTGCTGTGGGGCTTCTTTGAGCAGACAGGAGGCTTATTCTCATGGTTCCAAATGAGCCTGCCCAGTTCTGCTGGAGGCGGTATGACCCTGTACCCTTTTAGTTGGTGGAGGGGAGGTGAGATGCTGTTTTACTGAGCAGTTTGCTGTGCAGTGACAACGGGGACAGAAACCAGCCTTTTCTTGAAGGAGGCACTGAGACACATCTGCAGTAATCAGTAGAGCATCTGCCCTGCAAGGCTGAGTTTTTGTTGGTCAGAACCAAGCTGGGCATGCCGGAGTTATGGTGAATACCCAGCAGCCCCCAGTGGCAAATTGGTCCCTCCCCAGGGAGCTGTGGCTTCTGAGAAATCCTGGCAGCTCTGAGTACTAACCAGTGGAGTGGTGGATAATAGCATTAAAGATGCTGGGCTGTGTGGAGAGCTGCAATCCTCGGCACACGGACAGTATTCCTAGGCCAGAGGCCTTCAAGCTGATGCGCAGAGCATTGCTGGAGAGAGAGGGAGGGGTTGACAGGCCGCTGTCAGTGAGGGCCATACAAACTCCTTCACCAACTTCCCTCCAGTTCCTCTTCATCCTTGCCTTCTCTCCATAATGCCAATGTACGCTTCTCTTCTCTAGGTGATCATCACCTCCAACTGTCTCCTGCCAAAAGCCTCCCCCAGCCCAATTCCATCCTACCCTTCACCTGAAGGGGAAAAAAAAATGAACCTGATTATATCACTCCTTTAAACCCCTTGATAGCTTGGTCTAGGGCTTCCCTGGGGACTCAGATGGTAAAGAATCTTCCTGCAATGCCAGGGACCCAGGTTTGATCCCTGGGTTGGGATGATCCCCTGGAGGAGGGATGCCAGTCCACTCCAGTAATCTTGCCTGGAGAATCCCCATGGACAGAGGAACCTGGTGGGTTACAGCCCGTGGGGTCTCAAAGAGTCAGACATGGCTGAGTGACTCACACGCCACACACACACGGCGTGGTCTGGGCTCTGCCGACCTCCCCACCTCAGCTGCCAGCCCCGCCTGCCTTAGGCTTCATGTGCGGTCCTTCGAGCCACACCCCAGGTTGTGCTTGACTCTTTCTCCTTCATTTGCCTGGGATTTGCTTAGTCCACCTTCCTTCCAACCCCCAGAGTCCACCTTTACTGGACTCTGCACGTTCTGGTTACTAATGTAGGACTAACGGAGCACTTGGGAGTTGACTTTTGCCACGTCCTGGTGTGGTGGTACTGCTCTCTGCTGACAGGCCTGGAGATCGTGGAGAGAGGGCTCTGTGGATGATGCCCTTGGTGTCAGAGAAGCCTTCTTTGAGGGTTGCATGCTCCCACGCAGCTGGAGCAGAATCATGCCCTGCACGTCCTGCTTTACGTTCCTGTCTGCTGGCTGAGCATTTGGCACACGATGCCCCTTGTTGTTGTTCAGTTGCTCGTGTCCAACTCTTTGTGACCCCATGAGCCGCAGCACACCAGGTTTCCCTGTCTTTCACGATCTCCCAGAGTTTGCTCAGACTCATGTCCATTGAGTTGGTGATGCCATCCAACCATCGCATCCTCTGTTCTCTCCCCTTCTCTTCCTGCCTTCAATCTTTCCCAACATCAGGGTCTTTTCTAATGAGTCAGCTCTTCGCATCAGGTGGCCAAAGGATTGGAGCTTCAGCTTCAGCATCAGTCCTTCCAATGCATATTCAGGATTGATTTCCTTAAGGATTAGCTGGTTTGATCTCCTTGCAGTCCAAGGGACTCTCAGGAGTCTTCTCCAACACCACAGTTTGGAAGCATCAGTTCGGTGCTCAGCCTTCTTTATGGTCCAATTCTCATATCCATACATGGCTACTGGGTAAACAATAGCTTTGACTATACAGACCTTCATTGGCAAAGTAATGTCTCTGCTTTTTAATACACTGTCTAGGTTTGCCATGGCTTTTCTTCCAAGGAGCAAGCATCTTTTAATTTCATGGCTGCAGTCACCATCCACAGTGATTTGGGAGCCCCCCAAAATAAAGACTGTCACTGTTTCCATTGTTTCCCCATCTATTTGCCATAAAGTGATGGGACCAGATGCCATGATCTTAGTTTTTTTAATGTTGAGTTTTAAGCCAGCTTATTCACTTTCCTCTTTCACTTTCATCAAGAGGTTCTTTAGTTCCTCTTCACCGTAAGGGTTTCTGCCGTAAGGGTGGTGTCAGCTGCATATCTGAGGTTATTGATATTTCTCCCAGCCATCTTGATTCCAGCTTGTGCTGGAGCTGGTTGTTTATCTGCTTCTACTGTGTCCAGGGCCCATGTATAATTGGTGCTTGATTTTTGAATCAGTGAATGGATGGATAGATGGTAGATACATGTGTGGGTAGATGAATGGGTGGATGGATGGGTGGGTAGGTTGATGGATGGACACGTGGGTGGATGGATGGACAGGTTGGTGTGGATGGATGGATGGGTAAGTGGATGGATGTGTGGGTGGGCGGGTGGATGGATGGATAGATGGGTAGATGGGAGGATGGATGAATGGGTAGGTGGATGGCTGGATGGATGGGTGGACAGATGGGTGGGTGAATGGATGGATGGATGGATGGATGGGATTGCCTTACCCACTCTGTGGGCTACTTCAGGATGCAGATCCTATCTTGATCACCTTCACCTCCCTAGTACTCAGAACAGTGCCTGAATCACATAACTGGTCAATAAATATCAGAGGAAAGGATGCTGGAGAACGGGTGGATCGACAACATTGATCCCCACAGTTACCTCAGTCCAGGCAAGTCCCATGGGCATTTGGAGACCCAGAGACCTACAATGTTTTCTTAGGTTGTTGCCTTGTATTGTTCTAACAATTCTGGAACCTTCTCCTGCATCTTGTGAAAGAGAAGGTCCAGCAGAATCTCCCACCAGTTTAGAGAATTGAGACAATAACAATGTGCATGGTGAGAGTGATAGGTAGTTTCTTTAGGGTTTTGCTATTTCTGAACCCATGGGTTTTTTTTTTCTCTTAAAAGATGCTGATCTACTCACTGAACTTCCATGAAGAGAAAGCAGAAGGTAGCTTCCTGTTCCTCACTCAGGATCAGCTTTCCAGAATGGCCCTTTGAGGTTAAAAACTCTTTCAAGGCAAATGAAACAAAAGTTAACCTGGATAAACTTAGGTATGCTGCTAAGTTGCTTCAGTCATGTTCGACTCTGTGTGACCCCATAGATGGCAGCCCATCAGGCTTCCCCGTCCCTGGGATTCTCCAGGCAAGAACACTGGAGTGGGTTGCCATTTCCTTCTCCAAAACTTAGTAGCATGTTTTATGAGAAACTGATGAGGAACCCTGAAATATATTTAAATCTTGCTCTTTGAGCCAGAATGCCCTCGTGGCTCAGAGGTTAAAGCGTCTGCCTGCAATGCAGGAGACCTGGGTTCAATCCCTGGGTCGGGAAGATCCCCTGGAGAAGGAAATGGCAACCCACTCCAGTATTCTTGCCTGGAGAATCCCATGGATGGAGGAGCCTGGTGAGCTACAGTCCACGGGTCGCAAAGAGTCAGACACAACTGAGCGACTTTCACTCACTTCACTCACTCACTCATTAACTAACTCAGGGTTCCCTCTCTACCGTGTGTGTGTGTGTGTGTGTGTGTGTGTGTGTTTTGGAGTTTTGTAGGAGTATTCTTAGAATTTTCCTTGTTGGAAGGCTCACTTACCTCCTTGATGCTCTGAGATAACTATGTAGAATAACAGAACCAGCCCCAGATTCCTCATACTTGGAAAGAACCTAATTCCGGCATCATTTCCCTCCAGCATTCACAAAGCAGAATAAACAAAGGGACAAACCCATCAGCGGGGTTCTTTCCCACCACGGATGTGTCAGTTCCACGAGGTACCTCGTCTGCCCTGTTCACTGCTCGTCCCTAGCATCTTGAACTGTGCCTACAACAGACAAGATGCTGAATAAATGTTTGCGAACAAGCTGCAAGCTGCTAGATTCTGGGATGGCAGGGACCACGTTCTTGCCCGTTTTATGCATGAGTTTGTTTCCACCACAGTCACAGAATAGAAGCTCATTCATTCACTGAGCAGCTACCATGTGCCAGAGATTACTCAGGACCCTGGAGGAGCATTTGTTGAATTATCTGGTGCATCCAAGCATACATGATTGAATGGATGAAGAAACAAATGCATGGAGAAAAAAAAAAAAAAACAATGAGTCTATCTGTCCACCCGCCAATAACCAATTTCATCTCCCTTTGTTCCAGTTCTGGAGTGCTAAGCCTAGAGAGTTCTCCCCCTGTACTGCTTCCCCCTTACTTTGCTCTCCCCAATGAACCTTCCCTACCTCGGCCCACCAAAGCCTCCAGGAAGTGTCAGCTCAGGTAACATTTGTTTGAATCACCCCATCTGGTGTGAAGTGAACTGTCTTGCCTTTGAATTGCTCTGTCCCCTTTTATCTCAGCAGTTGAGCACAGTTCAAAACCCATTTGCTGAGCCCCTCCTATGGCAGCCATGGGGGCAGGAACCAGGGATGCAGGGATAGCAAAGACCCAGTCTCCACCCTAGGAGGCACTGGTGTTCAGCATGTGTCCCGCCTGCCTGGATTGTAAAAGCACCATGGTTCTGAGATCCCCGCATTTGTAAACACCCAGAGCTGAGTCTGATCAAACAGGTGCCCCTGCACTCACTCAGTGGTTGCACATGTGAGGTGTGTAGCCTTGGAAGTCTTTGCTTTAGTGGATTTGAAATGAGCGGGGGGGAGCAAGCTGAAGGATGCTATAGTGGCAAGGAGCGTGCTTCTCAGGCAGGGAATCAGGAGACGGGGCTAGGGGTTACCGTCAGGTGGCACCAAGGTTGCCTCCATGAACAGGTGCGCTCACGGGTAGTAAAAGGCCATTGCAGCAAGGAGATTTTGATAGCAACCCAGATGATTTCTGAGCTTGGTTAACCACAATAAAACAGGATGAAACCTTACTTCGTTCTCAGACCTAAGGAAGTGTAGGAGGTCATAGCATCCGTGGTCTGTCTCCTCGGTGTCCAGTCCTTCTGTCCTTCCTGTTGCTTTGTTTTCATGTCCCCCAGGTCCTCTCTACCTTCTGCTGCTCCTGGTTTTCTTGAACAATTTTAGCACCCGTGATGCAAAGACGCACCCATGTAAATCAAGCAGTAGGATATCACCAGCACCCAGAGGCAGTCACAGCCCTCCTGTCCCCAAGGTAGCCGCAGTCCAGACTCCTAGCGCCAGCGGGCCTACAGCTGCTGGGGTGCCCTGTCCACCCATGGGCTATGTTACACTGTTGTTCAGTTACTAAGTCACATCCTGCTCTTTGCAACCCCGTGGACTGCAGCACGCCAGGCTCCTCTGTCCTCCACTGTCTCCTGGAGTTTGCTCAGATTCATGTTCACTGAGTCGGTGATGCTACCTAACCCATTATCACAGACTAATCTCATCGTTAAAACCTCCGGCAATGACACGGATGAATCAAACTGCCTCACGTCCTAACCAAAAGCTTTGGCCAGAAACCCAGACAGACCCTGCTTCAACCCTGCCCTTCGGACCTGAGCACCCAGTGCCAAGACCAGCCTGGCAGCCCAATGGGCTTCTCTCATCAAAGAAGAAAAACACATTCTTCCTTTAACAAAAGGCTTCTCCACAACTGTTTTGAGATGATAAGCAGCCCAGAATAGATAGGATTGATAGTACAGTAAGGTAAATAAAGGGTCCCCCAGAACAATAGCAGAGCCTTTTTTTTTTCTTTGCTATTAGCAAAGCCAAGAGAAATTAGCACTGTGAGAATGTGGGAAAGTGATTGCTGCTCCAGCAACTCTAATTAACAGTTACTAATGTCATAATAAAACCGAAAGGCTTTTCTCATCTCGCCGTTGAGTGACTGCTTGGGATGGTATCTAGCTCAGCGCGGAGAGCCTCTGCTTCTCAGGTCAGAAACTTGGCAGGGGTTCTTCTCTGTGATGCTCTAGCTTGGATTGGGGAAGTGTGTTAGTTGCTCAGTCGTGTCCGACTCTTTTGCTACCCCGTGAACTGTACCCGCCAGGCTCCTCTGTCCATGGAATTCTCCAGGCAAGAAAACTGGAGTGGTTAGCTATTCCCTTCTCCAGATCTTCCAAACCCAGGGATCAAACCTCGATCACCTGCATTGTAGGCAGATTCTTTACCATCTGAGCCATGATCCATAATGAAGGTCTGGAAGGGGGTTTCTAGTCATCACCAGATCATTACCACTGATAACGATATTACCAACAGCTCATCCATTTGGAGCTTTGTTTAGACCAGGGGTCCGCCAGGCCACATAGCAGGAAGTGAGCAGTGGGCTAGGGAGCTAAGCTTCATCCGTATTTACAGCTGCTGCCCGATTGCTCACATTACCACCTGAGCACTGCCTCCTGTCAGATCAGTGGCAGCATTAGATTCTCATAGGAGCACAATAAATGTAATGTGTTTGAATCATCTCGAAACCATCCTTCCCACCCACTCCATGGAAAAATTGTCTTCCACGAAACCAGTCCCTGGTGCCAAAAAGGTTGAGGACCACTGGTTTAGACAAATGCTGTCAAAGACACTGTTTTCTGGACTGCCGTCACTACCCATCCTGATTTGTCAACAGTCAGTCTTCAAGAGGCTGCTCTGTGCATCTCTGAGGACGTCAACAGTCTCTGCCTTCGTGGAGATATAACCCAGCAGAAAAGAAAGATAACTGGAGTTGGCCATGAAGGAAGAATCTTCTCCTAATTGTGCGGTACAGTTCATCCTGAACTGACTTGGTTTTAAAATGCTATTTGCACATACCCCAAACTAGACTGTAGCGTTCAGAATCACCCATGGAGTCCCTGATGGGCCTGTATGCAGGTGTGAGTGTGGGTATTCTGTGACTAATTCATGACACAATAACCATTTTAAAATATCTATTTAATTTATTTATTTATTTGGCTGCACCAGGTTTTAGTTGCGACACGCAAGATCTTTAGTTGAAACATGCCAACTCTTAGTTTCAGCGCAGTCAGGGGTTGAATCTGGGCCCCCTGCATTGGGAGCTCAGAGTCTTAGCCACAGTCATCATTGTTATGGTCAGTAACGATAGGTGATTTTCTCTCTCTCTCTTTTTTTAAATTGGAGTATAGTTGATTTACAATATTGTGTTACTGCTGCACAGCAGAGCAACTCAGTTATGCATTTGTTGTTCTTACTCACTCAGACGTGTCCAACTCTTTTCGACTCCATGAACTGCAGCATGCCAGGCTTCCCTATCTTTCACCATCTCCCAAAGCTTGCTCAAACTCAGGTCCATGGGGTCAGTGAGGCCATACACATACATTCTTTTTCATTATGGTTTATCACAGGATATTTTTTAAAATTTACTTTATTAAGGACTAGTTGACAGACATCACTGTATATATTTCAAGTGAACAGTGTGATGATGGGATCATCTGAAAAGTGGCATTGCTGGGTCATGGGATCATTTTAGGTTTACCTTTTGGAAGAACCACCAGAATATTTTCACAGCAGCTGCACCATGTCACATTCCCACCGGCACTGTGCAAGTGTTCTCGTTTCTCCACAGTCTCACCAACACTTGCTGTTTTCCATTTGGGGTGGTTTGACAGCCTTCCTAATAGACATGAGGCAGTATTAGGTTGATACTTGCTCCAGCACCAACTTCTTTGATCTGAGCACTGTCCTCTAAGTTTTCAGCTTGATTGTGTTCCCAGTTTTTCAAAGATTTCAGCTTTTGTTCTTTCCTCCATTGAACAAAACAGAGGTGAGATTACCAGGGAGATGCCTTGAGAAGCTCAGCTTTTGGTCGTCCAGTGTTGGCTTAGAGACCAGCTCATCCTCTCATCCCTCTTCCCTGTGACTTGGACACAGTTTATCAGGTTCCACCCAGTTCTTTTTAACTAAGAAAGGTGCTTTTCTTCAGAATCCCCTGGTTTCTCTTCCAGAAAATCGTGTTTTAATAAACAAATCTAAGTGAGCTCTCAAGGATACATGAGCAATAAATAAACCATGTTTCTCATCCTTCTGACAGTGTTGGGCTCACAGGAATGTGGGAGGAATGCAGCTCAGGAATGAGCCCTCTTCTGTGGAAAGCAGAAAGTGTTGTGAATGTCACATGGTCAGGAGTCCACAGACCTGGGTCCAAGGACTTACTGGCTTTGTAACTTTGGCCAAGTTGATCTTTTTTGTTTTCTTGGAAGTGGGGAGGTTGGTAGGGGTGTAATCAAAAGTGGGGTCCAGCTGCTCACTGCTCAAAAGCCGATAAAGAGGCCAGATTGGTTGAAAGGAAAGTTTGCTTTATTTTGGATGCCAGCAACCAGGGAGTATAGCAAGGAGGACCCCTGTCCCAAAGCCTACTCCACCCCCTAGACAGTCGGGGGTAAGAGCTTTTATGGAAGGAGGGAGGGGGGTGCATGCAGAAACAACACAGCCATCGAGACTGGTCATCAGCGGTCTGATCAACCTCATCTTGATCATTTTAGCTACGCTTAATCTTCAGTTCCACGGCTGGTGTGTTCCCATTTCCTTGAGGCCAGTTCTCAGAATCGTGGCAGCTTATGTCACGGCTACAGTCTAGTCATCATGTAGTTAACTTCTTCCACCTGGTGGAAGCTTCAGTGTCTACAAGAGAGTCACAGAATATGGCTCAAAATATTATCTATAACCCTTGCAAAGGAAAGTCCTTAACTGTGCTTAATATGTGCATGAGTGTGTGTGTGTGTTCAGTCGCTTAGTTGTGTGTGTGTGTGTGTGTTCAGTCGCTTAGTTGTGTGTGTGTGTGTGTTCAGTCGCTTAGCTGTGTCTCACTTTTTGCGACCCCATGGACTATGTGTAGCCCTCCAGGCTCCTCCATCCCTGCGATTTCCCAGGCGAGGATACTGGAGATCTCCAGGGGATCTTCCCAACCCCGGGTTCGAACGCACTTCTCCTGCATTGGCAGGCGGATTCTTTACCACTGTGCCACCTGGGAGGCCCTATGCTTAATGACTCAGCTATCATTATTCAGTTTTTTTAGACTGTTTTCCTTTGTTTCTGCATTTTCTCATTTCTCTGCTTAAAATTATTCTTTGGCTAAACTTTTTCCACAGACAAAAAGCAGGCAGAGGACATGGGGGGAGAAAGACCAAAAGGTCTTGCTCTGTTTCAGGGGGTGTTGTTCACTCCTTTTTTCTGTAATCTCTTTGTGCCTCAGTTAGTGACACCTCATTTATAAAACGGTGGTAATAATTGGTCCCCCTCATATGGTGGTTGGGAGGATTCGATGAGCGGGAGCGTTGCCTATGAGTCACCTGTAAGTGTCTGACCTAGAGAGCGTGTTCCCGATCTGTTAACTCACATTAGTTTTGTTGAGCTTTGTGTCTCTCAGCCTCAATGTCTTCTTCTCTAAAATGGGGGTAATATAAGTGTATGTTTCAAAGGTCAGTGTGTAGCCTAAGGGAGCCAATGCATGTAACGCTCTTGCCATGGGCTTGGTACATAGTCGCTGCTCAGCAAGCTTGAGCCATGTTGTCACTCCTAGGATTGTCAGTGCTGCCCCCAGGGCCCTGAGATAGGCAGATGTTTATCCTTAGCTCAAAGCACTGTGATGATTTGTTGTTGTTTTGTCACCCAGTCATGTCCGACTCTTTGCGACTCCATGGACTGCCACACGCTAGGCTTCCCTGTCCTTCACCATCTTCGAGAACTTGCTCAAACTCATGCCCATTCAGTCAGTGATGCCATCCAACCATCTCATCCTCTGTTGTCCCCTTCTCTTCCTGCCTTCAATCTTTCCCAGCATCAGGGTCTTTTCCAATGAATCAGTTCTTTGCATCAGGTGGCCAAAGGATTGGAGCTTCATCTTCAGTATCAGTCCTTCCAATGAATATTCAGGATTGATTTCCTTTAGGATTGACTGGTTTGATCTCCTTGCAGTCCAGGGGTCTCTCAAGAGTCTTCTCCAACACCACAGTTTGGAAGCATCAGTTCTTTGGTGCTCAGCCTTCTTTATGGTCCAGCTCTCACATCTGTGAAAAACTGCTGGTTGATAATAACCAGCCTCAGTTGATTGAGCCATAGCTGGTGAGGAGGAAGCTTTGCAAGCATCAGAATGGTCTCCTGAATTCCGTAAGAAAAAGAACGCTAATCAGTCCAAAGATACATGTTCTCTTCTCTGCTCTGTCTCCAATTTTCTGTTCCACCACATGCAAGGCACTCTAGCCTCTAAGCCTCCATTTCCTGCTATTAAAGGACCTCATCCAAGAAGATACCTAAGCATGACCCACGAGCCATCACTCACTGTGGCAGACATTCCCTCTTGAGCCCAACACTCCTATCCACTGAGACCAGTCTTAACTTCAGAATCCTTCTCAGCACAGTGCTACAGGCAACAACTATCAATCAACTGCCAGTTAATGAGTTGAAACCTATTTGATATTTTCAGGGGAAATTCCAATTCGGTTCATAAGCTCTTCTCCTGCACCCCCATTGACATGGGCAGACATGCCCAGATTTCTTTTAAAACTGTCTCGTTAGACATAGCCCCTGAATGTTTCCGCTAGGCCAGGTGTCTGAGAACACCCTCAATAGAAAAAGAAGTGCTCTTAAGCCACTCTTACACTTCCTCCAGAAGAGAGCTTCGGCTTGCCACAAGGAGGCTGACTCGAGTCAAGGAATTAATCTTAAGGGGAAGTAACAGACTGATAAGAGGCAGCTACCCCCTGCAGCCTGGACCTTCAGGTTCTGCCACAGGTAATGGAGGGGAACTGGCTGCAGGGGAGGGGTCCCTATAGTTTGTGATGAGGAAGGGGGCATATTAACTCTTGAGTTGGATTTTCTGTGCAGGCACTTCTTCCTTGGTGCTCAGAGACTGTGCCTTCCCACCAAGGCCACCAGCCTGATGTTTGTGTCGAAGGCTGACAAACAGCTCTGGCTTCTCCACTTCCTGCCCTGAGAGCCTTGGCCAGTTGTCAGGGACCATACATGTGATGAAATGAAACACCAACATACTCACCACCAAGAAGAAAGAAAGAAAGAGCACGTGTTAAAAACTGGTGAAATCTGAGACATGGCAGCAACATCAGTTTCCTGGTTTTGATATTGTATTATGGTTATGAACCTGGAGGAGGACATGGCCACCCACTCCGGTATTCTTGCCTGGAGAATCCCAAGGACAGAGGAGCCTGGTGGGCTACAGTCCATGTGGTCACAAAGAGTCGGACACGACTGAAGTGATGCACAGGGTTATGAAGATGGTAGAAGCCTTATTATGAATACAAGGCACCTTGCTGTACAACTTTCAACTTTGTGTGAGTATGTCACAATGTCATAATAAAAGGTTTTTAGAAATAAGATCCTAGAAATTGCATGGAACAATCTCAAGACTGTACCCATGGGCTATAACCACAAACAGCATTTCCCCTGCCTGGTTCCCAGTTTAGGGTATTGTTTAAAGAGAGTGGTCACAGCCTCTGCATTTCCAACACCAGAGTCTGAATATCCCAGCCCCTTTTAGGCCAGTTGTTTACCTGTGTTCACAGGAGGAACAAAGTTTTAGCTGTTCCATATTCCAGATGTGAACACTGAGGCCTCAGTCAAAGTAATCCCGTATACCTGGGAAAGCTTATCACTGGGCATATTTTTCTTTTCAAACTCATAATCTGGGAAGTTCAGGAGCTTTCTATTTTGACAATTGCTTCTTTGATTTCTGTACATGACAATATTTCTTTCGTTTAAAAAAAAAGCCTTCAAAATTCATTTTTGAATTTTGAAAAAGCCTTCCATTTCCTCTGCATAGCCTTGAAAAGCCCAAGGCCTGGAAAGGGTTGATCAATTCACAGACCTGTTAATTACTCTTGTATTGAGGAAGCCTCTGCCGCTGCTGCTGCTAAGTCGCTTCAGTCGTGTCCGACTCTGTGCGACCCCATAGATGGCAGCCCACCACGCTCCCCTGTCCCTGGGATTCTCCAGGCAAGAACACTGGAGTGGGTTGCCATTTCCTTCTCCAATGAGGAAGCCTCTGAACCTATTCTAATCGCACAAAGATGACTTCTATCTGAGCCCATGCTGCTGGGTCAGGTGGCGGGTATCTGCATTTTAGAAAACACACGCTTTTAGAGATTTTGTTGGTAGGGTTCTCACATCATGAGACTATAACTGGAAAGAAGCCACAGAATCTGTTCGGTTCGCAGCCGGGCCCACCTTAAACCAAGAGGTACCATTTTTGTTCCATGATCATGGTGAGGTCATGTGGGGGCTTCATTTATAATATGACCCAAACTTCAGCCTTTTTCCTTCAGAGAGGAAATGTGATGCTTTTTGTGTTTGCTCGTTGGTTTGGATTTTTTAAATAACTTTATTGCCTTGGGGAAATGATATATGCTCACTGTAAGTTAATTTTACATTTCACCACCCTGCTATAATTACAGTTAATCTCTGGTTCTTTCCGGGCCTCTAAGACACATGTGGATATTATATACACATGTGGATATAATGTATCAGTTCAGTTCAGTTGCTCAGTCATGTCCGACTCTTTGCGACCCCATGAAATGCAGCACTCCAGGCCTCCCTGTCCATCACCAGCTCCCAGAGTTCACTCAGACTCATGTCCATCGAGTTGGTGATGCCATCCAGCCATCTCATCCTCTGTCGTCCCCTTCTCCTCCTGCCCCCAATCCCTCCCAGCATCAGGGTCTTTTCCAATGAGTCAACTCTTCACATGAGGTGGTCAAAGTATTGGAGTTTCAGCTTTAGCATCAGTCCTTCCAAAGAACACCCAGGACTGATCTGCTTTAGAATGGACTGGTTGGATCTCCTTGCAATCCAAGGGATTGTCAAGAGTCTTCTCCAACACCACAGTTCAAAAGCATCAGTTCTTCAGTGCTCAGCTTTCTTCACAGTCCAAATTTCACAACCATCATGACCACTGGAAAAACCATAGCCTTGACTAGACAGACCTTTGTTGGCAAAGTAATGTCTCTGCTTTTGAATATGCTATCTAGGTTGGTCGTAACTTTCCTATATTGCATTAATGTATACTTGCATACCTTTCAGAAACCTGTCATGTCATTTGCACTGTTAGAGACATGGCCATTCTTTTCTTTATGATCAGTGAATTCTAACCTTTTTATTTCATCACCGTCTTATTTATAGCCAACACATGTAGCCCTCACTTGGTGCTCAGCACTATTCCCAGAACATCTCACATCATCTCATTTAATCCCGTAAAATCAGTACTGTCTCCATTTTTAGCAGAGAATATTGCAACACAGAGATGGTATGAGATTTACCCAGGGTCACAGGGTAAAGGCCAGGTCAGGGACTTGAATCCAGCAGTCTGCTGCTAGAATCTATGCCCTTAATCACTGGGCATCACTGCTGCTCAATCCTGAATCCAGGCATCTTTGAACTCCTCTGGCTCCCGAATGGTAAATGCTTGACACACAGAACACCTTCCACTTTTTGTTTCCATGGCAGACATCACTAATGGATCATAGCCCCTTTCTTCTTGAGGATCATCGTTAGATATCATGGTTTCCCCCAATCTAACAAAATAGACAATGGCTGCCTTTGGGGACTCATCGTCAACAGAGTTTTGTTGCAGCCTAACTGCGTTTGGACAACTTAGAGTTAACTAGAGAGGATGGATGGGCCACAAAGGATCATTCTATCACAGTGTACTTTATGGAAAATGTTGCCAAATAGAGTGCATTAGTGATATCAGTGCTTTAAATCTGCACAGTGACCACAGCTCAGAGAGCAGCAAACCTCGGCTACTGTCAATTGCCAAGAGTTTACTGTGAATATTGGTGATTGGAGAGCACCAGGGAGATCCAGGAAGCATGCCTTCAACTAGTGTTCACTCACACCACAAACATATATTAAGCATCTCCTGTTCATGCACAGCAATTGGGTTTATTTCACATGCATGTGTGTGGTGTTGCGTTCTGTAGCCCAGTTTTGTCCAGTTCTTTGTGAGCCCATGGACTGTAGCCTACCAGGCTCCTCTGTCCATGGAATTTTCCAGGCAAGAATATTGGAGTGGGTTGCCATTTCCTCCTCCAGAAGATCTTCCTGACCCAGGGATCGAACCCATGTCTCCTGTGTCTCCTGCACAGGCAGGCAGATTCTTTATTACTGTGCCCTCTGGGAAGCCCCAATTACAAATAATACCAGACAGTATTAGTGGGGTTGTGTTTGAAGAGGACAAGCTTCTCTCCATCCCCAGTTTGGTTTCAACTAAGAATTAAAGACATGGGAGATAGACAGATGGAGATCACAGTCATTACCAACAGAGCTGAGTGATTGGGAAACCAGAGTTGGGTTTCGGCCAATTTTCCATCCCAGTGGCAGGCTAGGCTGAAGGACCACAGGCCTCTGATTCTCCAGCCATCATTTCCCTTAGTACTTAACTTTGGCAGAGAACAGACCAGGATGCATATGTCCAGTGGGCAGACAGGCTCTGGGAAGGTGGTTTTCCGTCTCCCAAACTGACCAGCCAGACAGGAGTGAGTGAGGGGCAGAGGGGTCCCTACGTATGAGTGCCTGGGGCTCCCTCCATAGGGACACTTGGCTAGAATGTGGGAGTTGCCTTCTAACCAGCCTGTGATAAGTTGGCACAGACCTTGGGGATTCAGAGAAGGAAATGGATGTTGGCTTTAGCCACTGGGAAGAGTTCTTGGTACAGGGCCCTTGACCTGGGCCTGAGAGTTGGGGTGAGTTTGGGCAGACAGGATGGAGGACCAGTACCCTGGGCTTGGATTCAGATGAGGAAGGACAATGATTTATGTGGGATACAATGAGGAGGCCAGCAGAGGATTATGCTGGGCATAATCAGCTATAAGACACAGCCAAGTAAATTGAGCAGATCTACAAAACTCAAATCCATGAATCCAGATTTTTATATGAGTTCGTGTTGGTGGGTAAAGTCTGTGGCTGAAGTTCACACTTCATGACATGTAGGAACTTTTCTTGTGTGGGGAGTAGGAAGTTGTGTTCAGGGGAAAGAGAAGGGGCTTAGAAGTCTGGTAGAGTTTCCTCCATCTCCTGCACTGCAGGCAGATTCCTTACCACTGAGCCATGAGGGAAGCCCAATATAGATTACACACACACCCACACCCACACCCACACCCACACATATATGGGTTTCCCTGGTGGCAAAGTGGTTAAGAATCTGCCTACAACTCCTGGGAAATTGTAATCTTCAGAAATAACTAACCTTCGTTAAGAGGGAGATCTCAGAGCAGATGCCCACAGGCTGCAGAAGAGGAAATGAGATGCAGTCTCCAGACAGACCTGCATCATCACCGAGGCTTGCTGCTCTTTTGCTGTTCACAGGGCCGTGGGCTGGAGGGAAGCGCCTTCCTGGCCTGGGGCCCCTCCATGCCCATGCCCTGTGAGGTCCCCCCGGCAATGGTGCTTTAATGATCACTCAGATGGCATTTAGCTTCTAATCGAGAGCAAGGGGGAAAGCGCTGGCCAAGTGGGGTCAATGTTCCAGGGACTTTGCCTGCTTGGGAAGAACCCAGGGAATTATCGGGCACACAAAGCTACCTCTTGGCTGGACAAGAGGCCTGGAAAGCTTCCAGACACCCCCCTGGTTAAAGAGGAAGTTGGCTGCACGGCTGACCTCGCTCAGGAATTGTACCAAGGACTGTCCACCTGAACTTGGGAGGCCATGTCCACTGCGTTTCTGCTGGGCTCGGTGCCTGTTGGTTTCTGCCGCTACATCAGGCTATAGTCTAAATGTTCATGTCACCCCAGGATTCATGTGTTGAAGCTATAGTCTACAATGTGGTATTATTTGGAGGTGGGGTCTTTGGGAGGTAATTTGGATGAGGTAAGTTTGGATGAGGTTGTAAGCATGGAAGCCTCATGATTGGATTTGAGTCCTCCCTGGCTGCCCTGGTGGCTCAGATGGTAAAGGATCTGCCTGCAATGCAGGAGACCCAGGTTCAACCCCTAGGTTGGGAAGACCCCCTGGAGGAAGTAATGGCTACCCACTCCAGTATTCTTGCCTAGAAAATCCCATAAACAGAGGAGCCTGGTGGGCTACTGTCCATAGGGTCACAAAAGAGTCAGACACAAGGACTAAACAAGAACAACAAGGAGATGAAGACCCCTGAGCACGCCCTCCCTCTCCGTCCCTTGCCCCTCCCTCTCTCTCTTCCTGTCTCTCTCTCCCTCTCTCTCCCTCCTTCCCTCTCTCTCTCCCTCTCTCTCTCTCTTCTCTTTCTCTCTCTGTCTGCCATGTGAGAAAACTAGGAAGAGAGTCCTCACCAGAACCTAACCTCAGGCTTCTAGCCTCCAGAACCAAGAGCGATAACTGTCTGTGGTTTAGAATGACCAGCCTCTGGTCACCTGTCATGGCAGCTGAACAGATTAAGCCAGGACCCCTCCTCCTCACAACAAGCCCCCCGTCACAAGCCCATGTGATGTGAAGCACGTGCAGCAGGAAGCTCGGTGACAGAAGCCAGCCTGTCTCAGGTCAGCGCTGAACTTGAACCTGGGTTTTCTTGGCTCTAGAACCCATGTTCTTCAGCACCTGCCCTCAGAAGAGCCTGCTGGAGGCTCTTCCTGCCAGTTAGGCATCTTTATTTGTCCCGCACCTCAGGATGGCTTCTGCCTGATTTCGTCTTCATTCCAAGGGCTTCCCTGGTGGCTCAGGGAACCCACCTGCAGTGTAGGAGACACTGGAGACCTGGGTTCGATACCTGGGTCTGGAAGATCCCCTGGAGGAGGAAATGGCCACTCCGGTATTCTTGCCAAGAACATGGACAGAGGAGCCTGCTGGGCTGTAGTCCATGGGGTCATAAAGAGTCAGACACGATTGAGCAACTGAACCCATGCACACACGTACACATCAAGGGAAGCAAGTCTGCAGCGTTAGGAAAGCCAGCTTTGTCTCTGGTTGACCCAGCTTCGGAAGAGCCTCCGCCTGGCCCCAGGGGTCCCAGGCAGTATGACGATTAATACGGTAGGTTTAGGGGTGAGGTTTTGGAAATGACCCTTCTGGTTTCAGACCGAGTGCTCACCGCAGTAGTGCCTGAGAATGTTAATTTCTCATTACCATGCACTGCAGTCAAAGTCAGTTGTGAGCTGACAGTTGGAACAAGCCTCTTCCTGGGCCCGGAGCCCTTCACAGTGCAGCCTCCTTGTGCCCCAACTGGGGGCTGAAATGAAATCAAATCAGCCAGACCTCCTCTCTTCCCTCTCCCCAAATCTGTCCATTGAGAATAGGAGGGGGAAATCTTGCATTTTGAATGTCTTCTCACTAAGGAGTTTGCTGAAAGAAGAATAGTTAATCTCTTTATCATAACTGGCTTGGCCACATTTCAATACTGAAAAGAAAAACAAAACACAAATAGAACAGAATCTTTTGTATTTCTGCCAGAGGAGGGGGAAGGGATAGGCTTGTCATTTTGCAGACATTGTTGGTTTAAGTGTCCTTTGGCCTTTTAATCTGTACATTTGAGGTTTTGGATATTCTGTTGCAAGACAGAGAAATTGTGGCCCCTTGCTTGTCTGCCACAGGGTTGTGAAACTCACTTTTGAATTCCCCTTGCAGAAACTCAGGAATCTGCAGAGAAAGACTTTCAAGGCTGAGGATGCTGTTCTGGATGCCTTACATTTGGAACATCACCTAACCTGGTTCTTCTGTTCCCAAGTGTCCATGGGAAATTAATTGTTACAGTGCATGAGTGTTTCTTTCCGTGTTCACAAACTGCACTTTATATGCAGAATTATGTGTTACCATAGCCCATAGCTAACTCAGTGCCTGTCTGCTCCTGATTTCTCTGCAGTGTCCCATTTCTGAGTGATGACAGAAGAAAGACAAAGCTGACTACTGAAGCTGGAAGGAAGGATTGAAATATATGGGAATGACCAAAGGAATTTCAATTCAGAGTCTAGGTTTGAGTCCCAGCTCTTCCACATAATAGCTGTGTGACCTTGGGTAAATTAACCAACCTCTCAGAGCTTCAGTTTCCTCATCAATAAAATGGCAATGATAAATTCACCAAGTTTTATGGGGAAAAAAAAAAAAAACATAAAATTGGTGAAAAGTACATAGTAAATGCTTAAACATTACATGGTGTTAGTAGTTTATCTAAAGTTTTTATTTTATTAAAGTATAGGTGATCTACTGTTAGTCATTTTATTATGTGGAGGACAGTGTAGAAAGGAAACCATTGCTTTTTGACTAAGATGAAACTTTGTAATAATTCGTATCACCTTGACAGTATACAAGGACATCTCTACAGCCTCAGGGGCTTCCCTGGTGGCTTAGAGGGTAAAGAATCTGCCTGCAATGGGGGAGACCTGGGTTCAATCCCTGGGTTGGAAAGATCCCCTGGAGAAGGAAATGGCAACCCACCGCAGTACTCTTGCCTGGAAACTCCCATGAATGGAGGAGCCTGGTAGGCTACAGTCCATGGGGTCGCACAGAGTGGGACATGACTGAGTGACTTCACTTTCCTTTCCTTTTTCTACAGGCTCAGGGGTCTCTTCTGATGTCATCTCTTAGGAGGACCTGCTGCATGTTGAGTAAAGATTAAGAATTCATGTTTCAGCATGTGCTAAGTCGCTCCAGACATGTCCAGCTCTTTGCAACCTTAGAACTGAAGCCCGCCCCGGCTCCTCTGACCAGGGGGATTCTCCAGGCAAGAATAATGGAGTGGGTTGCCCCGCCCTCCACCAGGGGATCTTCCTAACCCAGGGGGGAACCTGTGTCTCTTTGTCTCCTGCATTGGTAGATGGGTTCTTTACCACCAGTGCTCCTTTTACCATCTGAGCCACAAGGGAAGCTGTGTTTTAGCAGGCGTGGTCTAATTGTTTATGTAATCCCTTGTCACCGTGATTTGCTTTCTGTTTTAGAAGGAAGGGAGGAAGCGGGAAGGAAAATATTTGGACAACAATAACCACATTGCCTTGACTGGAACATGTGGTAACCTGAATTTCTGGTCCCCGGTGTTTGCTTCCTAGAGTGGTATTTCTCATCCACACTGTTGCCATGGCCACATGGTGGGCAGAGTAGACTTCCTGCCCCCGCCCCCACCAACTTTAGACCCTACCATGTGACTTGCTCTAGCCAATGAGATGTTAGTCAGTGTGAGCTAGGCAGAAGCAAGACGTGAACTTGTGCTTTTGAATCAGCTTTGTTATGCAGTCATCCCTTGGTATCTGAAAGGGATTAGTTCTAGGAGCCCTGCAGATACCGGAATCCACAGACGCTCAAGTATATAAGATAGTGCGGTGCAGTGGGCCCTCGGCTTCCCTGGTGGCCCCGTGGTAAAGAGTCCGCCTGCCAATCCAGGAGACACAAGTTTGATCCCTGGGTCTTCTTGGCCAGTTTCTGTCCCGTTTCTGAATCCTCTCTGCCCATTTACTCCTAGTCCTCAGCAATCTGCCTCCAGCCAGGATCCGCAGACCCTGTTTTGGGAAAAGTCACCCCTGACTCTAATTAGGAGCCCTGGGGACCCTGATGCTGACCCGGCTGACCCTTCCCTCCCTTCCAAGCTCCGAGTGTCTCCGAGTATTCTTGCCTGGGAAATCCCATGGACAGAGGAGCCTAGTGGATCACAGTCCATGGGGTCACAAAGAGTGGGACACGATTGAGCAACTAGACAAGTAGTTGTTTTCTCTATATGTGTGGATGTGGAACCCTCAGATGTGGAGGACTGAGTCTATAGTCTCCCCTCCCACAGTCCTCATGCCTCCTTTCTTGGGATGGGCTGGGAAGCAGTGGAAGGAATCAGAACCTCTAGGAAGACTGGGGCTTTGAGGATCTGTCTTGGTTTTCAGTTGGCTATCCATTTTATTCTGGACAGGAAGTTTTCTCAAGCAGGGTCATTTGAACCCAGAAGTGAATGAAAAAGAATGTGAGAATGTGATCATGAGAGCAAGTAGAGAGGGGCAGGGTTCCACACAGACTTTAATGTGACCAGATCACCCGGACCTGGAATTTAATCCTGCAGCCAACCTAGGATGCCTTGAGCAACTGAAGGGAATTTTCAGAAGGGAGGCAGGATTCTCTTGGAGATTAACTTTGGGCTTTGGCCTGGTTGAGTCTCGTTAAACTTTAAATAAAAGGCCTCAGGGAGGGGACATATGTAGGGCCATTGCCGTGCCAAGGCCTGACATTTCTTATTTTGATAATTGATGTGGCCATGTTGAAGCCTGTCACTGCGGGGGCTTCATGCTGTGGCTCTGGCAGTGGCATGGCTGTGTGAAGAGGGAGAAAAATCAATTTCCACTGTCCACAGAGTGTTGTTTGATTTATTACTGCTGGAAGAAGAAATTCTTTATCTCCCAGTCCCTCTTGGAGAGGACTGTTTTACAGTCTGCTGTTCGAGAGACTCTATAAAAGAAGTTATGTTTGTCCAAACTTTGGTATTTTGATAACCTTCCTTGGCGATTCAGAGGACATTGAACACTCCCAATTTTTACGACCCTCATTTGTTTTTGATTAAACAATTATAGGCATTGAAAGACAATCTGCAGGAGAGCACGGCTCGTGTATCTGCAGGATTGTTTCATGCAGTAGGAAGCACCAGCGGGCTTTAATTTTTCATGAGCATTGAAGGGAGGAAGGAGGGGTTTGCTAGGAAAGAGGGCACGGGGTGGGATTTGGAATCAGACTGAGACCGCAGTCGTGACTGCCATTGGAGAGCAGGTCAAGGAGCCTCGGTCCACACGCCTTGGTCTCTGCATCCAGGCAATGCGTGTGTGTAGCAGATGACATGCCACCCGTGTCTACTCTTGCTCCCTTAAGCCTTTTCCTGGGCATCACCCCCTCAGCCTGCTTCTGCAAGCTTTTCCTTCCCATGTCCCATACCTGAGACATCTCTTCTGAAAATGCCTTTTGGTCTCCGGAGCTGCTTTACCCACAGAGCTGGAAATGCCTGGGAGTTGATGTCCCTTCGAGGCAGCCCTGAATCAGTCACTGATCAGTGTGGGAGTGTGGAAGCCCAGTCCCCTCACTCACAACAGGATACACTCTTAGGTGTAACTTATACTCCACCAAGTCCCCTCCCCTCCACTTGTTCAGACAGAGGCTCTCCCGGGTTCCCCTTTGCCTGAAATCAGCCCTCACTTACCTGCCCTTCCTTCCCCACCCTCTTCCCCGCTCTCCTGCTGGAAGACATTTTCCTTCATCACTTGTGCCCAATTCTTGTCTCAGGATCTATGTCTGAAGAATCCCATCTTTAATAGCAGACTGGTGCTGCTTGCCAATGTTTTACAAACTATTTTATTAACTTTTACTCAATGCTTTGGTGTGCCAGGTGTGGAATTAAGGATTCAAAATGTGTTATCTCTTTTCATGTTGTTATAAAGAAACAAGGTCTCTAGAAACACTACACACAGGGACTAACACACAGCAGCAACTCAGCGTGCACTGGTTCAGTCTAAACATGAATGGTCTCAGTGTGGGCGGGAGGGAAACACATCTCCCTCTCACTTCTCTCCCTGGGCCCTCCTGCCCCTTCCCAATCCTCCTCCACACAACAACAGACGAAACTATATCTGTCGGGACTTCCCTAGGGGTCCAGTGGTTGAGAATTCACTTTGCAATGCAGGCGACACAAGTTCCATCCCTGGTCAGGAAACTAAGATCCCACATGCTGCTGAGCAGGTAAGCCAGAGTGCTGCAACTAGACAGAAGCCAGGGTACCTAGAGAAACCCACGTGCTACAGCTAAGGCCTGATGCAGCCAAATAAATATTAAAAAAACAACTTTCTGAAAACAAAAAGACATCTGTCCAATGTGCAAGGCCCTTGTTAGACCCTCTGTGCTGTACTGTGTGCTTAGTCGCTCAGTTGTGTCTGACTCTTTGCGATCTCATGGACTGTAGCCCATGAGGCTCCTCTGTCCGTGGAATTCTCCAGGGAGGAATACTGAAGTTGGTTGCCATGTCCTCCTCCAGAGGATCTTCCCAACCCAGGGATCGAACCCAGGTCTCCTGAATTGCAGACGGATTCTTTACCACTGAGCCACCAGGGAAGCCAGGAAGACCCTCTCAGTTCAGTTCAGTTCAGCTCAGTCACTCAGTCGTGTCCGACTCTTTGTGACCCCATGAATTGCAGCATGCCAGGCCTCCCTGTCCATCACCAACTCCCGGACTTCACTCAGACTCATGTCCATCGAGTCAGTGATGCCACCCAGCCATCTCATCCTCTGTCATCCCCTTCTCCTCCTGCCCCCAATCCCTCCCAGCATCAAAGTCTTTTCCAATGAGTCAACTCTTCGCATGAGGTGGCCAAAGTACTGGAGTTTCAGCTTTAGCATCATTCCTTCCAAAGAAATCCCAAGGCTGACCTCCTTCAGAATGGACTGGTTGGATCTCCTTGCAGTCCATGGGACTCTCAAGAGTCTTCTCCAGCACCACAGTTCAAAAGCATCAATTCTTCGGCGCCCGGCCTTCTTCACAGTCCAACTCTCACATCCATACATGACCACAGGAAAAACCATAGCCTTGACTAGACGGACCTTAGTCGGCAAAGTAATGTCTCTGCTTTTGAATATGCTATCTAGGTTGGTCATAACTTTTCTTCCAAGGAGTAAGACCCTCTAGCGCTCCTTAATTGCACATAGAATTGTAGAGTTAAATCCGCACTTCCTGCGTGACCATAATGGGGTTGGCAAACTTTGCAGGGAGTACCTGGGTAGCAAATATTTTAGACTTTGTGGACGTTATGGACTCTGTTGCAGCTACTCAGTTTGGGACAGCAAGTTTTGGTGGCAGCACCAAAGCAGCCACAGACACCATGCCAGCAAATAGGCCTGGCTGCTTCCAATAAAACTTTATTCATAAAAACAGGAAGTAGGCCAGATTTGGCCCACAGGTTGTGATTTGCTGACCCTGGGTCTCCAAGACACCTGCCTCCCTCACCAGCCGCTGGCCTCACCCTGACCCACTTTCTCTTCCCCTTCACTGGCTCCTACCACACTGGCCTCTTGACGAGTCCTAACACTTTCCTGCATCAGGTGTTTGTGCTCAGTGGTTTGCTCCCTAGGTCTGAGACCCTCTTCCGGGAGCCACGCACATGTCTGGTTCCTGCTGGTCCTCAAGGAGACGTTCACATGCCTGCAGATCTCAGCAGGTCTCCCCGCTCCACCCTCAATGTTCTGCATCATCTCAGTGGTTAATTTATTCCCTTAGTCTCTTGTTTGGGGTCTGTCTGTCCCTCTGGAAGGCAAGCTTCAATCTGATCTGATTGTTTCCTGCAGCATCTCTTTTTTTAAAGATGTATTTATTTCTTTATGGCTGCCCTGAGTCTTCATTGCTGCAGGAAGGCTTTCTCTAGTTGCAGCGAGCGAGGGCTGCCCTTTGTCGTGGCGCACCTGCTTCTTCTTTCGGTAGCTTCTCTTGTTGCCGAGCACCAGCTCTAGGGTGCTCGGGCTTCAGTGGTTGTGGCATAGAGGCTGCGTTGCCCCGAGGCATGTGGGATCTTCCTGGATCAGGGATCAAACCCATGTCTCCTGCATTGGCAGGTTCGATCCCTGAGTTGTGAAGATGCCCTGGAAGAGGGCATGGCAACCCACTCCAGTATTCTTACCTGGAGAATTCCGTGGACAGAGGAGCCTGGAGGGCTACCGTCTATGGGGTCACAAAGAGTCAGACACGACTGAAGCGACTTAACACGTACGCATGCCCCATTTTGGGAAGGTGGTGAAGGATGAAGACCAGTGGAATGTCAGGTGGTTATCTTGGTTATAAGGCAAAACTACAAAATCCCAAATAATCTTCCTCGCCTCCTCTCTCCCTGTCAGTTATCCCGTTAAACTTTACATCTCATAGGAGGATTTGCCCAAGCAAATCCTTGCTTTTCTTTTTTCTCAATCCCAAGCCTAGAACTGCAGACCTCCATCCTCAAGGCTAAAAACACCAAGAGGAAGGCATTCTCTCAATGCAGCATTGAGATTACCCAGTTAATTAAAGAGGGATTTAGGAGTTAGTTAACATCTGGGTGGTAGGGTTTCTTTCCTTTTTTTTTCTTTTTCTACTGAGCTTCAGAAAGGAAGCCAAAATCATGATGCGCCCGATACACGTGTCTGATGACTCCATTGGCTCCATTCTCGGGCAGCTACATTCTGCTACAGGACAAGCCTCTGGTTTTTCAGCTTCCTTGGTGCCAAGGCATCTGACACCTTGAATGGTCAAAGTCATGCATGCTTGCATGCTATGTAACTTGAGTCATGTCTGACTCCCTGCAGCACTGTGGGCTGTAGCCCACCAAGCTCCTCTGTCCATGGGATTCTCCAGGCAAGACTACTGGAGTAGGTTGCCATTTCCTTCTCCAGGGGATCTTCCCAACCCAGGGATCGAACCCACATCTCTTATGTCTCCTACACTGGCAGGCAGGTTCTCTACTACCAGTGGCACTTGGGAAGCCCTGCTGAAAGTCATGGCTCCAGCTCGGGTAAGCAAGCTGTGTGGCATCATGATGATTGTGACCCCAGAAGTGGTGATTCCTCCTTTTTATAACTTAATACTTAAGAGTAGTGGTTCCAGAACAGCAAGCCTGTGAGGGCCAAGGGGCCTTCAAGAGGTGGTTGGAGATGCAGCGGGCACGAGATGGTGGAGGCCCTTGAATGTCAGGCTGAGAATCATGAGGTTTATCCTGGCAAGGGAGGATGGGAGGCGCTGGCCCATGTTCAACGGCAGCATGAGGAGATTGGCTTGAGGGCACAGCATCAATGGGAAGGAGCCCAGGCTACTCTAAGGCTCCAAGTGGGGGCAATGGGACCTGACTGGCATGGTGACAGCAGGAAAGGAGAGGAGGGTGTACAGTTGGACCGGGTTCTCCACCCGCTGGGGGCAGGTCAGCGAGGTCACCATGGGCCAATGGGAAGCCTTTTATTGTTCTGACAGTGATCAGAATGAGACCCACCTCTCTGGATTACTGAGAAGATGACAATAGTAAGTGTCTTTATTGAGCTTATTTGTACCAGGCCTTTTGTGAACTAATCAGGTGTTATTTCGCGATGCTTCATTTAGACAGAGCCATTCAGAGCTGGGCAGTGCGTGAGTTCTCTGTGGACTTTGTCCCCATCCTCGTGTGACACCGAGTCTCAATCCCAGGAGGCCTCTTGGTAGCTCGACTGATAAAAGTGGCAGTGAGTGCTGCCAACACAGCAGTCATGCCAGTAAATCAACAGCATGTGAGAAATGCCATTAGGAATGGGGGCAAGCGGGTGTTCTTGGCACCAAAGACAGCACTCCTCTATATGTGTATGTGCTCACTCATGTCCTACTCTTTGTGACCCCATAGACTGAAGCCCTCCAGGCTTCTCTGTCCATGAAAGTGTCCAAGCAAGAATACTGGAGTGGGTTGCCATTTCCTTCTCAAAGGGTCTTCCCGACCCAGGGATCACACTTGCATCTCTTGCATCTCCTGCATCGGCAGGCAAAGACTTTACCGCTTGCGCCACCTTGGAAGCCCCAACACACATTTTAGCATCTTGGTTAAAAGGGAGCTTCCACCCGAGGCAAGTTCTGAGATCAGGCCCTAGGGAGGAGTGCCTCTTTGGTTGTGTTCCTGATTTGAGTTGTTAGCATCACACTTTGTCTTATTGGTTCCCATGTCCTACAGGATCCCACTCACCCACATTCTTTTTTTCTTTTTAATTTATTTTTGGCTACACTGGGTCGTTATTGCTGCGTGTGGGCTTTCTCTAGCTGAAACGAGCAGGGGCTACTCTTCACTGTAGTGTGGGGATTTCTCTCGTTGCCGAGCACCAGCTCAAGAGAGCTCAGGCTCAATAGTTGTGGTGCACAGGCATAGTTGCTCCATGGCATATGGGATCTTCCCAGACCAGGGATTGAACCCATGTCCCCTGCATTGGTAGGTGGATCCCAACCATGGGACCACCAGGGAAGTCCTCACCCATGTTCTTGACTGGTCAGGGCCCCTGAAATGGTGCTAGCCTCTGGCCAGCATTATCACTTTGTGGAACTAACTGTCTGGGAGCAGGATCCGGTATCGAATCCTAGCTGCCTCATCCCCTCCAAGCTAAATACAACAACATTGATCTTGAGGGGCCTGATTTCAACTGTAATGAGCGCTGGGCGATGCTTTAATTATCCGTGATTGCTCCAGGCAGGAATTCACCAAGTGGACAACTGGCCTGTTCCTTGGAAGTAGTGTCAGCTGATATGATGTGGTTTATTAGCCCTAGTCATAACTCTGTGCCTAAGGCAGGGGGTAGATATTAATACTTGTTTAAAATTAAAGCACTGGTTTATTGTACTGCAGTGAAGGACAAGGACTGAGTGTGGTTCTCATGGACTGTGAGCAGACAGCCCTCCTCAGAAAGACCTATAGGAGGGGAGGGATCCACAGGACCGTTGGCAGCATCTGAGGCCTCCGGCCTTTATCTGGGCTGGAGCATCCTTCCCCCAGATGCCCCACAGCTGGACCCATCCTCCTTCAGGTCTGGGCTCAAAGGTCCCCTGCTTAGTCAGGGCCCCCCAACAGTCTTGTTTCAAACTGCAAACCACACACACACACAGAGTTGCACTTTCCTGGTATTTCTTCCCTATTCTTTCTTTTCCCAACTGTATCTTATAAGATATATTTATTAATAATCCTATTCTATGTTATCTGCTCCCCCCGCCCCCTGGATGAATGTAAGCTCCATGAGGGCAGACTTTTGCCTCTTTTAAAATTTATTTTATTTATTTACTTACTTTGGACTGCAATAGGTCTTCATTGCTGTGTGCGGACTTTCTCTAGTTGTGTTGAGAGGGGGCTACTTTTCATTGCAGAGCTTGGGTTCTAGAGTGAGGGCTTAGCAGTCATGGCACACAGGCTTAGATGCTCCACGGTGTGTGGGATCTTTCCAGAGCAGGATCGAACCCATTTCCCCTGCACTGGCAGGCAGATTCTTAACCACTGGACCACTAGGAAGTCCCTTGCCTCTTTTATTGACTGTAGTATCTCAAATGCCCAGAGCCCCTAAAGAAGGAGGGTTGGGTTGGAAGAGCCTCAGACCTCCGCACAGCTTTGAGAAAATCTCAGCTAGGGCCTCTCATGAGCAGGGTCTCATGTTCTGCAGGAATGGGCTGCACCAGGGCTCCTGTCCTGCTTGGTCATCCTGAGAACAACTCAGGAGAACCTTGGCCTGGGTGTGGACGCAGTAGTGGCTGCAGAGGGGGGCAGCTGAAGTTGCTGGTCAAGTCATGCTCCTGCTGCTGCCGATCCCATCAACACCCTAACCAAACTCACACTGGAAGCCAGTATGCATCAAACATTTCTTGTCTTGGCTCAGGTGCCCATGAAAACCAACCCTGAGACAAGGATTCAAGGCACATTAATGGGAGCAGACTCCCATGAAACCCTGAAAGGGGAACAGGAGAGTGAGAGGGAAGAAGGGAAGCCAGTAAGGACACAAAATCCAGCAAGTTGCCACTGCAGGCACCTGGAGCCCAGTCCTGCTGGAGAGTTCTAGAAACGGTGCGGACACATGCCTTGAGTTTTCCCAGCTGAGGGGCAGAGGAGCTGGGATCTTCCCCACAAACTCCCTCAGTCACACTCCAGGGCTGCCTGAACAGACAAGAGGACTCTCAGGCGAAGGGCCACAGATGCTCACAGCTGGGCTTGGCCTCTGCTGGCCCTGGGCACTGACCAAGCTGGCTCCAGAGTCTAGGATAAAAACTTCAGGCAGAGCAGCCAGTGATGGCAAACAGCAGGCCCTGTGCCTGGAAGCCAGGGGAGAGGTGAGTGCTGGGGATACCTGCAGGTCAGCAGTATTGTCATTTGCCAGGTTAGCATCTTATTGTTGTTGCTCAGTGGCTAAGTTGTGTCTGACACTTTGTGACCTCATGGGCTGCAGCATGCCAGGCTTCCCTGTCCTTCACTGTCTCTTGGAGTTTGCCCAAATTCATGTCCATTGAGTTGGTGATGCTATCTAACCATCTCATCCTCTGCCAACCCCTTCTCCTTTTGCCTTCAATCTTTCCCAGCATCAGGGTCTTTTCCAATGAGATGGCTCTTCACATCAGGTGGCCAAAGTATTGGAGCTTCAGGTTAGCCACTGCACTTTAATCCTCCAGACAACACTGTGAGGTATGTACAGTTCATATCCCCACTTTACAGATGAAGAGACTGAGGCTCCAAGTGGCTTGGTCACATCTCTTGTCTTTATTTACATTAAGGAATGGAGTCAGGCAGAGAGCCAGTCCGAGCTGATGGTGAATGCACACACGGGAAGCCAGGCTATGCTCAGTAGGAACTCCCCATCAGTGTGTGTTTGTGTGCAACTTAAAACAGCCTTAGGCATTTAGGAAGTACTGTGATGATGATTATGTTGGACCATGAATATTTTCATATTTCTGCATGGTTCAGACTTTCTACTGGCAAGCTGAATGAAAAGATGATTAAATGGCAAACATGCCTTGGAAGCCAGAGATGGTGTCTTGGTCTGGAGGGATTTAAAGATTTCTTTTCCCTGCAGACACTTGTTTACTTTCTAAGGGCAATAAAAACCAAGGGATCTTCCCTTCCTCTCCTCTGAGAAGAGGTGTTTATGCTAGAGGGTCAGGCTTCTCTTTCCATCTCTCTCCAGAGACAAGAAGGGGCAGATAGCCGGGCCACTCTGTATAAGCTCTGAGTGTCATAATGTTGGTGTTCTTCTCCTATGGTGCAACCATGGCACATACAGGTGACCTTGGCCTGCGTGCCATCACCCAGGAGGAGCAGGGGCAGGGAGAACAGTGCTGCTAAGATGCTCTGTGAGTCATGACTGGTCTGTCCGTTGATCCAGAGACCTGGTGTTTCCATAGATACCAACATTTAACAGACTCTTATTCTCTCTCCTTCAAGTGAGGGCCTCTGGGATGAGCCTTTTCCCTCCCCAGCACATCCCTATTGTTGTTTTGTTGCTAAGTCGTGTCTGACTCTTTTGTGACCCTATGGACTGTGGGCCACCAGGCTCCTCTGTCCATGAGATTTCCCAGGCAAGAATACTGGTGTGGGTTGCCGTTTCCTACTCCAGGGGATCTTCCCGACCCAGGGATCAAGCACACGTCTCCTGCATCGGCAGGAGGTTCTTTACCACTGCAACACCAGGGAGGTCCCATAGACACATCCCTACCCACCCCAGAAATGACGGTCACAGGCTTCCTAAAGGAAGATTCTCTGATCCTCCCCACGTTCAGAATCGTAGATTCAGGCTCCTTTATTCCCATATCACTGTCTGTTGCTGGTGACCAGAACCCAGTTCTGCTTGAGTCACAGAGTGAGCACTCAGGAATCATTAGCTGTGTGCATAAATGAAGGCAGAAAGCCAGCTAAAGCAGGTAGAAGTTGTTTGTAAAAAGCATCAACCTGACCTGTGGTCATATATTTAGATCCACCCTTTCTAATCTGGTCCACCAGCCCATAAACGCCTTGAGAGTCTGGACCTTGATTGTCTGGTTCATCTCTGTGTCCCCTGCACTGGAGACAGTGCCTGGCCCTTGGCAGCCTCTCGGCAAATATTTCTTGAATAAATAAATTAACGAAGCCTCCCTCTGCCTTTACACATATCCATCCTTGCCCACTTCCCTCCTGGGTCTTCAGACCAAGGCCATTTGGACCTGCCAGCCACCTGCAGGGACAAGGATCTTCTTGGGCTAAGATACTGTCCCTTCTGCTTTCCATTTCTGCACACCTGTGACCAAGAAGGGCTTCCCAAGGTGGCTCAGTGGTAAAGAATCTACCTGCCAATGCAGGGGGTGTGGATCTGATCTCTGGGTTAGGGAGGTCCCCCTGGAGAAGGAAACAACAGTTGACTCCAGTATTCTTGCCTGGGAAATCCCAAGGACAGAGGGGTTTGGTGGGCTACAGTCCATGGGATCAGATATGACTAAGCATGCATGAACAATATAGCTGGTCTCTAGATCCTGTCCTGGCTGAGTAAGCTCTCCCAGCCCTGTACCCTGATGGCCACAGGTGTGCAACATGGGGTCCTGGCAAACCCTCAGCAGATACTCTTCTCTGATAGGGTCCCACCTTCCCCTGGAACCATCTGGGGTCTTGCAAACCTTTCCAAAGAGGCTCTAGGAAACCACTCTCTGTGGGATGAGATGTTTAGCTCCCCCAGCACCAGGCACTTGAGACAGAAGATGAAAGGACAAGGGAAGGACTTTGAGAGAGGCTCACAGTCTCAGGGAAATAGAGACAGCAGAAGAAAAGGAAGGAAGGGTTTGGGGGAAGGAAGGAAGGAAGGAAGCAAGGGAGGAGGGCGGAAAGGAAGGAAGGAAGGAAAAACGATATCATCATGTTAGTACATGTTAGAATCTATAATGAAAGTATACTGCCTAGTGCCCTGGAATCACAGCAAGAGGCTCTGGAGAGCTAGAGGAAGTCGTTCTAAAAAGCTGCATCCATCACTGGTCCATTTCAGTACGGAACACCCAGTGTGTCCCAGGCAGTTACCTGGAAAGACAGAAATGCTGAGGGTCACTCCTCCCCGCTGCTGGAGCTCACAGACCAGAGGCATCAGTAAGTATAAACAGTTTACGAGGAGAGTCCACATAGCACAGTGAGGTATGCATTACTGCCATTAACCGCTCTGAACCTCCGTTCCCGCCTCTGTAAACTAAAGATATCTACAGTTGCTCATAGAACCATTGAGAGGGTTAGGTGAGATGATATCTGTGAGGGTTTATGCCTCCTGTGTTCATATACAGTTAGCCCTCAGTAAACTCCAGTATTCTTGCCTGGGAAATCCCATGGACAGAGGAGCCTGGCCACAGTCCATGAGGTCACAAGGGTCAGACATGACTTAGTGATTAAGCCACCACCACCACCAAACAAGTTATTATTCTAGGTGTCACTGCTCTAAGGGAGAAATATACAAGTCTAGAGGAGAATAGAGCTTCCAAGGTGGCTCAGTAGGAAAGAAACCGCCTGCTAGTGTGGGAGACACAGGAGACTCGGGTTCGATCCCTGGGTCTGGAAGACCCCCTGGAGAAGGGCATGGCAACCCCACTCCAGTGCTCTTGCCTGGAGAATTCTGTGGACAGAAGAGCCTAGCGGGCTACAGTCCATGGGGTCACAAAGAGTCGGACATGACTGAGCATGCAAACCCACCCTGGAGAAGATAAAGGCTTGAGGGACTAAATCAATCGGAGTGGGGAATGAGGAACATGGGAAAAGGAGGTCAGGAAAGGCCTCACTGAGGATCTGCTTCAGTGCTAAAGATGAAGCTAGAAATGGGTGCGCTTCCTGTGTTTTCTTTCTTTTCCTTTCCATCTTGTAGACCCTGGTGATTGTGGTCCTTTAATAGTTAAACATGTAACCATCCTTAGTATGGGGAAGGTTGAGGGGGGAGATTAGAGTGATTTGCTAATAATAGCCGTCTTCCTATCTGCCCCTTGTTGGCAATTTCCCACCACGTTTTTGGGTCTGTCCTGTTTTCCATCTGAAATGATGACTCTGCGTGGGGGGAACACCTACACCAAACCCACAGCCAAGCGTGGCTCTCTTTGTAACGCTGGAACCCAGAGAAGCGATGACTTTGAATTCTACAGGACAGGAAAGGCCCCAGCCTCTATTTTCCTGGTGACTTGGTTTTGCTGAAAGGCAAAGCCTGGAGACTTGATGCTGTCTCTGTTGCAGGATCTCCAGTTTTTACTTATTTTGACTCACTGCAGCCTCCCTGAAGGCTCAGATGGTTAGGAATCTACCTGAAATGCAAGAGACCTGGGTTCTATCCCTGGGTCAGAAAGATGCCCTAGAAAAGGGAATGGCCACCCACTCTAGACTTCTTGCCTGGAGACTCCCATGAACAGAGGAGCCTGGTGGGCAGTAGTCCATGGGGTCACAAAAAGTCGGACATGGCTGAGGGACTAACACTTTCACTTTCACTTTGACTCACTGCAAGGCCAAAATAACCCTCAGGGGTCAAAGAGCCAGACCTGGGAGCGGCTCCTTCCTGGGAAAACCAGCCTGGAAGAGTGTCTCAGAGCAGCTAGACACCCATCAAAGGGAAAATGCCTTTGTGGATAGTCCTGTTCTGGGTGGCATTTGGGCCTCTCCTAGCTTGGTTTGCTTGGTCTGGGGGGAGGGAGGCGGGTCAGATGACAGGAGCCTGCACTGCTCAGCTGACACTGGAAAAGGCCTCAGCGATTGATGTCCAAGTGTGACCACCTGAAAACAGGCTCTCCTGGCCAGGACTCCAGGATTTTAATTGAACTGCCAGGATGTGGAAGAAGCACTGGAGTGGTAGCCCTGAGGGAAATAAATGTCACTTTCATTCTAGAGAATATTACCGAGGTGGCTGCAAAGTCCAATTTTCTTTTCCGAGCCTTTTCTTCAAGCTAAGGGCCAGGTTCAAGCAGAGAGAGACCAGCTGTATGCCTTAGCCTTGACTTGGTTCTGATGCATGTGTATCTATGTCACCATGGAGATTTAAATTTTATCAGTGAACAGAGAACAAGAGCAATTAGAAAGTCTGGGAATCCACTCTTGCTATGGTATGGATTTCTCTCTAAGCACTTTTGTAAAAAGCATGGACTCCTGTTAAAATAAAAATAAACAGAGCTGAAAAAAGATTTAGATATGAGGGTTTGATCTGTACTGCTATTTTGAGAAATACTATTTGTTCTTAATGAATTTGTGAAGATGTTAATAAGACTAGCATGTATGCACTTCTTACGAGCCTGGTGCTTTATGGGCAGGATGAGTATAATTTTTTAATACTCATGATGTTGCGTATGGAGGCAGAATCACCCATGTTACGCACATAGAAAGAGGGGCTTAGAGAACGTCAGTAGCAAGACCTTGTGCTCACCTCAGTGCTGCTAGCCTATGGTGGTGGTGGTTCAGTTGCCAAGTCATGTCCAATTCTGCGACCCCATGAACTGCAGCATGCCAGGCTCCTCTGTGCTCCACTATCTCCTGGCTTTTGCTCAGATTCATACCCATTGAGCCGGTGATGCTATCGAACCATCTCAACCCCTTCATGGATCACAGCCTTGTCATGGGAAGGGGCTCGTGCAACTCAATGAAGCTATGAGTCATGTTGTGCTGGGAAACCCAAGACGGATGAGTCATAGTGGAGAGCTCTGACACATGTGGCCCACTGGAGGAGGAAATGGCAAACCATGCCAGTGTTCTTGCCACAAGAACCCCAGGAAGAGTGTGGAAGGGGTAGCCTTTGGACAGGTTGCCTAAGACTGGGTCCTGGCCATAAAATGTAAAACATAGGACATTCAAGCAAACACAGGATTTCAACTGTCCCTTGCCAAGGTCTCCCACCCTCCCTGTTTTTTCGGGTGACCCACCTGGACTGAGGGGCAGAGTCTGAATATCCCCTTGAGATCCTCTGGGGTAAGAACCACACCTTGCTGACCTGTTAATAATCCCAGAGCAGCATGGGATGCCAACTCCAGTGCTCTTGGAAGCCTGAGCCTCAGGTGATGGAGCCCCAGGAAGTCAGTTGAGAGTAATGAATCGGCAGAGAGAGCTTGCCCCATCGAAAGGAAGATGTTTCCACTCAGCTCCAGCTGGTTGCAGGGCTGTGGGACTGCAGGCCCTGTGTGGCCAAATAGTTGGCTCTTTCAAGAGATACTGGGGAGTCCAGATCCATGAAATCTCTCAATTTTTCAGTCACCGGCAGCTCATTCAAAATGTGGACCAAGTACCACCATGTAAGGTTGAACTTAGCCCATGTGTAGCCACCTCTTCCCCAGAGTCTTGCAGAGTTCTTTACAACTAGTTCACTTTCCATGAAAACTTTTGAGTTAATGAATGAGCAAATCACTAGGCAAAGAGTTCGTTTGAAGGCCCAGCCCTTTGGACACACTTCTGTTGCCCATTAGCAGTAGGATGAGCACGTCATGTTATCACTAGCCACAGGAGGAAAAGCAGCCTGAGTCGAGTCCTGTTATCAACAGTTTTTGATCCTGATAGGAGTGACTTTTTCCTACTGATCGTGGGGTTCTCGAGGCAAGAGCACTGGAGTGGTTTGCCATTCCCTTCTTTGGTGCACCACGCTTCATCATAGCTTCACTGAGCAATGAAGTCCCCACTGCAGCCACCACTGGAGACGACTTTCGAGAGTCCCTTGGACAGCAAGAAGATCAAACCAGTCAATCCTGAAAGAATTCAGCCCTGAATATTCATTGGAAAGACTGATGCTAAAGCTAAACTCCAATACTTTGGCCACCTGATATGAAGAGACGGCTCACTGGAAAAGACCCTGATGCTGGGAAAGATTGAAGGCAAAAGAAGAAGAGGGTGGCAGAAGATGAGGTGGTTAGATAGCATCGCCGACTCAATGGACATGAATTTGCGCAAACTCAGGGAGATAGTGGAGGATGGAAGAGCCTGGTGCACTACAATCCATGGGGCTGCAAAGAGTGCCCTGACTTGGTGACTGAAAAACAATGTTAGAGTGAATGAGTGAAATCAAAGCTTGTCCTTCATTTGTTCATTCATTCACCAGATATGGATGAACCATCACTGTGTGCTGGCAAGAGGGTTCCAGTGGTAAGTGACAGACTTGCTCAAAACTAACAGTCTAATGGGCTAAGTATATGTTGAACCGGGAACATGCCAGGTTTGGGACAGGGCTTTAGGATCACAAGTGTTAGTTGGGTGTTACTCAGCTTGGTGGTCAGAAGAGGTCCTTCTGAGGAGGTGATGTGTAACTGAAGGGTAGAGGGTGAACAGGGATACACGCAAGTGAACTGTAGTAGAGGGAGCCAGAGGGAGCAGGGTGCGCAAAGATCCTGGGGCAGACAGAGCCAGGAGCACAGAGGAAAGTAGGGTGTGGCAGAGACAGCCCAGATCAGATCATGCAGTAAGTCATAGCGAGAGTTTGGGCTTCAGCCTAAGAGTAAGAGAAAGCAGCAGAGGCAATGAAATTGGAAAGGGAGTTCCTGAAAAACATCTACTTCTGCTTCATTGTCTATGCTAAAGCCTTTGACGGTGCAACAAGAGAAATCACTGCAATGAGAGCCCGTGCATCCCAAGTAGAGAGTAGCCCCCACTCACCACAACCGGAGAAGGCCTGTATGCAACAACAAAGACCCAGCACCGCCATAAATAGTTAAATAAAAGAATGAATGTAGGACCTATGTTGGGAGTTAATATGTGTGTCCAGGCAGGAGGTAGAATACTAACTTAGACTGGGATGTGGTGAAAGTCAGGGATAACGCCAGGGACACAGGAACTATTTAACAGGTAGAATCAACATGACTGGTTTGTTGATTGACTGTGGAAGATGAAGGTGATTGCCTTGAGAACCTGTGAGGAAGTGGTGATCTCAACCATTTGCGGAGACTGGGACACTGGTGGGGGTGCTGTGGGTGCACCATTTTCTGAGTGGCCATTACTGACACTGTAGTGTCAGCTGTCTTCCCTGGAGCGCTACAGCAAAGCAGCCCTGGGAGGAAGGGTTAAGAGGAAGGGACTGATTTCGTCTGGAGTTTAACAAAGAAATTAGCAAAACGTCTCCAAAACCCCAGTTGTAATTTTCCATTATCATCTGACCAAAAGTGGTCAACGTCAGGAAATTGAATTTTCAAAGTAGTTAGGCCTTGAAAAGAACCAGGCCCTCAATGTTTCTGAGAAAAAAATAAAATATGCATTTTCTTTCAATCTTTCAGAAATTACTAATAGAAAACAGTCTTCCTCCCCTCCCCCAAATAGAAGCAGGAATTACCTTTAAGATTAGAGCATTCCGAGGAACTGGGAAAAGTAGAGTAAGGGGTCCAGTTAGATGTCTTAATACACATACCAGCTCAGTGTCCAAATAAACCGACAGATGCCTGGAAATCCCCAAATCCTGGGCTCTCACCCACATGACCTTGCCCTTCCTACTGCCCTCCCTGTGGGAAGAGGGTGCACCCACACATCCTGCCAAGCATGACCCGCTGTGATCACTGCCACATGATCACAGTGTGCTCTCTCAGAGACAGATGACCCCAAGGAAGAGAGATTTTTTTCAAGGCCTAATAAAAGAACAGAAACCCTTCCCAAACTCATGCAAAGAAAGTTCTGAAGACAGATGAGACAAAGGATATAAAAATCATGCTGGTCTTGAAACAAAGATGCCATGAAAGCTGAGAGCATCTCTGAGATGCTGAGGCAGAAGGGAGGAAAGGAACTGTTGCTTTCTCTAAGATGGTAGAAACAGTTAACCTGGTGGAGAAACGAGACCGTGGTCTGGTCCTGATGGCTTACGTCAGTCTTTCTCTGTGTCTTTAACTATTTTCCTTCTCATCCTTCATTTTTCTCAATGAAGGGGTCCCTTTTGTTTGAGGAACAAGTCTAGAGTGATAACTTATCAGAATCAGGAGTTCCCCACACGCAGGACAAGGTGTTCATGATAGAGCCCCCCACCCCCACCTCGTGCCCTTGTCATTAAATGGGATCCCACTGACTCGGGGGTTCCACTTCCCACCAGCCAGAATGGCTGAATCAAAAAGAAAGAGACTGCAAGAAACTAACATAATATTGTAAAGCAATAAAAAGTCCGACTGTTTGGGACCCCATAAACTGTAGTCCACCAGGCTCCTCTGCCCATGGAATTTCCCAGGCAAGAATACTGGAGTGGGTTACCATTCCCTTCTCAGGGGATCTTCCTGACCCAGAATCAAACCCAGGTTTCCTGCACTGCAGGCAGATTCTTTACCCTCTGAGCTACCAGGGAGAACCTAAAGCAACTATATTCCCGTAAAAATTAATTTTAAAAAGAATAAGGAGTGTGGTTGAAGGTGCGGAGAGACTAGACCCCTCATACCTGGCTGGAGGGATGGGAAATCCTGCAACTATTTTGGAACACAGCCTGGCCCTTCCCAATACATCATATCCACAACTACCTGTGGTTAGGACTTCAGCACACCTTTGTGGGGGACACGATTCAACTCCTAACAACGGGAGAAACAGATAATAAACACTCCCATCAAATAAGCAAGATACTCTCGTAGGTGCTATAGAGGGAGTACAGGTTTTTGTGAAGGGAAATGACAGGAGAGCTGGGGAAGCCTGAAAGGTCCCCACCCGGGAGGTGGTTTTGTCACTGAGACACAGATGACCAAGAGGAGCTGGCCCTGTGAAGAACTAGGTCAGCCAGTGAGAAGACTTCAATGCAGGAAGGCGGAGAGTGTGAGCAAAAATTCGGCTGGTGGTGGGGGGTGAGGGGTTAGCACAGAGGTACAGCAGGGGCTTCGCAGGGGCTGGTAAGGGGCTTGGATTTGTTCCTCCCAATGCACCCAGGAGCCAGCAGGACTGAATGCCAGCATCTGAACCCGGGTCTAACCAAGACTCTTTGGGTATAAACACCCTGAGGCCATACTTCCCACCTCCAAAGACTCCTGTTGCTGCTAGATTGATGTCAAGCTCCATTCGGTGGCCCACATGGCTCCCACATGACTTGGCCCTGCCCTTCTGCTCCAGCCTCATCACAGCATCAGGGTCTTTCCCAAGGAGTTGACTCCTCACATCAGGTGGCCAATGTATTAGAGCTTCAGCTTCAGCATCAGTCCTTCCAATGAACATTGGGGACTGATCTCCTTCAGAATGGACTGGTTGGATCTCCTTGCAGTCCAAGGGACTCTCAAGAGTCTTCTCCAACACCACAGTTCAAAAGCATCAGTTCTTCGGTGCTCAGCTTTCTTTATGGTCCAGCTCTCACATCCATACATGACTACTGGAAAAACCGTAGCTTTGACTAGATGGACCTTTGTTGGCAAAGTAATGTCTCTGCTTTTTAATACACTGTCTAGGTTTGTCATAGCTTTGGAAACACAATTTCTAGATTAGCATCTTTTAGACCACAGAATTTATCACTCATTTTGTGTGTCCTGCTCCTAGGAGGCACTGTGGGCTCCTCCGGCTTCACTCTGGGGCTTTTCCTGGTGCCTTCAGGGTCCCAGCATTGGAAGGCAGAACCAGAAGCTTCTAAGGAGCCCTCCAGGAGTTCCTAGGCCTTTGCACATGCTGCCCTCTTGGATGATAAACAGGGCTCCCCACATGCTACGGGATGCTCATGACTATATTTACTTCTGAATTTAAGAACCATAATGGATTGGCATTGGCTCTTGACCTCACAAAAATATTGAACAAACAAGATGTAGGTCTTCAGGGCAATTGCTTTCTTTTTGATTTCCTGGGCTGATTACTATTGATTATCTGCTATGCACTTTGTTAATTTCCTTTTGACAGGCTCTCTTCTCTGAATAGTTCCTGGGTTTTGTTATTCTTTCCTGGGATTAAGGTGCTATGTATTCTAAACAACCCAATCATTCAACAGAGAATTCATTCCACTGCTCTTTTCTGGCAGCCGATTTACGAGTGACCTCTCCCAAAGTGAAGTGACAGGCTAAACGTCATGCAGGAAGTTTGCTTACTCATTCTTAACAGAAACTGCAGCAATGCTAGTGATGGGGTGTAAATCATCCCCTCCTCTGCTGATGCTAATTGCAGTGTACCGGAGGGCTAGTGATAAATTTGCAGCAACAGGTAACATTTAGTGTGTGTCAGGCTCATTGCTCAGTGTTTGACAAGCTTGATCTTGTTAATTCCTCCCAACAAAACCACAAGGTACTATTATAGTCCCTGGTACTAGTCCAAGTTTTGTAGAGGTCCAAAGGGAGAGCCTTAGAATATGGAAAGGCTTTGGGGCATCAGAGCCAAATGATTTTTTTAAGCCAAACATGTTCTCTCCTTCTGGCTTTTGAACTTGATATTGCCTCTGCTGTGAAGCCCTGGCCCTATCTCTGCTCTCTGCACCGTCCCTCCATTTCAGCCTTCCAGTCTCGGAGCTCAAATGTCATATCCTCCAAGAGGATCATGCCTCCCCAGCCCCTTTCCCTGTTTAATTTTATTCCTAGCTCGTCTCTCTAACCAGTAGATATTTCTTCTGTTTGGACGTTTACAGCATCTCGCCTCTGTTCTGGAATATACGAGGAGCTAATTTGTGGGTTCATTTCTTTGTTAGCTCGAAAACTCTCTGTTGAGTGAATGGATGAACCCATGTCCTCCCACCCACTCACCACTTGCATGATCTTGGCAAGTTACTGAACTTGTCTGGGCCTCAGGTGTCCCATCTGTCAAATGGGAATACTCATTAGAATCTGCCACCTAGGGTTCATGTGAGAATTAAGCAAAACACTGTAAATAAACATCTTAGGTCTTTCATGGGACATAGGCATTTAGCAGCTAAAGCAAAGTACTATTCTAAATGCCTACCCAGAGATCGAACCTGTGTCTCTTATACCTCCTGCATTGACAGGAGGTATTTATAGGTATTTACAACTAGCACCACCGGGGAAGCCCAGATACTAAGGATATGTGAGCAAAATGAACATAGATTATTTAGCACAGTGCCTGGCACAGTGTGAGCACTAAACGGTGATTGTACACAGTTTTCCTTTTGGCATTTTAGGAATGAAATGTATAGCAGGTGATCCCCAGTCAGGAATGGATTGGATCCTGCTCTCTTCTACTGACTGAGGTAGATACAAATAAAATTCTGTTACTAAAGTTCAGAGAGGAGGGAAAAAAGCTCAGAAGATCCAGTGTTGTGGAAAAGCCAGAGCACTCCAGCAGGCCTGCAGCACAGTTAGAGGAGCCCAGAAGATGCTGGCAGGGGCAGGGTGGGACGGAAGTGGTGTGGGGTGGGACGGAGGAGCCTGGGAGTAAATAATGCACATTAAAAGGCATAAACCTCAGTTTCAAGTGCTAAGAAATCACACAGCGCCCCCCCCCCCATTTTAAAGACTTTTTGACTCTCGGATTTTAAAACGAATCATTGGGTTTTTCTCAGCACAGGGTCAACTTCAGAAGAGAATGTTTACAAGTATGAACATCTGTGCTGAGGCAGCCTTTACAAATGTAGGATCTGAATGCAAACTGAACAGCCGTAAGCTGGCCTAATTTATAACAGCATATGAAGAGGCTGGAAACTGGGAGGTGATGGGTGCAAACAGGAGGTGGGCTCCTCGGTCTTCAGACAGATGCAAGGCCGGGTGGCAATGACAAGGCTATTCATTTCCCAATCATCGTTTGTTTCTTTAAAGCCCATCAAGAGAACGAGTTTCCAATCTGTGAGCCTCACTTTCTTCATCTATTGAATAAAGCAGCCCCACTTCCCAGTGTTCTGAAAATTAACAATGCATGAAAAACCCTTAGCACAGATCCTAGCACCACACGTACTCAATGAATGTAAGCTTTGTTATGTTTTAACTTCATATGAACTCTATCCCCAGTAATAAAACATCTTCAATAATTGTTCACTTACATGCAGGCGGAGCTCCAGGGCCGTGCTGAGTACCTTCCAGCCATGGCTGTACCATTTCTAGTTCTGTGTCTGAGCAAGTCTCTTCACCTCCCTGAGCCTTGGCGTCCTCATCTGTAAAGTGGGCGTAAGAATGGAGCCAGCTACACAGAGCTGTTGTGAAGGGTTAGAGTTGCCTGGCGCATTTACAGAATGCTCTATATGCATTTGCTATTATTAGCATCAATTATTATTAGTTGGAACTAGGAGTTGTTTGCAAGGCTGAAAATGAGACTTCCACCCTCTTTAGGCAAAGCAAATATATTTACCTAAAGTGAGTGGCTGCTTATTCATGGTTCTTAGTGGCTCATTGAGATGCAGCTCCTTTGCGAACGTGGACCACAGTGAAAGTGTGTTCCCTCCTCCGAGTAATTGAAGAGGCTTATAAAAGCAATAATAAATATACCTAGGTTTCCAAGGAGACAATTATCTAATTAGGTCTTTCCTTTAATCAAAGGAGTCCAAATTTAGGAACTCCCTGAATGTTTGCTGATTAAGGGAATGTGCAATTTCCCTGAGTTGCCGGAGGAACCCCAGAGTGGAGGCATCCCCCCAGCTTTGCCACAAATACAGTCATTACAGACGATGGCAGAAGGCCTGGTAACATCTTCAGAAGGGCGAGTTTTTCCTGACAGCCCTGCTAAACTTGGTTTCCTGGTGACCCTCTTCTCTCTGGCAGTCCCATCAGAGAGAGGCAACACCAATGGGTCTCGGGTCTGCAGCTTCTCAGAGGACTTAGTGGGGCTGCCGGTAGAGCCAGCGTGAGAAAGAGAAAATTGCTGCCCTTACAGTGCACAGCCTTAAAATGCACAGCGTAGCCCCAGCTCAGATGGGCTGTAACATGTCAGGATGTGATGAGGCTGATATTTGGCATTTGCTACCGAACATAGTCCCTGCAGAATGCCATTTCCGGCACCTAATACCTGTCTGGGGAAAGATCAGAACATTTAGTTTTAATCTTAAAGGTCTCGCAGGAATTCACCCTAATAATGGAGCCCCAAGCCAGGCAGAAAGACCGGGGAAAGCTTATCAACAGGCGCGCCTCTGTCAGATTGAGCCCTCGCCAAGAGGAAGAGCCCATGTGCAGAGCACTGATAAAGACCACTGGCCTTTTCAAGGTGACCCTGAGAAGCCAGGTGTAGTTGGATGGACCTCTTTCTACCCCAGAACATCCCTTCTGCAAAATCCAGACCCGAGGCATGAATGCCTGCCTTCATGCATTTATTGAACAAAATCGTATCTGTGTGCCAGGTCCTGAGCTAGAAAAGTTTGAGATAAGACTTGAAAGGGACACTTTTTGTCCTTGAAGAGCAAATTGGCAAACCATGGAAAAAGAAAAATTACTAAGAAATGATCCTACTGCTGTCAGTCTGAGTGTAACGGGAAGAGCACTATGGCTTGCCTGAAGAAGTCAGGGAAGGCTTCATGGAGGAGGTGGGCCTGAGCTGAGTCCTGGCTGACCAGTAGACATTTTCTGGCAAGTAGGCATGGGGAGGGGTTCCTGGCAGAGAGAAAGGCCTAGAAGCATGAGAGACCTGGCCTGTGTGGGGAGTGTAACAGGGGTGGAGGGGCATGTCTCCAATGCAGGAGACACAAGTTTGATCCTGGATCTGGGAAGACCTCCTAGAGAAGGAAATGGCAACCCAATCCAGTATTCTTGCTGAGTCTGGAGCCAGTCAGAGTTCAGTTCAAGAAACAGAACCAGGAGGATATCTATATTAAGAGATTTATCAGAAGGCAGCACATTTATTGCAAGGCAAGTCTCAATATGAAGGACAGGCTGGAATTCTTGAGTACAGGGTAAAGCTGTTGCCTTAGCAGAATTTCATCAAGGAAGCCTTGGCTCTGCTCTTAAAGCCTTTCAACTGATCACATCAGACCCCCTTCGATTATCTAGGATAATCTCTTTTACTTAAAGTCAACTCATTATGGACTGTAATCACACCTATAAAATACCTTCACAGCAACACCTGCTGCTGCTGCTAAGTCACTTCAGTCATACCCGACTCTGTGCGACCCCACAGATGGCAGCCAACAGGCTCCCCATCCCTGGGATTCTCCAGGCAAGAACACTGGAGTGGGGTGCCATCGCCTTCTCTGACAGCAACACCTAGGTGATGGTATAACTGGAGACTGGAGACTAGCCACATTGGCGCATAACAAGGACCATCACAGAAGGGCTCTGGGGAGGTGCACGCTTCCTGCAGCACCTCCTCCTCTCTCCCTGCATGAACAATGAGGCACAACACGCAGCATCTCGCGCAAGTGACCGTTCCTGCACCAGAGAAGTCTGCAGATTAAAGAAGGACAGTTCTGGGGCTGTCAGGAATAAATGCAGCTGCCGTTCTGGAGTGCCGTCACCAAGCCCACAGACAGCTTCTTCAGGCAACTAAATGGACATAGTTCTAGAAATCTAATACAGCTGGATTTCAAGCCCAACTTGACTGCTTACATGAAGTATAGCTGATTTTCAAGGTTGTGTTAGTTTCAGGTGTGTAGCAAAATGATTCTGTTTTATATATAACTGTAGTTTTATATATATATAGTTATTTATATATAACTATATATAATTATAGTTATATATATATAGGTATATAATATATATAACTATAGTTGTATATGTATAACTATATGTTTATATTCAGTTATATGTTTATATTGTTATGTATCTATATTTGGTTATATACATATTCCGGAGAAGGCAATGGCACCCCACTCCAGTACTCTTGCCTGGAAAATCCCATAGACGGAGGAGCCTGGTGGGCTGCAGTCCATGGGGTCTCGAAGAGTCGGACACGACTGATCGACTTCCCTTTCACTTTTCCCTTTCACGCACTGGAGAAGGAAATGGCAACCCACTCCAGTGTTCTTGCCTGGAGAATCCCAGGGACGGCGAGCCTGGTGGGCTGCTGTCTATGGGGTCCCACAGAGTCGGACACATACATATTCAGTTATATATATGTGTGTGTATATACATATTTGCAGCCTCATGGACTGTAACCCGCCAGGCTCCTCTGTTCCTGAGATTTCCCAGGCAGGAATACTAGAGTGGATTGCCATTTCCTCCTCCAGGGCATCTTCCCAGCCCAGGGGGCAAACCCGTGTTTCTTGCATCTCCTGCATTGGCAGGCGGATTCTTTACCACTAATGCCACCTGGGAAAGTCCCATATATAGCTATGCATATATATATTGTTTTTCAGATTCTTCCCTTTTATAAGTTATTATAAGATATTGAGTTCTCTGTGCTATACCATAGGACCTTGGTGTTTTATCTATTTTATATACACTAGTGTGTATCTGTTGATTCCAAACTCCTAATTTATCTCCCCAACCTACAGCCCTTTTAATGACCATCAGTTTGTTTCCTATGCCTGTGAGTCTATCTCTGTTTTATAAACCAGTTCATTTGTCTCATCTTTTTGATTCCATATATAAGTGAGATCATATATGTCTTTCTCTGACTTACTTCACTTAGTGATGCTGTCTAGATCCATCCATGTTGCTACATTTTTTTTTTTAATCTGTAAAATAATACCTTAGAGGTATATTAGTAGGTTAAGAAGCAAACATTAGTCCAGCTTGTTGTTGCTGTTCAGTTGCTCAGTCATGTCTGACTCTTTGTGACTCCATAGACAGTTCAATCGCTCAGTCGTGTGTGACTCTTTGCACCCCATGGATTGTAGCATGCCGGGCTTCTCTTTCCATAAGGATTTCCAGGCAACAATACTGGAGTGGGTTGCCATTTCCTTCTCCAGGAGATCTTCCCAGATCTGGGATTGAACCCATGTCTTCTGCATTGGCAGGCAGATTCTTTGCCAGTGAGCCACCAGGGAAGCTCAGTCAAGCTTATAGAAAGTACTTAATAAGAGGTGGTGAAAGTTGACTAAGATTCATTTGGCTACAAGTAACAGGGACCAATATGAGCTAAATTAAGTAAAAAAGGAATGCATGGGAGGAATATTAGTGTGTCTCATGGAATCCTGAGGCTTGGTTGTCCAAGCCTCAGGACACTGGGAAGCAGGACAGTTCCATGGACCTCCATAACTAGGCTTTTTTGACCCTCCCTTGGATACTTGGCCATTGACCAGACTCAGCACTCAACAGGCACCAGGCTTAGTGCCTCTCAGTTCAAATTTTTGAGAGAAAGACCCTCACTGAATGGCTTGGGTCAGATGTTCACCTAGGATCCAATCAGCTATGGCCTAAGGATTGTGTCACTGAGGACAAATATGGCTGTCATGTCTTACCCTATGGACACACGGACACCTCAAGAAAGGTCTATTCTTCTGGTGTTAGAGAAAGTTGCCACACCTCCTCAGTGGGGGCTTCCTAGTGCTCCCTACCCTCAGTGACCTTCCTGCCTTGACCTTAACCAATACCTTCTCAGCTTTTCTCCATCTGCCCCACTGCAGACCTTATGGTCAACTCTCTGTTTATATGGCCCAGGACAAATTATTTACCCTCTCTAAGCCTCAATCTCCTCATCTCCAGTATGAAAATATTACCTATCTTATAGAAGTGTTGGGAAGATTAAATAATATACATTGGGCTCTTCACTCTTAAAAGTGGGTGTTATTGTTTTCATTGTTGTTATTTAATTGTAATTAGTATAGTAGTAGCAATTGCTGAGCTTAGAAAAATTAATAGCATAGGGCACTGTAAAGACGTAGAAGATTTGTCGTTGTTCAGTTGCCAACTTGTGTCAGACTCCAGCTATATCTGGACTGCAACCCCTCCCTGCCACTTAGAGTATGCAACAGGTTACTCAGCATCTCTGAACTTTTGTCTTCATCTGCAAAATGAGAGTAGTATAGAAACCTTGCAGGGTCCTTATATGGATCCAGTGAATCCCTATGCATAGTGTGCTTAGCGAAGTGCCTAGGATATAGTAGATGCTCAATAAAAGGGAACTCTTATCATTATTATAATTCTTATTGGGACTTCCCTGATGGCCCAGTGATTAAGAATTCACCTTGCAGTGCAGGGAACATAGATTCACTCCCTGGTTGGGGATCTAAGATCCCACATGTTGCAGAGCAGTTAAGCCCACGTCACAACTAGAGTCTGTGCTGCAACAAAAGATCCTGTGTGCTGCAACTAAGACCCAACACAGCCAAATAAATTAATTAATTATAACTTTTACTATTAAGCCACTTAGTCAAATAAGGTCCTACATGGCATGACTCCCCAACTTCATCTTACAACAGTCTAAATCTGATGTCCTTTCGAAATCTGATGTCATTCATATCTTGGGCACCTGCAGTACTGGCTGATGGTTATTAACAATTCTGACTCATTTGCCTTCTCCCATTGGTGACTCTATGGTGAATGTTTTCTGAGCTGGACAGCACTGTCACTGGCTTCAAGGATGTCTGTCGTTTGGGGAAAGGCAGTGTGATTTTTGCATATGGCACTGAAGTGATCTGTTCTTCACCGGATTGGAGTTAATTTGGGGCACACACTTCCTCAATCGTGTGTCCTCTGGGAACACAGAGCCGAAACCCCACACTGAGCCAAATTAGGCATGGTGATTTGGAACCTTGAGTAGATGGCAAGAAAATTTAGCTCAAATAAGGACCCCCTGTAAGCACACTTCATTTTCATCTGTGTATAGCAACGGAAGCTACTGCCCTGCATCTAAATAACCTGATGCCTGTCTTTAAAATGCGCTCGCTCGCTCTCTTTCCCGACTCACTAAATCAGGATAAAGGAAAAAATACTTTTGTGTACAGCGGTGCCTGAACAATTTGCACACCCTGTAATTCTCACCTAACCCTGGCGCTCTCCCCTCCTACAAGATGTTTAACAGGAAGATGTTGTGCTGACACTTCATACTGTAATGACATTTTTGGTCTGTGGAAATGTGCCATGGTGAATGTTCTAGTAAATAGTGAAGCACCATCAGAAGTGCTGCGAAATTACCCATTTCAGAGCTAACGCACAGCATACATTTAGGGATAAGAGTCAACATTTGGAATCATGTTCTGCTTTTTAATTTCCAGCTCTTGATTTCATCATCTCTAGATTTAGACTGGATTAGGCATGCTTTGTCGCACAGAGTCGGACACGACTGAAGCGACTTAGCAGCAGCAGCAGCAGCAGGCATGCTTTGTGGACGTCCTTCACCACCCTTCCCAGGAAGCAGTATTGCCCAGTGACTAAACTCATAGGCTTGGAGCTGTGATTCTCTGGGTCTTATTGTGACCACTTTCTACCCATGTGACCTTGGATGTATTAATATCAATATGTGTATTAACACATATATTGTACTTGGCCGGTAGTAAGGAATGTTTTATGTACTTTACCTATATTGACTCTTCTAATCCTGAGATTTACAACACTGGGAAGTAGGTGTTTTTCTTATAATTCCCATATTATAACTAGAAAGCCAAGGCATAGTTGATAATTTGCCCAAAGTCGAGATGTAGTCACAACCAAGCTGGCATTTGAATCAGAGTTCTCGCCTCTGGAATCCCTGTTATTACCTAGTGTGTTTGGCTTAATCTCTTTGAGTGTCATCTTCTCCATCCATAAAATGACAGGAGTACTAATTCTTGCTTCTAGGATTGTTGTAATGATTAAATGTTTTGAGTCCAAGCAGGGAACTGCTTAAGGGCTTCCCAGGTGGCTCAGTGGTAAAGAATCTGCCTACCAGTGCAGGGACCATAGGAGACTTGGGTTGGATCCTTGAGTTGGGAAGATCCCCTGGAGGAGGGCATAGCCACCCATTCTTGCCTGGATAATCCAGCAGACAGAGGAGCCTGAGGGCTACAGTCCAGGGGATCACAAAGGGTCAGATGCAACTTGAGCAACTGAGCACACAAGCTGGCACAGGTGAAATGCTTAGTGTGATACCTGGAATGCGGGTCAATTAATGCAGACTGTTCTGCAATTAACGGTTGCTTCGTAGGGCCTCTGCCTTCAACTCCCAGGGCTCTTTGGGGACCTTTGACTGACACCTCTGAAGCCATACCTCACCGTAGCCCTGTTAACTGGCATCATTCTGAATGGCTCAGAGCTGTTAGAGGCTGGAGGGAGCCAGGAATCTACAGTAGCCCAGGAAAGAGATGCTGAGACCTGACCAGGGCAGTGGATGTGGGAACCATGAGAGGAACTAATTCTGTAGAAGCATCATTATTATTACCTGTGATTCAACATTTTTGAAGGATCAGCTGGAGTGAGCACCATGTCAGTGGCCGCAGAAGAAAACCAAGCCAATCAGCAGTGAAACCTTTGCCTTTGTGCAGGACCCGCTATGTAGTTTGCAGGTCCATGCAAAATGAAAACACAGAACCCTGTGTGCAAAAAGTACTAAGAATTTCAAGATGGCAACAGCAGAGCATTAAACCAACTACAAGGTGCTTTTAAGCCTGGGGTCCACTGCAGCTGTATAGGTTGTGTAGCTCAGGAAGCCAGCCCTGCCTCTGTGTCACCATCCTAACCCCTACCCCAACCCCAGGAGCTAGAGGTGGGCCAGCTGTGGCTCCCAGACCTCCAACCTCATCGGTTCATCTGCTTGGTTAGTCTCAGATTTCTCCCAGCCAAAAGACAAGTGTGTGACGGATAGAAAAAAGTGGTTTGGACTCCAACAGGAGTGGGGCATGGAAGAGAAGTCTTTAGCCGATATGTAATGTGATTAACCACAGACCCTAAGGGGTGCCCCAGGGAAGCCAGGATGGGTAAATGGAATTCTTGAGGTGGCAGCTCACAGAATCTTCCGGAACAGTCGCTGTCCGAGAAGACTGACGCAGCACAAATGCTCAGAAGGTTTTCTTTGCCCTACATCAGGCTGTTAGAGTGATGAGGCATGAGTTGCAGTCACCTGTCTGCATGAATAAAAGATGCACAGAGAATGGGTAAGTGCTGAGAACACCAGGCTTGGAGGGCCCCGTTAAGGCGTGCAATGCAGAGGCCTGGCCACTAGGCTCCACTGCCCTCACCACTCACCTGCCAAGCCAGGGATGGCTTTTTTTCCCCCACAAATGCATCACCTTTAAGATGCTTAAGGAGGTCAAGTGTAAGAAGGGGGGCAGTGTAAGCTGAGGCGTGTGGACAGGCACCTCTGCCCAGTATACCCCATGCCTGGGATGCTGCTGCCAGAATCCCCTGGGTTTACAAATGCCATCATCTTATCTGAGGGGGTTACTCTTAACTTCCTACAATGCCTCCCCAGGAACACTCTAGATTATCTGGCTCTTTTCTAGCAGAGTCCTGGAGGGATGGAACACAGACAGGTTAGTTTGACATTTTTTTTTTTAATCTCTTGACTGCACCACACGATGTGGGAATCTTAGTTCTCCAACCAGGAATTGAACCTGCGCCCCTTGCATTGGCAGCACTGTCTTAACCACTGGACCATCAGGGAAATCCCACAGACAGATTAGTTTGGATATGGGGATGAGAGTCTTACATGTCAGCAGCACTCATGTTTCATGTTCATTCATTCCTTCTCTCATCTGATATTCACTGGGCCTCTTCTGGGGTGAAATGCAGGCCAAAGCTGAGGGCAGAGGGTTGCCAGGAGGACACCTCAAGGAAACCATGTCTGCCTCACTATTTCAAACCAGAAACACCCTGAAGGCGAGGAAGGACACACCTGAAACAGACCAAGATCACCCCACTCCCATCCGCTAGTAAGTGCAACCCTACTTCTTTCCAGACCTACCTTCTGCTGCTGCCCTACACACATCCTGCTATGCAGGCAGATTAAAACAGCTTGTAGGGACTTTCTCGGTGGCTCAGTGGTGGCTAAGACTCCATGCTGCCAATGCAAGGGGCCTGCAGTTTGATCCCTAGTCAGGGAACTAGATCCCACATGCCGCAACTAAGAGTTCACATACAGCATCTAAAGGTTCTGCAATGAAGATAGAAAATCCTGTGTGCCACAACTAAGACCCAAAGAAGCCAATTAACTAATTAAACAAAGAACAGCTTGTATCTTCTAGCTACTGAGCCTTTGCCACTGTTATTCCTTCCCCCTGGACCACCCTCTTGAAGCCTCTCCACCTCTAGGAAGTTTACCGTCCTTTAAGGTCCACCCCAAGCCCCGTAGTTTCATTTCCTGGTCCCTGTGACCTGATGGGACTTCACTCTCCTATGAGGGTCCTTAGAATTATACGTGGAGAGCCCCTTGCTGCCCACGGCATATTCCATCTCCTGCCCTCGTGACTCATTTTCCTGGCTCATTCCCTGTTCTTTCTCTGAGGCACAAGGCCCTGATCTCTTCATCTTTCTTTTCTTTTGCTTGTTTATTTGGCTTTGCTGGGTCTTCGTTGCTGCATGAGCTTTTCTCTAGTTGCGGCAAGTAGGGGCTACTCTCCAGTCGCAGTGCATGGGCTTCTCAATGCAGTGGTTTTCTTGTCACAGAGCACAGGCTCTAGGGAACACTGGCTTCAATCATTGTGTTGCCAGGGCTCAGTAGTTGCAGCTCCGGGTTTCTAGAGCACAGGCTCAATAGTTCTGGCACATAGGCTTAGTTGCTCTGAGGCATATGGGATCATCCCGGACCAGGAATCAAATATGTGTCTCCTGCATGGGTAGGCAGATTCTTTACCACTGAGCCACCAGGGCAGCCCTCTTCATCTTCCTTTAACCCCAAAGTCTAGACAGTATCTGGTGCACAGTAAATGTGTTGGTGTAATTGAAGGATGTTCCCTTGCTAAAGGTACTCAATAGGTGACACCTCCTCCCATCATCTTTCAAAGAGTTCTTTTATTTGTTTCCATTCTTGGGGAGTATGGTTTTCTATAACCGAGTCACCACATCTTGGTGTGCTGTGCATTTACTGATCCACAGTAGGATACAAAATAAGGGGGCTCTTCCCACCTTTTTGTATTGTAATTCACATACCATAAAGCCTGCTATTTGAAAGTATGATTTGGCGGTTTTCACTCTGTTCACAAACTTGTGCAACCATCAGTGTTATCTGATTCCAGGATGTTCATAGCCTCTAGAAAAATGAAGGGTTCTAGTGAACTTTAAGTGTATGATGGTTCTTTTGTTTGAAAATCACTGGTGTCATTTGCCCAAGTCCCTCCAGTCTGGGACTTGCTTTGCTGGCCAGGTTTCTCAAAGCTGGAAGGACCGCTGGCTTCTGGGAGAGGTGGGCTGGCATCTTACCCATCCTGCTCCCTCAGCTTCTGAGTCTCATCCTAGTCCACCTCCGTTTCCTTTCTCAACGGCCTTGAGATGTTCTAAATCAGCACGAGCTATCCTTCTTTGAACTCTGTCCCATCCCCCTTCATCTGTTTGGACAGCCTTGCTCCCAGCGTGGTTTATTAAGATGACATTACCCGGGGACCCCACTCCCATCCTGAAGGCGGGGAAGTATCAGGAAGGACCAGAGGGTGGGGAACTCCTCCTACGCCTAGAAGCCAGGTGGGTGGGGTTGGCCAGGGCTGTGCTGGGAAGACGTCATGGGGAAACATCCGTGTCAGAAAGCACTCAGCTTGCTTCTTTTTCTGTCCCAAAATATTACTCTGAGCCTCCGCCTCGGAGATGGCTTTCCACACCTGTTAGCTGGTCGGTAGCACTGAAAATACCCCTGGTCAGTGGACTCTCCCAGGCTGAGGAACCGGCATGCCCTGCCTGGAAGCATCCCCATGATTTCCAAACTCCGAGCCTGGGGACCTAGTGGAGGAATGTTAGTCGGTTTGCTGGACATGCCTTCTGTCTCGCTGTCATCTCCTTCCCCTTGGCCCGAAAGCACCCAATAACCCAGCACTGAAAACACCCAGGGCTCCATGAGGACGTGAGCGTGAGCTCTGGAGAGAATGCGAAGGCAGGCGCTGATACAGGGCTGGGCGAGCTTCCGGAACATCCAAGGCCTAATCCATCGTGTCGCCCGCGGGAGAGCGGCTCCGGGGCCTCCCGGGCAGAAGGAGCACCACAGCCTTTAATCTCCCTGCGCACAGCCCCGCGCGCTTGATCCCGGGGCAGCGGCTGCAGAACTCTTGTTGTTGGCGTGGGATCTCCCCGCGTGGGGGAGGGGTGCGCCTTTCCGCAGGAGCAGCTGCGTTAGCCTCTGTGACCTCTGTCAGTGCTGCAGGGATTTCGATTGCCGCGACTGTGACTGCCCTTTCAAAACGCCTACGCTGGCCCCTTTCAAGTTCCACCTGATCCTCATCTTCAAACACCCTTCCTCACCTCCGCCCACTGTCAGAGCACCAGCCTGCCTTTGGCTGTCAGGTTTAAGACAGTAATCAGAATTACTACCTGGTTGAAAAGACAGATCATCCAAAGATGGCCACTCACTTGCTCACCACGCGTTCATTTAGTCAGTGTTTATTAAGCACCGATTGTGTGCCAGAGCTTCCCAGGTGGCGATAGTGGTAAAGAGCCCACCAGCCAAGGCAGAGATGCAGGTTCAATCCCTGGGTCAGGAAGATCCCCTGGAGAAGGGAACAACTACTCACTCCAGTCTTCTTGCCTGGAGAATTCCATGGATAGGGGAGCCTTTCGGGCTATGGCCCATAGCATGGCAAAGAATTGGACAAAACTGAAGCAACAGCATGCAGCACGCACTGTGTATCGGATACTGTGCTGGGTGTTAAGGAAACAGACATGTGTGAGACTCGATCCCTGCCTGCAAAGACTCTCACAGCCCCCAGCAAGCAGGCAGACCAGAGTATCAGTGACCACACAGGGGAGGAGGAGTTCTGTGGCCATCTCCAGGGTTCAGTGGGAGCCCTGAGGGTCCTTTACTTCAACTTGGAAGTTAGAGTGGCTTCAGGAAGAGAGAAACCTTAAGCAGCATCATGAGGAGCTAGTGGGTGCAGAAGATGGGAGGGATGTGCCAAGCAGAGGGAACAGTATGTACAAAGGCACAGAGGCAGCGAGAGCCGTGGGCACTAGGGACATGATTGCTGGGGCAGTGCTGGGGAGGCCGCAGAGGGAGATGAGACTCAGGCCAGGCATCTCTGGGGGCGGCCTAGCTTTGCTGGACAGAGGACAGAGGGGTTTGAAGCAACCCCGGGCACTCATAGCAACCTCCCAGTTTCCTTGGAGAAGATGTTATATCCATTCAGAGCATTTCCTAAGGCGTTGTGGCTAATCTTTGCATCCCTCTATCCCATACAGTTGAGTGGTTTAGGGGCTCAGAATCTGGAGCCAGACTAGCCGGGTTCAAACCCAGCTCTAGTATAATACCTATTAGCTGTGTGACCTCAGACAGATTACCTAACCTCTCTCTGCCTCTGTTCAATCGGCTGTAACACGGAGACGAGGATAGGAAGAGTCTAGTCGTAGAGCATGTGAGGATGACTTGCGTCTTCTTGTCGTTCTGTCACTAAGTCGTGACCAACTATTTGTGACCCCATGGGTTGTAGCCCACCAGGCTCCTCTGTCCTCCACTTCTCCCCGAGTTTGCTCAGATTCATGTCCATTGAGTCGGTGATGGTATCTAACCATCTCATCCTCTTGACTTGAGTGTGTTTGTGTGTAAATATATATATGAAGTACATGGTACACAGTAAGTGCTCAATAAATACCTGCTCTTATTCCCCCTGTCATGGAGCCTTCCTTAGCTTTGTGGCATAAGACAGGTCAGAACAGGACTTAGTTTGTATTTAAAGCCAGTGAGAGCTTGGGGGTCAAAGGGACCCCTGAGTAGCCCCCAAGAGTGTGCCCTCCACCTGGTCTCTCTGGAATATCAGCCTTCCCATCTCAGGCTACCCGCTCCTCTTCCAGCGCCCTGTGAACCCACATAGCCTGCAGCCTCCCCTTGAAGAAATTAAACACTGGATTGGTTTTTTCAGCGTAACCAAAAGAAATACCACAGGGCCTGACCTTTTGTTCACAAGCAGTTATAGAAGTGGCATTTGCTAACGTTCCACCTTGAGCCTCTGCTTCTCTGCTGTCCTCTCCTGGCTCCTAAGGATACAGCTTGGCTTGGCAGTGGCTCCCCCAACCTCCCCCCAAACAGGATTTTCTAGGCACCCTCTTGTGATTGTAGCATTAGGGGTCAGCAAAGGGTCACCCACTTCATGAAAAGCCTGACAGGGATTTCTGGCCTTAATGGAAACCAGACACAGTGAAGAAACAAAGAGATTTGGGGAATGCCTAAAAGTTCCCAGGGCATCCAAAATAATCTACCATTGCTGGAGTTTCTGCTATTAGAATCATCCACTGTCATTCACAAACTGTCAAAAGGCGGCAGATCTCTGGACTTGAGGCATCCCAAGGCTGTGGGTCTTTACCCTCCTAAGCCTAAAATGGCTGTAGCCAGTGGTCTGCTGGTAAGTGATCAACAACCAGCTCTCTCCAGGGTGGTGGAGGGGGCGGCTAGTTGTAGCATTCATCACACTCTTGGGAGCTGCTCAGGGGTCCCTTCGAACCCAGGCTCTCACTGGCTTCAAATCAGTTTCCATGGAGTAAATATTTAAGCTACTAACCTGACATCCCTAGTGGCAGAGCTAGGAAGGATGCACACAGTCAGCCCTGAAGAGCGCAGGAAGCTGGTGCGCGAAGCTGGCTCCAGCACACCCCTGGGTAACACAGCACCTGCCTCACGGGGTAAGGACTACGTAAGAGGCAGCATATGCAAACACTCGCTACACTGAGCGGTGTGCAAACGGACCGCCAAGAGATCAGGAACCCAGGTCTTACAGCTGCTGGGAATGGGCATAAGCCCAGTTGCAAGCTTTTCTACTATGTGCAAGGCATGGAGCAGTGCTCACCTGGCTCATGGAGGTTGATTCAAAAGGCTTTTATATTTTTGATTCACAGATTTGCTGTGCTCCCCACAGTCTCTCTTCAAACTCAGACTTCATGGCAAGCCTCAAAGTGGGTGCTGTCTACCATCCATCACAGTCTCTGAAATGAACCCTGCATCTGCCAGCTCCTCCCTGCCACCGCTGCCCATGGGCTCTGGTTCCCAGCTACTCCTCTGTCCTTATCTCCTGCCACGCACCCCTGCTCATTCTGTATGAGTCTGTGGTCTCCTTGCTATGCCTGTGACAGGTCTAGCATTTGCCTCCCCCAGGGCCTTTGCACATGCTCTCTGCTCCTCTCCTCATCCCCCCTCCCCCGAAGCTGATCTCTGCTCAGATGTCACCTTTCACAAAGCCTTGTCTGAAGTAGGAACCCCTCTCTAGCATGCCATTCTTCATCCATACAGCCTGCCTTATATTTCTTTCTGCCCTGTATATTATAGGTTTGCTTGTCTGTTTATTGCCCGTCGTTCCCCATTCCCTTCATGAATGGTAAGCTCCTTACAGAAGGAAGTCTATCAAGCACCGTATGCCTCCATCCAGAATGACACTGACCTGCACATGTGCCTCTTTGGCACCCCTCTCCCCGTCTGAGCCTTGGCATTCCTCAGCCAGAGATCAGGTTCCCCCATTTTTTACACTCAAGGCTGATCTCTCAGTGAAGCCATGTGTCTCAGATCAGCCAGGACAGCCACGTGTCCACCTGCCATGTGGATGTGAGCCCCGTGGGGACAGGGACCTCATCCTGTCCAGCTCTGACCCTCCCGTCTGCAGAACAGAGCTGGCACCTCGTGGGTGTGCGAGGAAGACTCGGGGAGCTGACAGTTCTTCCAGCAGCCCCGAGTGTGCTGGAGAGTTCTAGGTACGTTTCTGTGGCGAAAGAGCACAGAAGAGCTCTTTTTGTGCTCAGGGGTTTGTGCTCAGGCTCAGCTCTGCGGGTTACCGTATTTCGAAAGACATCTGTCCCACCGTTAGCAAGTGTGTCACCGTGAAAGTCTGTTCCTTGGATGTTTCTTCAAAGGATTGCCTTTTGTAGAATATTAACAGTCTTCACCCTCTGTCTCCTGAAGGAGTGAGAAAGGAAGGGGGTGAACTTAAGAAAGACACAAACTTGACAGAAGGAAAAAAGAGGCTTGAACAGATGACGTGACCTGCCCTTTCTCTGCAGCGGGTCTGCAGCAGGGAAGCAAGACTTCAGGCAGCTCAGCGGGGAAAACAGTTCCCAGATCCTCTGTGGGCGGAAAATAGTGACCACAGCCTTGGGGTTCCAAAGCTGTGACTTAAGCTGTACGGATGTATCATTTGGCGACCACTTGAGTAACACACGTGAAGGTCGAGAGAGAGAGGGTGGTGCTGGGTTGTTGTTGTTATTGTTGTTGTTGTTTGGGGCTGCACCAGGTCTTAGTTGCAACACATGAGGTCTTCCATCCTCCAGCAGGCAGGATCTTTAGTGGCATCATATGAACTCTTGGTTGCAGCATGTAGGATCTAGTTTTCCGACAAGGGATGAAACACGGACCCCCTGCATTGGGAGCATGGAGTCTTAGCCACTGGACCACCAGGGAAGTCCTTGGTGCTGTTTTTAAACTGTGTTTTGTCCAAGAAGTACTAACAGGAGGACAGTGCAATGGGATTCTAGAATCCATTCCAGGAGACAAGGGTCTACAAAAATGGATCGATGGGAGAGGATTAGAAAGTATGTTGGAACCAAGAATGTTAAGGGACTAAATGAAGATGAAGTGCAGAGTTTACAATGCATTAGGTCAAGAAAAATGGGCACCACGATGCTCACCTAAGCCTTTTTATTTAGTTTGTTCTGCAAATAGAGGTTATACAGCCTCAAGGCAAAAGGATGTCAGCCCTGGAGTCAGGAAGACCTGGGTGGAAATTCTAGCTCCATCTTCTGGTTATTGAACCCCAGGGAGGTGACCTCTCTAAGCCTCAGTATCCTTATCTGCTAAATGGTCATCCTAATATGCCTACTTCGTTGAATTGTTATGAAGATTCAATAAAATAATCCCTAGTTCAGTTCCTAAATCAGACTCAAAGGATGCTAACTCCTGATTTTCTTATCAAATACTAATATAGTGCTGCAGTGTGCTAGGGGCCTTTCTAGGTGCTTGAGAGGCATTAATTCAATTATTCTACACTGTACACTAGCAGGGAGGGACTGTTATTTCCCCTAATTCACAGATAAGGACAAGTACAGAGAGGTTGAGAGAAACTGAGTCAGTCACACAGCTTGGGAGTGCTGGGAGCAGGATTCACACCCACAAGTGTAACCTCTGCATCTGTGCCCCTTTTGCACAGTTCTGGATCACCTGTAGCATGCTCGGCCCTGTGGCAACGCACCAAAGCAGATGGAAAAGGAGCAGAAAACACAATCCTGTCTTTACCTGGCTTTCACTTCCATTAGAGAGCTCACTGTCTCATGAAGTCTTTAACACAGAACATAGAAAACAACGACGTAGCATAGCACCCAGGCAACTTTGGGAAGTCCATCAACAAACATCCTCCTCTCCGTACAGAAATCAATAGGTGGTAGGTGAGCTTGGTTTTCTCTTTCAGAGTTAGATGAACATAGATGCAGAAAGAAACGTTCCACCTTTTAAACCTCTGGCGTTTGGTGGAGTTGTTTGTTACGGCAGGATAACCTATCCCATACTGCTGTGTGTCTCATCCGTGCAATACATGCTCACGGTAGGTGTGCCGTGACTACTTATTAGGTGGGAATGAACACCATCCATGCAGTTGCTTGAGGGCTCCAGAAACAGAAATGGGTATTTTCATCTCTTCTGCCCAGAAAGGCTTCCTTTGAGACACCTGTGGGAATGACTGTTTTGCTTTTCTTTGATGTTAGCTGATTTTTAAAACTTTCATTAGCTATGATAAATTATTCAAAATGGAGTAACACCCGAAACCTCTTTAGAATATTGACATGGTCCAGCAGTAAATGAATGGAAAAGTACCTCCAGGTCCGAGGCTAACTTCCATTTAATTTTTAGAAGAACCAGTCGAATTGTTAAAATGATCAGAAATGGGCCTGACCAGAGCCAGTTCTGCAAGGAGAGGGTGTTATTGTCTCCTAGACCGTTAACTTAATCAGATCAAGTCAATGTCAGGAAAACAAAAATCCTCATGTCATGAGTGGGGCTTAGGATAAATTAAATTGACTTTTATCCAGAAGCCCTTTAAGAACACTTTTTTGAAAAGTAGGCTTTAACTAAATTTTTAAAAATTAATGTACAATTTAGTTTCATTTCTGGAATCTTACATGATACAGGAAGCCTCAGAGACCCTAATCAGTGTTCTTTTCCTTTACTTTATTTTCATATCTTCATGCAACTAGTAAAACAGCATTAGATAATAGATGTCCCCAAAGGCCATATTGAAGTTATAAGTATTTGACATGATTCTTCTTCTGAATTATGGAGACAATGTCAGAATATCTATGTACCTAGAGAACAAGTGTCGTGGGAAGGAACTCAACCTGGGCTATGAATAGCTTCTAAAAGACTTGGTTGTGTTGAAGGTAGAATGGCAGTTCCATGATGAGCCACATGGGAAGACAGCAGGGATTTAGGGGGTGCAGAATTCCAACCTAGAAATGCCCCAATCTGTGATCTCGAGGTTTTTATCCTCTTGAGACCAAGAGCTACGTGTGTGTGTCTGTTCATGCTCAGTAGTGTCCAACTCTTTGCAACACTATGGACTAGCCCACCAGGCTCCTCTCTCCAAGGATTTCCCAGGCAAGAATACTGGAGTGGGTTGCCATTTCCTCCTCCAAGGGATCTTCCCGACCCAGGGATTGAACCTGCATCTCTTATGTCTCCTGCACTGGCAGGCAGATTCTTTATACAAACACCACTTGGGAAGCCTGAAAAGAGTTACATATGACCTAGTGCCGGGGTCCAGCCCCAGTGGATCCAGGGTAATTCGAAGGTGGGGACGGAGTCGGTGTCCTGGAAAAAACTTATTTGATTACAGATATAGAGAGAGATTAGAGAAACGGATAGTGTAGTAGGAGAATTAGTGGAGAAAAGAAGGCTGAATCCAGATGGGAATTCAGCCAGAGAAATGGGAGCAAGAAAGAAGCGACATGGGGAAATCAGTCTTTCCGGAAACTGATCCGATTTCTTTATTTTTCAGGTTTGTTTATATACCTTCTTGTTATACATAGGTATGAATACAGAGTCACGCGGGGGTCAGCAGACCTGACCCTTGTCACAATCAGGTGCTTCATATAAAATTATACAAAGGTCTTATGAGTTTCATCATCTTCTGGCCATGAGGTCTGCTGACATTTTATGGCCCTTTCTGATACTGGTCAGTTAACCAGAAAACTTATTTTTCTAGGGGTGATTTTTCCTTAAATCAGGTGCCACCCTCCAAATAAAGTTGCATTCCTATAGGGTGGGGGTGTAGTGAGTTACAATCAAGAAAGGAATTTACTTAACCTAAGGTTTAACATGATTAATCTTAAAGGTTAATACTTATTTCTCCTATATGCTAGTTATATTCATTATAAGGGCAGGAATATGGAGATTTAGCAGCAAATATTGGCTCAACAAATGTAAACTGTTCACCAATGTTCCCCTTAAGATCTATTTTGTCCTAAGATAGTGATAAAGTTACATTTTTACATAGCATAGTGATTTATAACAAAGTACAGTGATCTATAACAAAAGAGAAGATTCATTAACTCAAAAGTCTAGTATTGCTAACATCAAAAACCACTATATTCCTTTTCTATATTCCAAATACATTGATTAATATATTCCCAGGTGCCTAAGGATATGGAGGCCTGATGGCAATCATTGACTCATCAGTGAAAAAAGCCCTATGCTAATACTCCAAACTCTCTGTGCTGTTTATGGCTAAGAGGCTGGCACACAAGCTAGTCTGTCAGCAGAGAGGTTTGACCTGAGACATCCGTGTCACACCCAGGGCAGGGAATTAGCAGTAATTATTGGCAAAAGACAAATGAAGAAAAAACCCTTCACCAATATAATTCCTAATCAACCCACTATACTATACTAATAATCTTCTAACTTCTCAAAAGAGTCTGTATTTAGAAAGTTTTAAAACATCCCATGCCTCTCACAGTTGGGAGGCTGTAAACAATCACATGCGGCCGGATGAGCCTGATCAGGCAGGCCAGAGAACCTTCAGAGTTCATAAGTTGAAACACTCTTGTCATGCCCAGGAATTTTTATTAACTGGAGCTGCAAGTTAACTCCTTCTCTGAGAGAAATGGTTATGGGGGAGAGCTCCCCGTAAAGTACTCTGGTTTTGGGGATAGATGCCCGGGAACAGGGGGTTTCCTGAGGCTTGATCACGCCTTTGCTTATGCCAAGCTTCCTTCCTCATGACCTTTGCCATGGGCGGAGTTCCTCATGCTGGCCCCCAACAACCTAGCAATTCCACTCCTAGGTATATATCCAAGAGAAGTGAAAACCTATGTCCATATAGGCTTAGTTGCTCTGTGGCATATGGGATCTTAGTTCCCTGACCAGAGATTGAACCTGCGTCCCCTGCATTGCAAGGCAGATTCTTAACCACTGGACCACCAGGGAAGTCCTTCATTTCTTGTTATGGCTTGAAAATATTCCGTTGTTCGGATAGACCACATTTTACTTTACTGATCATCGGTGGATAGACATTTGGGTTACGGCCTTTTGGTTATTGTGAATAATGCATGGTCATGAAGACAGAACTCAAAAGTGATTCAAAAGAAAGCTGAGATCTTTTTGTTATCATGCCTAATACTGTGTCACAGCTACCACATACTGAGAGCTAATTATACAGCAAATCTAGCACTAAAGGCCCCCCCTTCATCCACAGAGTGTCCAGAAGAAGAAAGTTTGTTGTCCCCATTTTATAGATGAGGAAACTGAGGCTCAGTGAAGTGAAGCAAGTTGTCTTAGGTCACCTAGCTGGGGATTAACAGAGGGAGCATTCAGACCAACTGACTCTTCACCACTGTCCCCTGCTGTCTCCACGACTGATGAGCAGTCCCACCATCTGGCCAGTGCTATGCTTGACTGTCACCTAGTCCCCCTGCATGCTCCATGGCCCTGATACTCAGAATCAGAAAGTCCTTGCATCAGAGGTCTCTCCAAACGGGACCAATGAACAAGGTGCTGAAGCTGCAACACCAACCCACCCCCACCACCAAACACGACCTCTGTCCCAGGGGCCCACAGTTCAGGCTATTCTCCGTGAATGATGCCCTGACTGAGTCTCTGCATCCAGAATGAGGCAGAGCCATAAGGGAGCCCCATAAATGCAGCTCCACCTGGGGAGTCACTCCAGTGCTTTACAACTGTACTTTCTGAGTTCTGCTCTCACTGGGGTGAGGAGTGCTGGCCTCACTCCGCTGCCCTCTGCTCCAATGGGCCACCACTTCACTGTGGTCCCCCAGGGTGATGGGGCATAGCCAGCAGGCAAGAGCCCTGGTGGCCTTCCTTCCAGAGTCTCATCCACATGCCAGGACATACAGAGCCCCCAAGGCAGACCCCATTTCCTAATGAACATGGAGCATTTTACCTGAACGTACCTATACCCCAGAACCCAGCAAAATAAACACCTTCCACCCCAACTCAGCCCTGGTCCTTTATCCTCTTTCCAGCCTCCCTCCCATCTCCAATCCCATTCCTGGGCCTGCCAGCTCCTGACCTCATGATGTTGGCCTCTGAGTCTAGCTCTGGGGCTCCCAGATGGTTTGGTTGGAACCTTCGTGTCGTGTTTGGATGGGGTTCTGTGCCGCTCTCCTCTGCCCTTGGCTCAGAGTAGCTCTAACTAACATCAGGCGGGATCTTTGCAAGGAAGAGAGACCAGCCTCAGAAAAAATACAAGTCAAGGGGAAATTGAGTGGAAGGACGTGGCAGAGCTCACCAGTCAAAGGACGAGCTGATGAGCAAGGCTTGGAAGGGTCAGTGCTCAGAGAAGCCCAGAACTCCAGGAAGCAGGGATGGTCTTGTCTGGATCTGCCACTGGGATGAATGAACTCTGGGCCCATGAAGATTTCATGTGTCTCCCCTGAAACTCCAGCGCCAGGAGCAAAGGAAGGAAAGGGAGTCTTCCTCTCTTTCTTTCTCTTGAGGGGGAATCATACCAGGTTCTTTGTCCCGACTTCTGCTGTTGTGCTCGGTCTTCGTGGCTGCTCAGACTTTTCTCTAGTTGCAGTGAGCAGGGACTACTCTCTAGTTGCAGGGCACGGACTTCTCAGTGTGGTGGCTTCTCTTGTTGGGGAGCATAGGCTCCTGGGCACATGGGCGCAGTAGTTGTGGCACATGGGCTTAGTTGCTCCACAGCATGTGGAATCTTCCCAGACCAGGGATCAGACCTGTGTCTCCTGCATCGGCAGGTAGATTCTCCACCACTGAGCCACCAGGGAAGCCTTGCCCCAGCTTTTTAAAATGCAGAGTTGTAGGGAAAGCGCTCTTACCACAGAGACTCCAGGTAGAGGCATGAGCTCTGAGTCCTAGATCTGGGCATACACTTTGGTCATAGCCAGATTTGGAACTGGTCATATCCAGATTTCTCTTTCATGAAAGAGAAAATGCACTTGTAGCTTGTCTGCCGCCTTTCCAGACTTTTGTTACAGCACCCCAATCTGTTCCCCTGACAGTCTAACACATCTTCAGTGTTCACAGTAGCTTTGCAAGATAGGTATGACCTTCTCCCCACTCTATCAAGGAGAACTCCAAGATTCAGGGAGGCTAAATGACTTGCCCTAAGTCACAGCAGTATGAAATAGCACAGCTGGAACCCAGTTCCAAATCTGGTGGTGGTTAGACTCTGGGGAGAAGATAATACCTATCTTGCAAAGCTACTGTAGACACTGAAGATGTATTAGTCTGTCAGGGGAACGATTGAGGTGCTGTAACAAAAGTCTGGAAAGGCAGCAGACAAGCTGCAAGTGCATGTTCTCTTTCATGAAAGTTGGAGGAGCGTGGTCCAGGGTAGCTCTGCCCTGGTTTTCCAGGGACCCAGGTTCTTTCCACCTTGTTGTTCTGCACACACTGAGGCCTTGCCCCTTGGGTGAAGCTGACTGTCCATTCCCTTTGCAGCCCAGGGACAGGGAAGGGGAAGTGGAGATGGAGTCTTTAAAGAGCTGTGACCCATAAGGTCATGAACTTCTACCAGTAACCTTCCATTGACCAGAGCATGCCATGTGGCCAAACTAAGTTGCAAAGAAAACTGGAAAACTAGGGTGTCTGGGTTCCCATGTTCCCAGCTAGATTATGGGAGCTTGAGTGCAGGAGCAGGGGCTGGAGGGAACATTCCATAACTGCACAAATATCGTAACAGTATATTAACACACACACGTGTGTGTGTTTATATATATATATATATGGAATCTAGACAAATGGTACTGATGAACCTATTGCAGGCCAGGAATAGAGGCACAGACAGAGAGAATGGACTTGTGGCACAGGAAGGGGAGATGGGACGAACTGAGAGAGTAGCATTGACATATAGACACTACCGTGTGTAAAATGGATAGTGGGAAGTTGCTGTGTAGCACAGGGAGCTCAGCTCAGTGCTCTGTGATGACCTGGAGGGGTGGGATCTGGGGGCTGGGAGGGAGGTTCAAGAGGGAGGGGACATATGTATACATATAGCTGATGCACAATGCTGTATGGCAGGAAGTAACACAACATTGTAAAGCAATTATATTCCAAAAAAAAAACCAATCAGCACAGCCTTAGTGCAGAGTAAAGACTCAACAAATAGCTGTCATTTCTGGGAGACTGAATTCTTAGGAGGAGCAGGCAAAGACTGCTCATCTCAGTGTTCCATTTCTGACACCCAGATATGAGGACCTGGCCCCTGATTTCTTTCTTCAAGGCCACTCCTCTCACCTGCCTCAGAATGCGGGAAGAACTCCCCCTGGGCCCTCTGGCCTGCAGGAGGAGCCTGCAGCCCCCTCAGCAAGATGGGGGGAACCCCACTTCTCCCAGGTGCTCCAGAGACCTCTGCTCCCTTTGTCTCTGCATCTGATGCTGGTTCCTTTCAGTCCCATCACCTCTGAGGAGCAGCTAGGTATGATTGGCATCCTGTGGGAGGGGGTCTTGGGGACCAGCGTGGCATGTCAGCCAGTGCCCTGCCGTGTTCATTTTTGTTGACATTTAATTATGTTTCCCTTTCATCAGCTGTCAGGCCAGCTTCCTGACAGGTCGCTGAATTATGCTTGAAGCCAGTCATCCCCTGCAGACACCTTCTTATTTGGGCCTTCTCAGCTTATGGCCCTCGGAGAAAACAGATACAAGGCTGATTGGCAGGGAAGATCCTGGGAGTCAGAGTGTGCACAGCCAGGCAACCCCTTCCATTTTCTTCACTGTCATTGACACCCCAAAACCACACCAAGCCTCTTGATGGTGCTATTTTTAAGGAATTTGAATATAGTTAATTATGTGTTGATTGGTACAGAATTGAATACACACCTCCATCCTGAGCACCCCCACGTGTGTCTAATCTTAAGCTGTTATCAGGGACCAGCTTGAGAGGGGCCAAGTTTTGCACCCATAATAGCAGACCCTTGCATGACTTTCCTAGTGGCTCAAATGGTAACAAATCTGCCTGCGATGCAGGAGACCTGGGTTCAAACCCTGGGTCAGAAAGAAACCCTGGAGAAGGAAATGGCAACCCACTCAAGTATTCTTGCTGGAGAGCCCATGGACAGAGGAGCCTGGCGGGCTACAGCCCATGAGGTTGCAAAGAATCAGACACTACTGAGCGACTAACACTTTCACACTTTGCAGACACTTCCATGGCACTTACAATGTGCCAGCTATAGTTCTGCCTGTTTTACATGTCTGGGCTTCCCTCTCTGTCTGTATTGATTCTGTCTCTGAGTTTCTGATAACAAGCAGCAAGGGTTTGAATAGAGGGAATATTTAATCCTCTTAACAACTGTGTAAGGTGTGCCCTATTATTATCCCCACTTTATAGATGAAGAAACTGACACATACTGAGTTATGTGATGTGCTCAAGGCCACTGGGTTAGTACAAGGCAGAGCTGGGTTTGAATCTGGGTGGTCTGATTGCGTTTGTACCATAGCCATCATGCATGTGGAGAATATGAACTCATCAGCTATTCCACCCATATTCTCATGAACGTCCCTGTCCTGCAGAAGCAGGAAAGCTGGGAACTAACTAGATGTCAGGACTCCCTTGCAGCTTGAGCTCTGCAGGTGATTCAGGTTTGGCCATGCAGGTGAATTCCCATGACATTTGGAAGAGAGACTGAGGCCGAGGCACATTTCTGGTGCTTCTGCACTTTCACGACAAGCATGTTCCTGAAGCGCTCACTTTATCTGTGGTCACTTCAGCAGTGGTCCTTGTACAGCATGAGGCTTGCATGTTGCTGCACGTCCACTGTGCTGATGCTGGTCTTGGCAGGGATGTGTGGTTTCAGAAGCAGCAGGAGGGGCGTCTTCCTGACCGTAGCCAAGGAGGTAAACCAGGGCTGCTAGCATCTGGTTTGTGGAAGACAGCAGAGCTGTTAGTGGTTCAGTTTGGTAGTGTGGCTTTTCATTCCTGAAAGTTGTTTCTTTGGCTCTTCCTACAATGCTATCACTCATTTAATATCCTATAATAAATACCTTAAAGTTTTAAAGTTGCCAGAAGAGAGTCTGGTCTCTGAACTGACTGACTCTGAATACAGAAGGCTAAACCAAAGTATCTTTGTTACAGATAGAGCTAACATTGGAGAATGTGTCCTATATTGGCAGCAAATAGGGCCCCTAATTAGATATATTCCCCCACCCCAGCACAGGCAACACTGGCGTGGAGCAAGGCCCACCTGCTCAGGGAGAGGCTGCCCTTATAAGTTTGTGGGGGAGCAGAGCAGAATGTAAACCTTCTGGGCAGCTCACTCCCAAGAGGAAGGATGAAGGAAGAACTGGTTATGTGTGCCCAGTTCTTTATCCTGTGCTTACGAGGTAAATAAACCAGACCTAACTCCAGTGGGAACAGAGATGATGGTCAGTGAATGAGAAGGTTATGGGGGGTTGGCTCACAGTGCTATGCTTCAACATTGAGAGTCTGTGAGTCTGTGACTGGAAATAAGCATTAAACTGCTCTGTGAAAGCAGAGATGGTTTATGTCATAGCTTACATGCTCTGGGTACGTTAAAACAGAGCAATTTTGTACTTTGTGGAACCCTTGCAGGTGGAGGATAGTATCCCAGATTAAACAAGTTTCTAAATAACTGATGCTTTGTCCATTTTAGAGATGACATCTTTTAAAATGTTAACCTCTAGGCATGTTTCTGAGAGTATTATTACAAAAAGAAACCATATTAGGATGCTTTGAGCCATGGTAGCAGAGGCTTAAACAACTAATGTGTTTAATTTCTTTCCTTCTTTCTTTCTTTCTTTATTTATTTTTGGCTTAGTTGCCCTGAGGCATGTGAGATCTTCCTGGACCGGAAATTGAACCCTTGTTCCCTGCATTGACAAGTGGATTCTCAACCACTGGATCAACAGGGAAGGCCTGCGTTTAATTTCTTACATAACGAAATTCAACAATGTCATTGAGGTCTCAGATTCTTTCTGTGTTTCCTTCCCTCCATCCTCAGATGTACTGGGGAAAGCCTTTCCTCATGGACATAAAATGGCTGCCACAGTTCCAAACATCACATCTCATCTCACATACTCATTTCTGAAGTATAAAAGAAGGAGAGATTGTTTTTTTAAAAAGACTTTCCAGTCATGTGGCTCTCTGCTTTATCAGAGAGGAAAATCTTTCCCAGAAGCTCTCAGGCTGACATACTCTTACATCTTATTGATTAGAACAGAGTCAGGCGTCTACTCCTAAGCCAACCACTGGCAAAGAGGAAGGGGTTGGCCATGGCTTATTTCAGCTAGTCTTGTGGCTAAGCACATTATCTCCCAGACAAAATCAGAGTCCTGATGGCGTGGAATAAGGGTCATGGGTATTGGTGGGGAGACTGCAACAGTGCCCCTGGCCTTAGTGTCTCAGTTCCATGCTGTGTGATTCAGAGGTGCCTGGAGAGTCCAAATAACTCCCGACCACATGCCTCTGGATTCTCTCTCCCTCCACATTGCACTTCTCCCTTCCCCATCAGGCTGCCTACTGTCACTTCCTGCTCTTGCCTCCGTGCTGTTAGAGGCAGCATTGCTCCCTGATCCTGATTTTTTCCCTTTAAAAATATGTGAGTCTAGAACTCAGGGGATGCACTTGCTGGACTAGGACAGTGTCTGTTACTGAACTCCAGGGGCATGGTCTAGAAGTATTCCTGAGTCTATTTTCCCCAAAGCTGGCTAGATTCCTATTTTGTTTGATTTTTGTTGTTGTTGTTTGTTTTTAATCTCTACTTAGCAGAATGAGCTTTATTGGGATAGCCTAGGCCAGGAGGGATGACATATGAAGCCAGTCTCTACAGGGCACCCTGCACAGGCAAGCATTGCTGCATGCCCACCATCAAGGGAGATGTAGGGGCTGGGGAGTGGCTCTCTGATGTCACCCATTACAGGCCGTGATGCTGGCAGGTCTGTTCGTTAAGCCAGGTCCCTTCCATGAGGGTTTTCCAGAGTCATCAACTCTGTGGTGTCATGAAAAAACATAACACAGGGTAAAGGACTAGGTCAGGATTTCTCAGCCTCAGCACTTGACACTTGGGGCCAGATGAATCTTGAAGGTTTGGGGGGCAAGGGGTGAGGCGTACTGTCCTATGCACTGTAGGATGTTGAGTACCATCCCAGGCCTCACCCACTACCTGCCCCTGACCACCCCCACTCCACAGTAATAATGTCGTCACTCAGTTCAGTTCAGTTCAGTCGCTCAGTCGTGTCCGACTCTTTGCGACCCCATGAATTGCAGCACGCCAGGCCTCCCTGTCCATCACCAACTCCTGGAGTTCACTCAAACTCACATCCATCGAGCTGGTGATGCCATCCAGCCATCTCATCCTCTGTTGTCCCCTTCTCCTCCTGCCCCCAATCCCTCCCAGCATGAGTCTTTTCCAATGAGTCAACTCTTCACATGAGGTGGCCAAAGTACTGGAGTTTCAGTTTTAGCATCATTCCTTCCAAAGAACACCCAGCACTAATCTCCTCTACAATGGACTGGTTGGATTTCCTTGCAGTCCAAGGGACTCTCAAGAGTCTTCTCCAACACCACAGTTCAAAAGCATCAATTCTTCAGTGCTCAGCTTTCTTCACAGTCCAACTCACATCCATACATGACTACTGGAAAAACCATAGCCTTGACTAGATGGACCTTTGTTGGCAAAGTAATGTCTCTGCTTCTGAATATGCTATCTAGGTTGGTCATAACTTCCCTTCCAAGGAGTAAGCGTCTTTTAATTTCATGGCTGCAGTCACCATCTGCAGTGATTTTGGAGCCCCCCAAAATAAAGCCTGACACTGTTTCCACTGTTTCCCCATCTATTTCCCATGAAGTGATGGAACCAGATGCCATGATCTTCGTTTTCTGAATGTTGAGCTTTAAGCCAACTTTTCCACTCTCCTCTTTCACTTTCATCAAGAGGCTCTTTAGTTCCTCTTCACTTTCTGCCATAAGGGTGGTGTCATCTGCATATCTGAGTTTGTTGATATTTCTTCCAGCAATCTTGATCCCAGCTTGTGCTTCCTCCAGCCTAGCGTTTCTCATGATGTACTCTGCATATAAGTTAAATAAGCAGGGTGACAATATACAGCCTTGATGTACTCCTTTCCCAATGTGGAACCAGTCTGTTGTTCCATGTCCAGTTGCTTCCTGACTACATATAGGTTTCTCAAGAGGCAGGTCAGGTGGTCTGGTATTCCCATCTCTTTCAGAATTTTCCACAGTTTATTGTGATCCACACAGTCAAAGGCTTTGGTATAGTTAATAAAGCAGAAATAGATGTTTTTCTGGAACTCTCTTGCTTTTTCCATGATCCAGCAGATGTTGGCAATTTGATCTCTGGTTCCTCTGCCTCTTCTAAAACCAGCTTGAACATCAGGGAGTTCACAGTTCACGTATTGCTGAAGCCTGGCTTGGAGAATTTTAAGCATTACTTTACTAGCCTGTGAGATGAGTGCAATTGTGTGGTAGTTTGAGCATTCTTTGGCATTGCCTTTCTTTGGGATTGGAATGAAAACTGACCTTTTCCAGTCCTGTGGCTACTGCTGAGTTTTCCATATTTGCTGGCATATTGAGTGCAGCACTTTCACAGCATCATCTTCCAGGATTTGAAATAGCTCAACTGGAATTCCATCACCTCCACTAGCTTTATTCGTAGTGATGCTTTCTAAGGCCCACTTGACTTCACATTCCAGGATGTCTGGCTCTAGGTGAATGATCACACCATTGTGATTATCTTGGTCATGACTAGATATTACCAAATGTCACTTGGAGGGTAGAATAACCCCTAGTTGAGAACCTCTGGGCTGGAGAATCATGGGCTGGGGGCTGAGGTGCCTTAGTGAGCATGATCTTCCCCGATCACCCTTCCTAAGGTACCACTGTGGGCCCCCTACACATCCCATCTCTCTCCAGTCTCATTTCTTGCTTTGTTTTCTCCATACCCTCATCACCCACTGAGTGTGTCTTATTTTGTTTGTTTGCTTATCTGCTCCCAGTGCTAGACTCTGTGGGAACATAAACTGGATTTGGCTTCCTCATCACAGCATCTCCAACACCTGACAGTTTCTTCACCTGGTGGGAATTTAACAGATGGGGGGATCTTACTAGGAATCTTTTAATAAGCCCCATTCTGTTCCCCCAGGGCTTCCTTGGTAGCTCAACTGGTAAAGAATCCGCCTGCAGTGCAGGAGACTTGGGTTCGATCCCTGGGTTGGGAAAATCCCCTGGAGAAGGGCATGGCTACCCACTCCAGTATTCTGGCCTGGAGAATTCCATGGACTGTATTCCATGGGGATACATGGGAGAAGTCCATGAGGTTGGACACAACTGACCAAACACAGAGTCAGACACAACTGATCGACTTTCAATTTCACAGTTCCCCACACTTAGAAGGACACCTCCCCCCACCCCCCCAAAAAAGAAGGACACTTCCCCTACACAAGCTCATTATGCCTTACAAACAGGAAACGGGGGCACAGAAAAGTCCAGTAACAAATCTCTGGTAAATGGGGAAGGCAGGATATATACTCAGATCTGTCTGATTCCAAGGCCTGGCTGGTTTGGGGACTGCCAGGCCGCCTCCCTGAAGACCCCAGGCCTACATGGAGGGGCTGTTTCCTGCGCTGTGATTGGTCAGTCCCAAAGGACCAAGAAATCAGAGCTCATTTTCCCCAGCACCTGATGCGTCGCCGAGGCTGCTTTGTCCTCCTGGGGCCGTGGGTCGCCCAAGGCCCCAGAGAGCTTATGCTTTTTTCACATTGGAAGAATTATGGATCAACTGCTCTTTGGTGGCCTCCAAACTATTTCTTTTTCTTTCCAGGGGAAAACCACAATCCAAATCTCTCAGTAGTGTCCGCCCCCAAAGCAGCATGGGAAACGTGGCCGGAGGAGCCCGCGCCTCCCCCCACCCACACGCAACTGCCAGAAAACCCTGACGTTGACCGGGATTTGGGGGCGTGTTTGCGTGCCCACCCGCCTCCCCTCACAGTAATTAGCGCTTCAGCTTTCTCTCGAAGTCTTTATGTGTTTAGACAACACAGTTCATTGTTTCCAAATGTTAGTCAATTCTAACCATAAATCAAGCCCCAAATCTTGAATCTCATTCAAGGGAAAACTCACAAGTTGATTCTACACAGATAAATCATAAGAGGGTGGGAATGTTATAAATGGAGAAAAGCAATTCAGACTCATAAGGCTGTAAATACAGCTTTTTGAACTACTTAGTGAGTACATTAAAACAATTACATGAGGCTTGAAGGGTCTAATAGTGCGTCAGTCTTTAGCATGAAGTCATTTGAAAGTTACTGTGCCTAAGAAGAATTAATGTTTTTAGTGCTTTACAGTTTACCAAGTCTTCTTTTTTTTTTTTTTTTTTGGCCGGTTATTTAATTTAATCCCTCACAACACCCTTTTTATATAGGCAGACAAGCTATTTAATTAAATTCCATCAATTCCAAGACCTATTTTGTTTCCATTTTTCTCTCTGAAATCAGGATACACCTTAGAATCAAAGACGTGTCCGTTTAATTGGCAAATTTATTTCCTTAGTGATCCATAAAACAATGGTGAATGTTTTAAATGATAGTGTCTTAGACTTAATGAAATGCATATTATTATGATCCCTGTTTCACAGGGGAGGTGACATGTCCCGAGATGTTACAGATTTGGCCCAAAGTCATGCAGTGAGTAAATGGAAAAATCAGAACTTGAGCTCAAGAAGGGCAAGTCTTTTAAAACAGGAGTCCCCAACCACCAGCATCTAACTCCTGGTTATCTGAGGTGGAACTGATGTAATAATAATAGAAATAAAGTGCACAGTAAATGTAATGTGCTTGAATCATCCCCAAACCATCACCCCTTCACCCTGGTCCAAGGAAAAATTGTCTTCCATGAAACCAGTCCCTGGTGCCAAAAAGGTTGGGGGACCACTGCTCTAAAGGGCATATAAATAGCCCAAGGATGCATGATCACCTTTATGGAAGGTGGTCTCAATAACTGAGAAGCTTTTGCTTTTCTGAACAAAATGAGAGTTTGGAACCAAAGCAGAGCTGCTTGAGATGTTAGAAAAGAGATCAAAAGTTGTCATATTCTTCTCCACCTTTCCCTTGAAATGCTCAGCTTCTCCTCAGGAAATTTAGGTTGCTTTGCTTTGAAATTGGCTTTGCAGGTTAGCCCTTGACAACTCACTTGAGAAAATTAGGAAACAACACCCTGACTCCAGATGGATTCAGTCCCTCATCAGACACAAGGTTCAGAGAGAGAAGCACAAACTGAATTTTAACACTTTTACTGCTCAACTGATACCTTGTACAGTGTACATCCTGGGCAACTGTACACAGCATTTCTGTAGACCCCCGTATCTCCAACTAGTCTTCAGCGGGGAGGGGGGTGGCAGGACAAGAATGCTTGGCAGGGACAAGGAAGTGTGGACAAATTCAGGAAACAGTTTTCTAGTTCAGATCACGTTCATTGTTTAAGCCTGGTTTGGGTGTTCTGGTGAAGTCTTAGCTTGTGAACACTTCGACCAAGCTTGGCTCTCAGAAAAGAAGCTTAATACTTGGGAAAACTCATACAGATTTAAGAAATTCAAACATAGTCTTATTTTTAATGGTCTGTCTGGGCCTATTTCTTGAAGATACACCTGATTAGCTAAACCAACAAACCATTAGTATTAGCTTGCTGGTTTGAAGTTACTATTTGGTAGAGTAGAAAGAGGTTATGTTCAGAGCTTTTGCAGAGCTGGGTTCAGACTTGGGTCTTTGCTACTTTCCAGCCGCTCACTATGAGAAAGTGTTAAATGTCCCTGAAACTTGAGGTCTAGTCTCCTCATCTGTATAATAGGTATAGGGGATAAAAGATAGGGCTTCCCTATTGGCTCAGATGGTAAAGAATCCCCCTGCAATGCAGGAGACCCAGGTTCGATCCCTGGGTCAGGAAGATACCATGGAGAAGATACCCCACTCCAATATTCTTGCCTGGAGAATTCCATGGACAGAGGAGCCTGACAGGCTACAGTCCATGGAGTTCCAAAGAGTCGTACATAACTGAGCAGTTAACACTCTCACTTTTCATCAATGTCAGCAGATTCAAGGTAAATGTACTTTGTTGTTGTTCAGTCACTAAATTGTGTTTGACTTTGCGACCCCGTGAACTGCAGCACACCAGGCCTCCCTGTCCTTCACCGTCTCCATAAATCTGCCCAAACTCATGTCCGTTGAGTCAGTGATGCCATCCAACCATCTCATTCTCTGTCGCCCTTTTCTCCTCTTGCCTTCAATCTTTCCCAGCATCAGGCTCTTTTCCAGTGAGTCAGCTCTTCCCATCAGGTGGCCAAATTATTGGAGATTCAGCTTCAGCACCAGCCCTTCCAGTGAATATTCAGGGTTGATTTCCTTTAGGACTGACTGGTTTGATCTCCTTGCTGTCCAGTGAACTCTCAACAGACTTCTCCAGCTCCATAGTTTGAAAGCATCAATTCTTCTGCACTCAGCCTTCTTTATGGTCCAGCTCTCATATCCATACATGACTACTGGGAAAACCATAGCTTTGACTATATGGGCCTTTGTCACATAGAAATGGATAAATGGAACCCTGGGGGTGTGAATAACAGCTCACTCAGGGCTTGTGTTGGGGGGTAAAGGAAATTTGAATGTCAAACAGTGAATGTGGTATGCAGCACAGAGGAGGCATCCAGGTATGCTGAGTTTTCTTTCATTTCCCCTAACTAGTGTGGGGTTCACTTTGTTACTAGTTGTTCACTCCTGCTGAGACTAGCCTAGTTGGTTGAGGAATTGGGTGGCGGGGGTGGGGAGAGGTGGGGTACAGGGCATCACCCTGACTTAGGGCTGATTGGACCCCTCATTGCCCTCTGTAAATGGTTAAGGCCAGCCTCATCAGTCATCACAGGGCACGTTTGCTGCTGGACACAAATCATCATTAGTCCATCTTCCCCTGATGCCCAATAAGGAAAATGTCCTTAGATTTAATGTTGATGACTTCCCTTGGTCATCACTGATGGTGAATATGATAACACATTGAAGGCTGAATCTTCTCTCGTTCCCTACTGCCAGGTCTCTGCCTGTGCTCTGACCAAAGGCAAGCAGGAGTCTGGCCTCCTGGTCACTCAGAGACTCCCTCAAAGACCCCACCAGGGCTCCCACCTGGCCCTATTCCAGAGCAGGGACCAAGTGTCCAGCTGTCTGCACCCCTGGCCCCAGGCCCACGGAGGCACACTGAGGCATCCTGGTCCTCTTGGAGTTTGTTATATCTATAGTGCTCTCCCAGCAGAGCTCCAGCCCAGCAAGGGTGATGGAAGACATGAGCAGTGAAGTGGGAATGGTTGGGTGGGCTTCAAGTATCTGGGGGCCTGTTCTGATTAGGACTTGGGCTTTCAGTGTCCTCCTCACACTCCTAACAATGGGGCAGGGGCTGAGGGACTGCCACCTGCCAAGACACATCTCATGTAACAACCAGGTCACAAAGCAGGGACTCTGTAGGTCATTGGGAAGTTGATCATGTAATAACGATAAATGCCACAAGTGCATAAGGGGGTCCGTGGAGGCAAAGCCAGGAATTTGCCCCTCTGAGTGCTGGCTGTTATCTCAAGTGGTGATACTGTAGTCATTTGGCCTCTCTAAGCCTTACTCATCTGAAGCATGGGTTATCCAGAGCCTCTACTTCCCAAGGTGTTCAAGGAGTTAAATGAGAGACTGTCTAAGCCTTGGCCAGCCTCAGATACAAACTTCTGGGTGATAATATTCATGAGAATCTTCCAGCCACCTTCTGAAGTGAACCTTGTTTCCTCCACCCTGACAGAGAACTGGAGGCTCAGCAAATTCAGTATTGATCATTCCAGACCTGGGCAGGGTTGGGTGGCACAGGAGGAGCAGAACGAATCATGTTCTGAACATGAGAGAAATCAGAACCATTTCAGAAACGATGGTGAACTTAAATCAGGTGAGTCTGGAAACATACCAGGCATCTGTCCCCCTTTCTGTGCCCACAAACCTGGGCAGCCAGAAGCATCTTTCAAGCAGATGGCAAGCCGGAGCTCAGTGCAGTCCACCTTAGGCCATGATGTGGAAACAGTAAGTCTGTTATCATTGGCCTTGTGGTCCTGAAGTTCTGGGCAGATTTTGGGGATCCCAGTGCCTCTTCTCAGCTGCAGGGCAGCAGCTGCCTGCCTTGAGGCTGGTGAGTCCAGAATGCATCCAGCTTGGAGCATCTGCTCTTCTAGGGAGTGCCTTTGGGTGATGCTTCTCATTCCAAACCCAGACACCGTAGCAGGGCTGATCTTGCTGCAGGCCCAGAACCTCTCAGGATGCCCACCTCTGATCTTTTGGCTGGAGCGGGGGGAGGGGGCACACAAGAGGAAATCAGGAGGCTAAATTGATCTGTCCCCTGCTGTCCTTCACCTCCAGGTTTCAGGACCTACTGTGCACCACCATCTATTAGTTATCCACTGCTGCATATAAATTGCCCCAAACTGAGTGGCCTAAATACACGTTTACTGTTTCATGTTTCCTGGGGGTCAGGAGTCCAGGCACAGCTTAGCTGGGTCCTCTGCCCAGGGTCACATGAGGTACAGCAAAGGAGGTGGCCAGACCGCATTCTTACCTGGAGGCTTGACTGTAGAAGAATCTGCTTCCAAGCTCCCCTGGGCTGTTGTCAGCATCCATTTTCCACCGGCTGTGTGAGTGAGGCCCTGGCATCTGGCTGGCTGTCAGCTGGCGGCACCCAGGTGCTGGATTCTGCTTGCACTTCCAGGCCATGTGGGCTTCCTCAGCACCACTGCTGACATCATAGAGCCAGGAAGGATCTCTCTAGTGTGGACAAGCAAGACAGAATCATAGATGGATGGATCGGTAGGTGTGTGTGTGTACAGACAGATATAGATACAGACATAGATTGAAGGTAGGTAAATATAGAGATTGATGGTAGATAAATGTAGATATGTACACATATAGAGAGATAAAGATAGGTAGGTAGAGACAGATGGATAATTGATAAATATAGATAAGATTAGATGCATACATATATATTCAGACACATAAATATAAATAGATTTGTAGTTGTTTAGTCACTGAGTCATGCTGACTCTTTGTGACCCCATGGACTGTAGCCTGCCAAGCTCCTCTGTCCATGGGATTCTCCAGGCAAGAATACTGGAGTGGGTTGCCACTTCTTTCTCCAGGGCATCTTCCCAACCCAAGATTAAACCCACATCTCCTGCACTGGCAAGCAGATTCTTTACCACTGAGCCACCTGGGAAGCTCAGACAGATAGACAGATAATAGCCTAATCATAAAAGTGCCATCCTATCATCTTTACCATGTTCTAGTCACTATAAACAAGTCTCCCTCAAGGGGAGGAGATGACACCTGATGTGACACAAGGGGGTTGAGGTCAAGGGGGAAGTCTAAGAATTGTGACTGAAACCAGCACCTTGAGAGTGAAATTGTATCCTTCTCGTTTCTAGATGGGAAACTGAGGTTTAGAGAGAGAACTTGCCCAGGCTCCAAGAGTGATCCTATGGCCTCACTGGCGTTTCAGGCCACGCTGGCCCACTTCTCAATGGACGCTTCTTCTTCACCATCTTGACCACACTTCTCTCCCTGCCCTGGCTGAGTGGTACTGGTTACCAGCGTGCAGATTTGAGAAGTGGGGCCAGAGTACTTTCTCAGTGGCAGCATCCATCGTGCTGATAATGCATGTCTTCAGTGTGTATCTTGTCTCTGCAACCCTACCCTGTGCCTCCAAAAGGCAAAGACTGCCTTCATCTTGTTTGTGGTCATATCCCTCTACCTAGAGAGGTTCTTGGCCTATTGCACGCATTCTGTGAACAGTCATTCAGTCATTCAACAGACGCTTGTGGAGCTGGACTGCCTACGTTAGAAACAAAGATGACCAAGACACAATGTTGCCTTCACAAGCCCCTCGCCCTCTAGCAGAGCAGAGACATGAAACAAAGAAACTACGAGATAGTGTGGTGTGACCTCCTCAGGATTGCCCACCCCTGCGTCCCCAGGGCCTGCCACAGTGACTGGCACATAGTGTGTGCATGCTCAGTCGCTCAGTCATGTCTGACTTTGCGACCCCATGGACTGTAGTCTGCCAAGCTCCTCCGTTCATGGGATTCTCCAGGCAAGACTACTGGAGTGAGTAGCCAGTTCCTCCTCCAGGGAAATCTTCCTGACCCAGGGATTGAACCCACATCTCCTGCATCTCCTTGCATTGGCAGCTGGTTTCATTACCACTGAGCCACCTGGGAAGCCCCTGGCACATAGTAGGTACCCAGTAATATTTGTTGACTGTTCTGGTTCCCTTACCCAGCATGCCTTGCTCTCTTCTCTTCTGCAGAGGGTAGAAAATAAAAATCATAAGAGATTAACTGCTCAGGAAAATCCAAAGAAAGTTAAAAAAAAAAAAAAAGTACATAATGACATTCTACGCTGGCTTTGGAAGTCTCTGATGCAATCCTCAGATCCTGGCACCTCCCTTTTGGAGCGGAGCTTTGCATTTCGAAAGAGGAAAAAAAAAACAAAGACTGTAATTATTAAAATTGTGTATATAGGAGAATTTAGCCTTTCATTTGAGGTGTCCTAATGACACTTCAACAACTGCTAGGGAAGATAATAGGGTTTAGAGCAATTACACAGACCGTCAAATACCGAACATGAGTGATTCAGATTCATGCTTGGAACTGGAACGATTCTCGGCAGTTTTGCTCATACACAGCTGTTTCATTTAAAATATTTTGGCAGAAAATCGCGAAGTGGGCTGTGCTGGCGATCTCTGCATTGGAAGCTTAACTCCTTTCACACCCAGTGTTGTCCATCTCTCTTCCTTCCCAGATCCCCACCTTAATTACTGCTTGGCCAAGTTTTTGAGCAACATATTTGTGGAGTTAAAACTTGGGCCCCTAGCTGAAAGATCTGGGGAGTTTGTTTCTCCTAAGCCTGCTGGAAGATTCTGTGTCTTTCTCCCTCTTTTGATTCAGTCAGTAGATATCATTTAATCACCACATGGCCAGTCCTGTGTGAGCTGCCAAGGTCTATCGGTCAGATGGCCAAAAACAGATGGTGCACTCAAACTGCATGATTTGAGAAGAGTTCTGTCTTAGTTTGAGCAGCTCTAACAAAATTCCTAGACTGGGTGGCTCAAACAGCAAACATCTATTTCTTACAGTTCTGAAGACCAGGAAGTCCCACAATACAGGTCCTGGCTGATTTGTCTGGTTTGCAGATCTTGCTGTGTCTTCACAGGTAGAGAGAGGTCATCTCTCTTGTGTCTCTTCTTATAAGGATGCTAATCCCATCCTGACAGCTTCACCCTCATGACCTAATCACCTCCCAAAGACCCCACCTCCAAATACTGTTATAGTGGGGACTAGGGTTTCAACATATGAGTTTGGCAGGGAACACAAGTATTTAGTCCATAGAAAACTCAGTTAAAAGAGCAAAGGTTACCAGGGCTCAGTTTGAATGTAGAGAAGCGCACAGAGACAGTGCAGTGCTCCAGGGATGACAGCAGGGAGCTGATGGAGGCTCAAGGAGCACAGGCAGGGAGATGTCAATAGCATGTGGGAAGTGTACCTATATGGGTGGGGGGCAGGCCCATAGGAGCCACAGCACTGAGTTGCAGACATGTAGCCAACCCTCCAAAACAATGAGGGACCGCTGCCCTCTCCTCTCACCCTCCAGGCTCCTCCTAGTATCCTCCATTGGTCCAACCCAGCTGGAGGCTAGAAGTCCGAGAAGGTCACTAATGCATTCCATACAGGTCAACCTCCCAGGGTTTTGAGAAATGGTGAGAGATGAATTGGAAGATAATCCAGCACAAAGCGGGGTCCAAGACAAGTAGGCTTGTGTCCTCTGCCCTCGGGGAGTGGATCCATCTACAAAAATCATAAAAGCACCTCATGATGGGTTGCTGTAGTTGCAGGATAAGGGAATCATTTAATTTACCTCAAATCATTGGGAGTTCACTGTCAGAGAACCCAGAAAAAGCCAGATCTTCCAGCCTCAGAAAGAGCTAGGCATAACTGTAGTAGTTGAATTTTATGTGTCAGCATGATCACGTTCTAGTGCCCAGTATTCAGTCAAATGCCAGTCTAGCTATTACTATAAAGATATTGTGTCAATGAAATTAACATCTGTAATCAATTGGCTATAAGAAAAGCAGATTTCCCTCTAGAATGAAGGTGGGCCTTGTCCAATCAGTCGAAGGCCATAAGAACAAAAACGGAGGTTTCCCAAAGAAGGAAGGAATTCTGCCCTCAAGACTGGAACGTAGAAGTCCTGCCTGAGTTTCCAGCCTGCACCTCAAATCTGCACCATGAAGCTTCCACAATCATGTGAACCAATTCCTTAAAGTAAATAAACAAGCAAATAGATATCTCCTATTGATTCTGTTACTTTGAACCCCAGCTGCTACACCCCCAACAACTTCCCATTACAAGTAAGATGGTCCCAAACTCCATGCTTTGGCCTCTGAAGCCTCACATGGTCTACCTCTCACATCCCTGCCTTCTCTAACCTCACTCCCTAATCCAAGGATTTTCTGACTTTAATGTGCACAGGTTAAAAAAATAATAATAAAAATAAATTTTAAAAAATGTAAATGTGCACAAGAATCACCTGGAGAACTTGTGAAAACATACAAGTTCCATCCCAGAGATTCCAGCCCAGGAGGAGGGGGCGGGGCCTGAGTTTGCTTTCTAACAAGTTCACGCAGGATGTTGATGCTCCTTGACCATGAACAACAGATGGAGTAACACTGCACAATCCATTCAGTCCTCTATACGGAGACTTTTCCTCTTGGGGTTCAGTGCTTTTGAGGGTTACTTAGCTAAGTCACTGCTTCTGCTCTTGGAACCTTCTGCCAATACCAAGTGCCACCTCGTCTGGGTATCCTGAGAGCCTGGAAGCAGCCATGGTGAATGGAACACGTTTCACTGGTCCCCACTAGCACAGTTGGGTTTGTTCTCCCAGCTGCAAACCCAGGTCCTGGGCTGCACAGCTGCCTGAATTAAGCTGCCTGAATGAACCACACAGATTATCAAGTTGGGTTTCCCACTCTCGCCCACAGTAAGTTGTCAGTGCCTGGGTGACTGGACTCTGTGGTCCTTAAAGGGATAATTAAGATAAAATGCAGCCATGAAATTAAAAGAGACTTGCTCCTTGGAAGAAAAGCTATGACAAACCTAGATAACATATTAAAAAGCAGAGACATTACTTTACTGACAAAGGTCCATATAGTCAATGCTATGGTTTTTCCAGTAGTCATGTATGGATATGAAAGTTGGACCATAAAGAAAGCTGAGTGCCAAAGAATTGATGTTTTTGAACTGTGATGTTGGAGAAGACTCTTGAGAGTCCCTTGGACTGCAAGGAGATCAAACCCATAAATCCTAAAGGAAATCAATCCTGAATATGCATTGGAAGGACTGATGTTAAAGCTGAAGCTCCAGTACTTTGGCCACCTGATACAAAGAACTGACTCATTGGATAAGACCCTGGTGCTGGGAAAGATTGAAGGCAGGAGGAGAAGGGGACAACAGGATGAGATGGTTGGATGGCATCACTGACTCAATGGACGTGAGTTTGAGCAAGCTCCAGGAGTTGATGGACAGGGAAGCCTGGTGTGCTGCAATCCATGGAGTTGCAAAGAGTCAGACATGACTGAGTGGCTGAACTGAACTGAAGGTAAAATGAGGTCATTAAGGTGGGCCCTGATCCCACATGACTGGTGTCCTTTTAAGAAGAGGCAGTTAAGAACGTCCCTGGTGGTACAGTGGATAGGAATCTGCCTGCCCATGCAGGGGACGTGGGTTCAATCCCTGGTCCAGGAAGATTCCACATGCCGCAGAGCAACTAAGCCCATGAGCCACAACTACTGAAGCACTTGCTTCTAGAACCTGTGCTCCACAACAGGAGAAGCCACCTCAACGAGAAGCCCGTGCACCACAACAAAGAGGAGTCCCCCGTCCACTACAACTAGAGAAAGCCCACGCAGCAACTAAGACCCAGTGCAGCCGGAAATAAAGAAATGAAAGTTTTTAATAAAGAGGCAGTTAAAACACAGACACACAGAGGGAAGACCAAATGAAGACACAGAGAGGACGGCCATCTGCAAGCCAAGGAGAAGAAACTAACCTTGCTGACACCTTAATCTTGGACTTCGAGTTTTCAGAATTATGAGAAGATAAATGTTTATTGTTCAGGCCACCCAGTCTGGCACTTTGTTATGACAATCCTAGAAAACAAACACAGTCGCCCAGTGGAATCTCCAGCTTTCACCCAATGGGAATACTGAGGCCTGGGGAGAGAATGCCATCCGTCCAAGCGGCAGAGTCCAGTCCTCTATACAGGGCTCTTGACTTCAAGCAGGTGGTTATTTGTCCCTGGACCATGCTGCCTCCTCCATCATGAAATATTGACCATTTCCCTGCCTACGGTTTAGTTTGTTCAAACAATTTGCTGCCACTAAAGCAAACCGGCCTCTGTTTGCTTTCTTAAGTAATGATTTTCTCCCGGAGCTCTCAGATCCTGCAGAGACCATCGATCGGCACAGTCTTGCCCTGTCCTTCTACTTCCAGTCCTGACAGCCCAGCCCAGGAAAATCAACTTTTCATCCCACTCAGGCGATATGTTGAGGAGCTTCTCCTGTGACCCTTGGTGGTGGAAGTGCCATGGAGCGTTCAGACAGAAAATTCCATGAAGCAATCAGGAGAACAGAGCTGTACTCAGGAGAGAGACTGGACCAGAGCTGTCATTTAAGAGCTGTCAGCCTGGAGATGTGGGTTTGGAGCATTGTGACACTGTGAAATCAGAGAGGCAAGAGTTCACAAGAGCAAGAGGAGAAAATGTGTCTTCCTCAAGACACTCTGGGGTCCAGCAAGAGAATCTGTCTCTGGCTTGTTTGAGTGAAGAGGAGGATTTGTGGAGAAGACACTGGAATTTCACAGATTCCAAAGAGAAAGTGGGCATTCGGACCTCAGACAGGGTGGGGAGCAGTGGAGAAACCAGGTAACCCCTCCCTTGGTCTCTGACTCCAGAGCCACAGGTCCTTTTGTCCCCGTGCCTTGGTTCTGATGTCTTTGCATGAAACAGAAGACCCTGACTCAGCCAGCCCAGGCAGTAAGAAAGATGCATTCCCCCACCTAACAAGACGTCCAAGAGGAGAGTGGTCCCAGTGGGTTTGTTTCGAGGTTCTGCAGTGTTGACAGGCCTCTGAATTTTCCCATCTCTCCCCTTGGCCAGGCTCAGTAGTTGACTTCATCACTAGTTCATTAGCTCGATCTCTTCATGGTCTCAAAGTGGCTGCCACACAAAGACAGGGCAACTCTAACCCAAGAAGAGGACCATTTTTTCCTGTGTGTCTCCTTTGTATTGGCCTCCCAGGAGCTCCCTCCAGCCCTCCCCAAGACCTCACTGGGCCACACGCTCATCTCTGAGTCAGGATGAATCCTCATCACTGGCAGGATGAATGGGATCAGCCCATGGTCCTATGGAGAGAGCAGGCTTCTGAAACAAAATAGGAATTCTGTTGGAAAGCAGGATAGGGTGCTCTGCTGCTCTGAACCCATCTGGGCTCTCTGGGCTCTGCAAAGCAGCCCTGTCTGCATACGGCACTGCACTTGTCAAGTTCCACATCACCTCGGACACAGGCAGGCAACCTCCAGCTCCCAATCTCTAATTCCTAGAAGAGGGAGTTTACAGCCAGCTCAAGTCAGGTGACCACCCTGTTCAATCACAGTGAAGCCCCACAAGCACAGCTGTGGGGCCACGTCTGGGAGAGAAGGGGCTGTGTTCAGAAGGAGATTGTCTGTGACTGTGAAAATAGCCCAGCGGTACCTCCTGTGCAACCTTGGAGAAGATGGAGATTAAAGATGGTAGACGCAGAGCTTGTCAGCCATGGCTAGTGTCCAACCACACCAAAACCAATAGGAAGGATTCAGAAATAAGGAAGGAGGGGCCATGCTTGTCACCAGCCTGGAACACCTACTGGCTTTGAGAAGGTAGTGGTGAGGGCCCTGAAACTCAGGGGACAGTCCCGCACAGAGGAGAATTGTCCCTCCGTTATGCCACGTGCAGAAAATAAGAGCTAGAAAAGGAATATTTCATGGAATTTGGGGACAGGCGATAGATGTCGTGTATGGAAGCCAGAACTGGGAAGGTCACTTGGGTTGGGGGCTGGAGAAGGGGAATAGTTCTGAGAGCTCCACAAAGCCCAGGAAGATGACCTGAGAGGGGATGAAAATGAGGCCAGTGTGTGGGTGGAAGTAGAGGTAACATTTTATTATCGAAGCGTAGTTGATCTGCAATGTTCTATCAGTTCAGTGCAGTTGCCCAGTCGTGTCCGACTCTTTGCGACCCCATGAACAACAGCACGCCAGGCCTCCCTGTCCATCACCAACTCCCGGAGTCCACCCAGACTCACGTTCATCAAGTCGGTGATGCCATCCAGCCATCTTATCCCCTGTCGTCCCCTTCTCCTCCTGCCCCCAATCCCTCCCAGCATCAGAGTCTTTTCCAATGAGTCAACTCTTCGCATGAGGTGGCCAAAGTACTGGAGTTTCAGCTTTAGCAGCATGCCTTCCAAAGAACACCCAGGACTGATCTCCTTCAGAATGGACTGGTTGAATCTCCTTGCAGTCCAAGGGACTCTCAAGAGTCTTCTCCAACACCACAGTTCGAAAGCATCAATTCTTTGGCGCTCAGCCTTCTTCACAGTCCAACTCTCACATCCATACATGACCACTGGAAAAAGCATAGCCTTGACTAGACAGGCCTTTGTTGGCAAAGTAATGTCCCTGCTTTTCAATATGCTATCTAGGTTGGTCATAACTTTCCTTCCAAGGAGTAAGCGTCTTTTAATTTCATGGCTACAGTCACCATCTGCAGTGATTTTGGAGCCCAAAAAAATAAAGTCTGACACTGTTTCCACTGTTTCCCTATCTATTTCCCATGAAGTGATGGGACCAGATGCCAAGATCTTATGTTAGTTTCTGGTATACAGCAAAGTGATTCAGTTATAGGTAGATAGATAGATGGTAGGTAGATAGACAGATGATAGATAAGCAAGTACATAGGTTGATAGACAGTTGATAGATACCCAGGTAGAGAAATGATGGATAGATAGATATATAGGTAAATGATAAATAGGTGATAGGTAGATAATAGATAGATATTATTCTTTTCCATTATGGTTTATTATAGAGTATTGAACATAATTCCCTGTGCTGTACAGTAGGACCTTGTTGTTTATCTATTTTATATATGGTCGTTTGTATCTACCAATTCCAAACCCCTGATTTACCCCTCCCCCACCCCCTTTCCCCTTTGGTAACCATAGCTTTGTTTTCTGGGTCTGTGAGTCAGAACCAGCATTTTAAATGCCAGTTCGGGAAGGGGTGCAGTGCAAGGGGAGGGTTTAGATCCTATTAGTGACTCTGGGAAGAGGAGAGGGAGGCTGGAAAGAAGGAAGAGGGGGAGGGGAGAGTGGGGGAGGAAGGAAGAGAGAAACTTGGGTTATGACTTTCATGAGCTTTCTCTGAAGACACTCTCAATAAAATAGATGGACTCTATATCCTGACAGTTGAATTTAAGAAAAGCAGTGAGAGCCTTTTGCCGTGCTTTAGCCTGAGTTGAAGGAATGGAGAATTCAGAGGGACGGGTGCACACAGCCCAAGTTAGGTGGCAGAGGGTGCAGCTGCAAGCAAGAGGGAGGAAAGGACACAAGGTTCAGAGTCAAGGGGAACACTGTGACCTTCACCTGCCTGCTCATAGGTTGTTCTGAGGATTAAGAAAAGAAGACACCTGGTGTGATCCCTGGATCGTGGGCACAGTCTTGCGAGCGGTGGCTGAGGTTGTCGTGTATCTGTCATCATCACCATCATCATGCCCCTGTCACCTCACCACTGATGTCAGGGGCGGGTCTCTCTGGCATTTTCGCCCTTGTAGCCTCTTTATATCCAGTGCTGTATGTCAACTTCATGACCTTCTGCGGCACTGAATTCCTTGGCTGGGCGCCATGAACCATGAGAGTTCTTTTATTTTTTTCCCTTGGCCAGACCATGCAACTTGCAGGATGTTAGTTCCCTGACTAGGGACTGAACCCGGTCACTGGCAGTGAAAATGCCGAGTCCTAACCCCTGGGCCACCAGGAAATTCCCAAGGTGGTTGTTTTCCAGTCCTGTGTTTACTAGCTGTTGGGCTACAGATTTCTCTGATGGCGTACTGGGGCAGGCTTTGGCGGTTTGGCTGAGTGCGCTGGGCCCTGTGCTTCATCCCCTCTCTGTGCCCCCGGAGGTGCTCTCAGAGCCCCTGCTTCTCTCCACAGTCTCCTCCAGCCCTCACTGCTGCCCCAGGCCTAACTAGGGGATGTTCACACCTTTGGCAAAAGCAAGAACTGCTCTCGACTCAAGTTAACCCGAAGGCCTGGGTCATCCATTCCAGGCAGTCAAGACATTGAACCACAGAGCACAGCCCAGCTCTTAGGAAGCCTGGGATGCTCAGACACCCCACAGGATGCAGGTACATGACTCCCTACCCCCACCCAGCTGATAGGTCTCGGCTAGCTGCATTTCTCCTCGACTGTTGGAAATGATAGCTCTGCTCCTTTCTTGTGGTTTCTGCCAGTGTTGCATGTAATAGAATAGTCTCTGTATCCAGGAGTAAGTGCTTTGCAGCAGAACTCACTCATGTTATTCTTGCCATTTCAATGGGTCACTTTACTCATCAGCCCATTTTTCAGAGGAAGCAAACTGAGACAGAGAGAGGCAGAGTCACTTGCCCAAGGACACACAGCGAGTACATGTGTCTGGGACTAGAGCCCAGTCATCTCTTCCTCCAGAGCCCAGCCTCTGCTTACTCCCCAAGCCCCTCGTCCCTCCTCTGGACCTTATCCTGCATGTCCTTGAGCCTTCAGGACTGGCTTTCCGCTCCAGCTCCCTGCTCTCGGGGCCCTATGATCACAGCCCTTTCCCTCACTGGCCATTGTCAGTTTAACTGTCTGTCCAGCCCACCCCTCCAGGGGGACACTGGGATGTCCCAGCACTTAGCCCAAGGCCTGGCACATGGGGGACACGCTGGGTGGATGGCCAGGAAACTCCCAGAGGTTGAACAACTCACCCAAGGCTGCACAGAGAGCAGCTGTGAGCAGCTGGACTCTTTCCCAGGACCCGGGAAAGCAGGTCCATGCCAGCCTTCGAGTCCCCCTGACTTTTGGGAGCTGCATGGAAATGTTGGTTCAGCAGCCTTCTGCTTCCACACCCCTGGCTGCCCTCTCTGATTGTTCCTCCCAGGTTGAGAAAGGAAGAACAGGTGAAAAGAAGGGAAGAATGTCCTAGCATCTGATGACAGACATGTATGAATGATCTGTTGATGCTCAGAGCGGTCAGGAACTTGACGCACTGTCAGGCGCTCTTGAGGCTGGCCATATGGATTTATTTTTGTGGATCGTATGTTGCGAACTAGAGTTGCTGTTAAACACAGGGTGAGTCACCGTCTGCTTCCGCACTTGCATCCCAGCCTACACCGCCTTCACCAGAAAATTCAACAGCGTGCCCTCACTGCTTCCTGGGGGCAGACGCCTTGTTCCCCAGGAGTGCCAGCCCCTCCTCTGTGCTTCCTGAGCCTCCAGACCCATCTTGGCCCCTCCTCTGTCACATCGGTGGTTTGTCAGCTTTTATATCTATTTCCCCAGTGACACTAAGTTCTTCTGGGGCAGCAACAGGTTTTTTGTTGTGGTGTTCTTTTTTTTTTTTTTAATCTCAGTTGCCAAGGTGCACCTGTTGAAGGATGAATGCCGATTTTATTGACTTTATCGCTGGTGTGCCTGGCTGGGATATGTGTGGGCCAAGTTGATTCAGTCGTGACCAACTCTTTGCAACCCTATGGACCATAGCCTGCCAGGCTTCTTTGTCCATAGGATTCTCCAGGTAAGAATACTGGAGTGAGTTGCCATGCCTTCCTCCAGGGGGTCTTCCCAATCCAGAAATTGAACCCACATCTCTTACCTCTCCAGCATTGGCAGGCAGGTTCTTTACCACTGGTGTCTCTGGTGGCCCAGATGGTAAAGAATCCACCTGCAGTGTGAGAGACCCGGGTTCAATCCCTGGGTCGGGAAGATACCCTGGAGGAGGGCATGGCAACCCACTCTAGTATTCTTGCCTGGAGAATCCCAAGGAAAGAGGAGCTTGACAGACTACAGTCCATGGGGTTGCAAAGAGTCAGACACAACTGAGTGATTGAGCAGGAACACCTGGCTGGGAACCAAGGTTAAAAAGAGCTCAGCAGTGCTCTGTGGTGACCTAGATGGGTGGGATGGGGGTGAGAGTGAGGTCCAAGAGAGAGGGGATATTTGTATACACAGAGCTGACTCACTTTGTTGTACATAAGAAACTAACACGACATTGTAAAATGACTATACCCCAGTTTAAAAAAACAAAAAGAACTCTCAGGTGGCTTTTGTTCTAATCACCCACATATAGTTTTTCATGGAGAATAAGTTAGTGCAGGAAGAATAAAAACTTGGGTTTGGGCTAAACAGGTTCAAATCCAAGTTCGAGGACTTCCCTGATGGTCCGGTGGCTACATTCTTCCCTCCCAATGTAACAGGCCTGGATTTGATCCCTGGTCAGGAAACTAGATCCTACATACCACAAACTAAAGATTCCCTGTGCTGCAACAAAGAGGTGACTCAGCCAAATAAGTAAATATTTTTTTAACAATCCTGGCTCAGCTGCCATGTGATTTGGGGTCCACCAACCCCTTCAAGGGCTTCCTTGGTAGCTCAACTGATAAAGGATCCACCTGCAATGCAAGAGACCCTGGGTTGATTCCTGGGTCAGGAAGATCCCCTGGAAAAGGACTGGGCTACCCACTCCAGTATTCTTGATCTTCCCTGGTGGCTCAGATGGTAAAGAATCTACCTGCAGTGCAAGAGATCTGGGTTCGATTCCTGGGTTGGGAAGATCCCCTAGAGAAGAGAATGGCTTGCCACCCACTCCAGTATTCTGGCCTGGAGAATTCCATGGACTATATAGTCCATGGGGTTGCAAAGAGCCAGGCATAGCTGAGCAACTTTCACTCGCTTCAACCCCTTCAAGTCTCAGTGTCTTTTTTTTGTACTGGGGGAATCCATCTCAACCCACCCAGAGGAGTTGGTGTCAGGACTGAGTAAAAATCCTGCTCGGAGGGCTCTGCACGCCTCAGCCTTGCTCCTCACCTGGGAAAAGGACAGGGATTTGTGGGCCCAGTCCTGAGGCACCTGTTGTCCCAAGTAACTCCCCTACGCAGCCTCGGGGGTCCGACCAAGCGAGTGACCCACTTGCAGAGACTCAGGAACGGACTCGGTGCGGGATTTTGTTAGCTTCACCCTCATCACAGGCCTGACGGATGATAAAAGTGCGCAGGCAGTGACTGTTGGATTCAAGAGGAGAATTGTGGGGGAAAGGGGGTTCTAGAGAGAGATCCTTTACAACAGGGGTCCCCAACCCCCAGGCTGCAGTCTGATACATCCTGTCAGATCGGGGTCAGCATTAGATTAGAAGTCAAGTGCACTGCACAATCCGTGTAGTGTGCTTGGATCAGTCCCAAACCAACCCCTCCTCCCAGTCTGTGGAAGACTTGTCTTCCCCGAAATTGGTCCTCGGTGCTAAAAAGGTTGGGGACGGCTGCTTTAGTACAAACTCCAGAACCTGGTCTCCTTCATCCAGGTCCTTCACATAATGTTCACAAGGGTCTCGCTGCCAGTGAGTTTTCTGGATAAAGCACACATCCAACTTTGAGTAGGTTAGGAACAGGTGACGAATGGAAATGTTTATGGGGTTTATGAACCTTCAGCCCTTTTGAGGATTGCCTTCCTAAGACGGGACAGGAGCCCACATTTTGAGTTTCACGTGTCACTGGAAATAGGCTGGGGTTCCTTTTGTTCCTCCTGTGTTTGCCTAGAACTCGGCTGTGTCCCCTTCTTATCTGAGGATTAGGGTTAACTGATACAGCTAGAAACAGAAGGCCAGTTTTTAAGCCATTGATGACACATGCCAGCATGCGTGCCATAACTCACCCATCTCCTGCTCACAGCAGACATCCACAATCAATCATGGCACTGTCTGATGCACAAGTAGTCGATCCTTGGTATGGACTACCAGTCACAGTGCAGGGAACTTGAAGGTCAGAATTGTAATCGTTACATTTTCTATTAGCAAACACTGTCTCTTTAAAAAGGGGGGAAACAGTATACATATTACAATTAAAACATGTACCACTGCACTGTGTAAATGTTCAGGGCCCTGGGGATTCCATCTCAATAGTCTTATTATCAGCCTATTTTACTTGAGTATAAACAATAAATGCATTGCAAATTATTAATGGAAAACCACGTTTAGGAATCACGGCGATTACTGATCAATTGGATGGAATAATTACTATAATTGCTGGATAATGAGATTCTTCCTGGCCTGAGAAGAGAGGGTATGAGTTCTGGAATTGGTTCCTCTGCTTAGCAGAGTCTCAGAACCAGGAAGAGAGAATCCTGAACTCCAAGGCAGTCATGTTGACAACTGTAAGTTGAGACAACAGTCCCTCGTAGCCACGAAGAGGAAGATACCCCATCTATGACTAGTGTTTTCAGTGGAAGGCTACAGAAACCCTGACTAGAAGCAGCTTAAACCGAGGGGTTTGTAATCCAAGAGGTCAGTAGAACTGAACTGGCGCAGCATTTTAACGGCCACCCTCAGAACCAGCCTGCTTCCATTTTTCTGAGTTGCCATCCAGGGTTCGGTGGTTTGTCGCTTCATGGTCACAAGAGGGCTGCCGATGCTCCAGGCACCACATTCCCCTTTAAGGCAGGAAGAAAGCTGATGAGACAGGGACAGTAACATCTGTCCTTTTTCTTTGAGAAGAGCCCCCGGGAGACTTCTACTTGTGTTTCATTGGCCGGGGCAGGGTCACATGGTCACTCTTGCTGCAAGGGAGACTGGGGAAGTGCAGACAGGGTATCCTGCTTGGCTTAGGCCGATCATGAGCCTTCCTCTGGAGTTGAGTCTATTGTCACTGTGAACAGAAGGGATTCTGTTAGCAAAAAAGGAGAGCCTAGAAATTGGATAAACAATTAATAGTGTCTGTGTCCAATACGCCAGGAGACCATACCCTACTGACAGGCATCAGCAATAGAACTATAGATGACTTTATCATTCATTCATTTATTCATTTAACACGTATTTAATCAGTGTCTAGTGGATGCCGGGTTAGGGGGGAAAGAACAGAATTGTTTAGGAATAAACAATAGGGGTTGGGGACATCACAAAAATCTTTCTAGGAAAAGTGACATCTAAGCCAAGAATAAAATGTAAGTAAAAGTTTGCCACCTTGTCCTGTGTGTGTGTGTGTGTGTGTGTGTGTGTGTCTAGCGTGTAGTGTGTGTTGGGATGCACAGGTAGATGCATCAGATGTCAACAGGAGGAGAGGTGAGTATTAGAGGCAGGGAATGACATGTGTGAGGGTCTTGAGAAAGATGCAGGATCCATTTCCAGGAATGAAAGGAGGCATAGCCAGAGTGTGGAAAATGAGCCTGGAAAGACAGACAGAGACCAGAGGCTCTTATGAGCCAAACTGAGTTTAGACTTTGTCCTAAAGGTCTCGTCTGCCTTAGCTCTTGCTACTCGGGGGGAGGGGGCAAGTCAAAGTGGAATTAGCCTCTGACCCCCAGCACGTGAGCCTTCATCATAGCTGTATTGGTCAAGACTCTCTTGGTTAGGTAGGGAGGAATGGTTCAATGTTTAAAAGATGAGGAAAGGTAGTTATTGGTACCTATTATTAGAAAGTTCAAGGGTTGTTGGATTCTGGAACAGCTGGATCCAGAGGTTCAAGTGATGTCATTATGAATCTCTCTTCTAAACTCTTCCTTTATGTTGACTTTCTTCTCACACAAGCTCTCCCTAAATCATAGCAGGTGGCCACTAGAAGCTCTGAATTTATATTCTATGCATCTTGGACCAGAAAGGAAACAGTAGCAGTTCTGGCTCTAGTGAGAGCTCTCTTTGGCCCATCTTGGGTGACATGGCCATCCCTGAGCTGATCGCTGAAGTCCAGGGATGCTGTTCTTTAACTGGCAGACACAAGTCAGGTGCCTGCCCCAGGAGCCTGCAGAGTGAGCCAAGAGAGACAGGAGATAGTAGAGATTGAGGTGCTATCATGTTCTGGTAGACTCTGAATGCCAAGGGCCCCTCCTGCCTCATTCTCACCTCACCTATCATTGTCTAGTTTCCAGTAGTCATGTATGGATGTGAGAGTTGCACCATAAAGGCAGCTGAGTGCTGAAGAATTGATGCTTTTGAACTGTGGTGCTGGAGAAGACACTTGAGAGTCCCTTGGACAGCAAGAATATTAAACCAATCAATCCTAAAGGAAATCAGTCCTGAATATTCATTGGAAGGACTGAAGCTGAAGCGGCAATACTTTGGCCACCTGATGCAAAGAGCCAGCTCATTAGAGAAGACCCTAATACTGGGAAAGATTAAAGGCAGGAGGAGAAGAGGGCCACAGAAGATGAGATAGTTGGATGGCATCATTGACTCAGTGGACATGAATTTGAGTAACCTCCGGGAGATAGTGAAGACAGGGAAGCTTGGTGTGCTGCAGTCCAAGGGGTCACAAAGAGTCAAACACGACTGAGTGACTGAACAACAAAAATCATTGTCTAGATTACTCCTGGGTTTGACAGTCTCCTGGCCTCCCATGCCCCTTCCTGCTGCCTGTCCCTCCGACCTGATGACTCACGTGAGCTCCCCCATGTTGACTCTCGCTCATCCTGCACCCAGGTGGGAAGTGCCTCTCATGTTCTGGATAATCCCCAGCTTTAGCTCCCTCTGCTCTGTTGCTATGGCCCCCTAAGGGAAGTGGGACCCCACCCTTTCTGCTGCCACCTCTCCCCAACCTGGCAGAGCCTGTCCAATATCACTGGTCAGTTCTGTCATTAATAAAGAAAAATGCTGCAGCCTCCTGTGTTTCATAAAGCAGGGACATGGGCCCTGTGTGTTGTCTTCGGTTCAGCAGAGATTTTCAGCAGCCTGGCCCACAAAGGCATTGATTTATTCTGCCTCACATACAGCACCACTTGTTAGTGCTCTCAGTCTGACAGGAAGTATTGAGCCTACCTCTGAGGTTCTACAGAATTATGAATAGAAACCCATCTGGAATCCAAGTTAATAGTGTTTTGCCTGATCGATGGGAAAGTGAGACAGACAAGTCACAAGCAACTTTGCAGAGGTGCACACCACCCCCATCTGTCCTTTAAGGCTACGTCCAGTTTCACCTTCTCTAGGAAGCCTCTTCTGAAACCCTCACTATGTTACTCAGGACTCTTTGGGTTGCAAGTGACAGAAACCCAATTCAAATAGGCAGAAGCAAAAATGAGTGAATTTATTAGTTCTTGAAAGGGAAAATCCAAGAGTGTCTAGCTTCAGGCATGGCTGAATCCTGGGGCTTAAATGTTGTCATCACTGCTAGATTCTTTCCATCTCTCTCCCTCTTCCCCACTCCAGCCCAATCCACTCATCTCTGGAATCTGCTGTCCTATATGTGGTCTTGAAGCTGCATGTCTCCCATATTATCCCCTGGGATTTCCATGCTACATCTTTATAGCTTAACAGCCTCAAAAGGAAAAGGCTGCCTCTTTCATAATTTCCCAGTAGACACCCTGCAGCTGATGGTCTTTGTCTTGGATCGGTTCAACTTCTGTCATGGATCTAGGGTCTACCCCAGTCCCATTGCCTGTTTATGCACGGCCCACAAACTAAGAATGCTTTTTACACTTTAAAATGGTTGGAGTGAAAAAAGGAAAGAAGAGCAGTAGTAGTGTATGAAAATTATATGAAATTCAAATTCATTGGAACACAGCCACGCTCCTGTCTGTGTATTGTCTAAGGCTGCTTCGGTGCTGCTGTGGCAGAGCCGAGTAACTGAGATAGACTACGTGGCTCCCAAAACTGAAAATATGTGCCATGTGGCCCTTTATAGAAAAGTCTACCAACCCTGGTCTACACACTTTGTATAAGCTGCTATGGCCCCATAAGGGAAGTGGGACCAAGGATGCTTGGGTCAAGCATCCAAGGATCTATAGGATGCTTGGGTCAAGAGCTTGCCCTTGGAGTCTGATGGGGGTCGGGCAGAGTTGGGGGGCTGGGTAGGGGTGGAGTCAGTCCAGCAGACCACAGGATGAGAGGAGTAAGGGGCTTCCAGAGGGAAGGGCTTGAGTGCTGTAGCCAGAACAATCGATGCCCACTCTACCTGCCAACTTAGACCAGAAGCAGGCTTTGAGACAAGTATTGAGCACTTGTCTGTTAAGTGGTGGAGGGTGTCCTAGGAGCATGGGTAGGGGTGGAGGGGAGTGAGACAGGGAAGGGGAGGGAGGAGAAAGAGGCCAATTTAGGGTACTCTCTTGAGTGGTTACCACCATGGGCATCTGGGGTCATCATGTTGAAGGGTCTCTGGGAGAGAGTGTGGGGCACACGTCTCATGGACCCCAGACCAGGGTCAAGGAGGCAGGGTGTCCATCCTCCAGCCCCTACCAGTCCTGATCATTGAGCATATGGGTCTGTCTCTTCTGTGATGACAAGGGAGTTTCCTTTCCCATCCTTCATCCAGTTGTGGCTAATTAAGTCTTCTCAATGCACAGACATCTGGGAGAAAGAGAGGCTGAAAATGAAAGCTCTCTTGTCCACCCAACCCTTGCTGGGAGACACCAGAGCAACTATGTTACCCACCTCAAGGCTCTGGTGAGCTATGCACATAATAAGCAGTTGATGATGGTCCATTTCAGTTCTTTGCCTGGAGTTCAGGTTTACCAGAAGCCTGGGCTCTGGGAGATGAGGATGCTGTCAGCCACAGCTCTACTGTTTGCACTTAAGAGGACTTATGTCTTTCTGAGCAGCATCTATGCCCTCCTCTTGCTCCTTATTATGACATATTATGAGAATGTGATAGTATACAGGTAGATATCTTAAAAACCATGAAAATGTAATAGAAATCATCATTTAAAGTTTATTATCATCAACTCAACAAAATTTATTGAGTACTTTATGCCAGGCACTGGGAACATATGAGTTGGGGGTTGGGAGGGCAGGAAGTAGCCAAAAATGGCTGCCTTCATGAAACATAAAGCCTAGTGGAATTATTATCATTATTATTATACAATGATAATTTAATAGTGGCCATTGTAATAATATTGAGTCTGGATTGGGTAGATTTTAAAGTGCTGGTTTGGGTCACTTTTCTATTTTTAAGATTTTCTGAGGAAGAAGACTTCTTTTAGCTGGACCACACTATAAAGAGTAGGTTCCCTAATGGTTCCATGTCTTTCTGTAGTTGCTTAAAGCTATTTTGACAAAGAAGTTTTAAAACCGTTTTTGCCATAAACCAATGAGTCTATGACATTCATTCATTAAAAGTGTACATCCCCCAGCAGGACTAGGTTCTTCACTCCCAGAGTGATCTTGTATTCCTATCAAGGGAGGTTCTAGAATTCTCTACCTGTCTTTATATCTGCTTTGCCCTGCAGTCACCACCAATGTATTGCCCTCAAGGCTACAGTAAGGAAAGATGATGGTATCTGTGGCCATCATTATTTTTCTTTGAGAAAAATTACAAATACAGTAAAGTTTCCTGTTGTGCAACCCTCCAGCATCCTCTGTCCATGGGATTCTCAGGCAAGAATACTGGAGTGGATTGCCACACCCTCCTCCAGGGGATCTTCTGGACCCAGGGATCAAACCCACATTTCTTACATCTCCCGCATTGGCAGGCAGCTTCTTTACTGCTAGCGCCACCTGGGAAGCCCGAAGCTTCTTGGTTACTGCAGAGCACATCCAAAAAGGAAAGAAGGAAGAAAGAACTGCAATTCAGAGAGCATTTCTACACATTCTTCAAAATCCCCTGTAGACAGAGCTGGAGGAGATCTGAGGGTGGGGTGGGGGTGGGGTTTCAGCCTGAGTTCCCCCAGGCATTGCCTCTTTTAAATTGGTTTCATTATGTTTAATTAGTACATTTAAAAGATCCTATTGTTGTTTTAGTCACTAAGTCCTGTCAGACTCTTTGTGACCCCAAGGACTGTAGCCCGCCAGGCTCCTCTGTTCATGGGATTTCCCAGGTAGTAATACTGGAGTTGGTTGCCTTCTCCTTCTCCAGGGGGACTTCCCAACCCAGGGACCAAACCTGCATCTCCTGCACTGGCAGGCAGATCCTTTCACACTGAGCCATCTGCGAAGCCCAAAAGACACTATTAGTGAATATGAAATTTTTTTAAGTCAGAAGTGTTTAAATAGCACCCTCAGACCCACCACCCCATTGAGAAAGTAGAAAGTGAGCCACGCTGCTGAGGTCACCAAGGATTCCTTCCTCATCCCAACCCCCACCCCAGGTAATCACTGTCCTGAGTACTGTCTTTCTCAGCTCATCTGACCTAATCACACACAGGTTTTGTCTTGAATTTTATCACCTCTTTGCTTATTTTCTTTAAAATCTCACCTCATGTTTATCAATCTCTAAATAATTGTTTTTTAATTTTTTAAAAATTTATAAAATGTACTTTATGTAGGCTTTTGCACCTTGCTTTTTTCACTCGACATTCACTTGCTCAAATGCATCCATGTTGTTTCATATAGTTGTGGTTCATCATTCTCACAGCTGTGTAATATTCTTTTGTGTGAATATCAGATGGTTTAATTAACCATTCTACCCATGAAGCAGTATACCATGAAGCAGAAGTCTGTCTGGGGTGGGAGTCGACGATTACCAGCAATGCTGCCTTGGATGTTCTCACCCATGATTTCTGGAATGTCTCTTGGGTTCAGAGCTGGAAGTGACATCTATGGGCTGTAGGATATATGGTGAATTGGCAAGTCTCAGCCAGGGAGAAACAGCGACACTCATTTGACTTTACAAGATCATGTTCCACTGGGTTCCAAAGTGGCCCTCTTGTTCCGTGCCCTGCTCGTAAGCAGAATTCGTTTCCTGAATTTTAAACCTGCTCTGGGGTCGCACTTTATCGACTTAGCTTTGGGGAAAAGAGAGATGGATAAGCTGCCCACATCTCCCATAATCAACTCCTCCCAGGGGCATCGGGCAAATTCCATGCTTCAGCTCAGCCCATAGGAAGAAAACTGTCCAGCTATCAGTCTGCTTCCCAAAACTGCCCCCTTCTGCCACCTCAGCGTCTAATGCTTAGCTTTTCCTCTGTATTATTCCTCATACTCATAGAAGAAATGTTTTCATGAGAAGGCTGTATGGGGTAGTGGTTAGGACCAGGGCCTCTGGAGTGGTCTTTAAAATCTGGGTTTAAATTCTAACCCTATCTTTCCACTGGCTGGGAAACTTCAGAAAAGTTCCCCTACTTTCCCTGGCCTCAGTTTCCACGTGCTGGAGAGGAAGAGGTCCATTGAGTCTCATCATGAAGATTAGCAGAGGATGAGATGGTTAGATAGCATCACTGACTCAATAGACATGAATCTGAGCAAAGTCCAGGAGATAGTGAAGAACATGGAGGCCTGGCATGCTGCAGTCCATGGGGTTGCAAAGAGTCTAACACAACTTAGTGACTGAACAACAACAACATGAAGATTAAATGAGGCCAATATATGCTTAGAACTCTGACATAGAGGAGACATTCAATAAATGCCAGGCATCATTTTTTTTGGAAAATTAATAGCCAGCATGTACCCAGCAGACTCTCTTGAGCAAAGCAAGTCCTTAATAAATACAAGCTATTGATGTGATTATTATAGTTACTAGGAAAACTCCTATTCATCCTTCAAGACCCAGCTGAGATATCCGTCCTTCTCTCTTCTGACAGCATTTAGTGCAGAGCTCACAATCCCATCTATTGGTGGTGTTTCTATTTCTCTGTTGGTGGTTTTCTTGCTGTTGGTGATATGATATATTCCAGGACAGGGACTGTGTTTCTCTTACTCATCCCTATGTCCTTGATGGCCTGCACAGAGCAGGTGCTCAGTTTGTGAAATGAAGGAGCAAAGTCGAGAGAACACTGGGTCTTGGAGGCATGTCAGGATCCCTGCAATGTGCTTGCAGAAGAGGCAAGAAAGAGAGCCAGCCCAACCATATTCATTCATTCATTTCCTAGTCATTGCAGTAATTCTAAGGGAGGAAGAGCCAAATGGTCTCTGTCCAGCCTCCTGCCCTGGCCAGTCCCTCCAGGAGCTCTAGACAGATGCCAAGCTGAGCCTCCAAACCCGCCCCCAACCGGTTATTTCTCCTGACCCTCCTCACCAGCTGGCATCACAGAAAACTGACTTCCCCTCAAATTGTGTTGTTCTCATTGGCTGATTTAGACTAAGACTCCCTTTTGATTCTTAATCAAGTCTAGGAGAGGACTTACATGGTGACGACCAGGATGAGCATGCTCCTCTGTAGATGTTAATTATTTCCTTTACTTAAATAATAGCTGTTGAAACGATTAAGCGGCTAGGCCACAGGAAGGCAGGGGTAGGAGGTCTAATCACACAGAATCACTGGCATATCTCTTTTTGGCCTTTTCTTCCTCATCACAGCTGCTCCTTCCTTTTGGAACATTTGGCCCAACTGTCCCTGCTCCAGAATTCATGTGTGTAGGAATCCAGGTGCAAGAGAGGAGAGACGTTTAGCAAGCACGTTCAATTTCTCTTCAACACGAACCTGAGGGTGAAGGCTCTCCTAATGCCGAGAGGAGATTGCGTTGCAAGCTGCCTACTGAAATGACTCTCGCCATTCCTGACGGGTGACAGAGGGGCTCGGAATGTGATTTTCTGAACTGTATTAAATGGGAGTTGCCATTCGACTGTAGGCTGCCCTGAAGCTGGAAAATCCAACCCTCATCCAGGCAGAAAGAGTCACGTCCGCCTGGTCATTTAGCCCAGAGGCTGCCTCTTGCTGACTTACCTCTTGTCCACCCTGCCTCTCACTAGTCCCTGATGGAGACAAATGCTTCAAATCCACGCAGGGGCTCATTTGTTTAAGTGCCCATATTGTAGGCATCAGGGCTTCCTTGGCGGCTCAGCGGTAGAGAATCTGCCTGCAATGCATGAGACCTGGGTTCGATCCCTGTGTCGGGAAGATCCCCTGGAGAAGGGAATGCCTTCCCAATCCAGTATTCTTGCCTGGAGAATTCCATGGACAGAGGAGCCTGGCAGGCTACAGTCCATGGGGTCACAAAATGTCAGACACAACTGAGCAACTAACACTTTCACTACTTTTTGTAGGCATCAGACAGAAGGGTCATGGATTTTTTTTTTTCTTTGCTAATTTTTTTTATTTACTAAATGCATTACTTCTATGCACCAGCTGCTATCTAAGCATTTGGAATGGATATAACTATGCTAGGATGCCAGATATCAAAGGCCATAGTCATTTTCATGTAGTAGAAATAGATAGGTAGATACATACACTTATACACAGATAGATAGATAATTTAGCTGGCGATAAGGGATGTGAAGAAAATTTATAAGGGTAAATATGAAGAGAGCAGTGGTAAGCAGGGGAGAACAAAAGAACTCTCAGGGAGGGACATTTGAGCTGAGACCTAAATATTGAGAATGAACCAGTCACACAAAGATCAAGGGAAGACTATCCCAGATGCCAAGAACAATTGTGAAGGCCTGAAGGAGAACTCTCAGGGAGGGACATTTGAGCTGAGACCTGAATATTGAGAATGAACCAGTCACACAAAGATCAAGGGAAGACTATCCCAGACGCCAAGAACAATTGTGAAGGCCTGAAGGGCACTGCACTAGGCAGGTACGGGGCTCTACAGACTGTCGCAGGGAGTTCACTTAGAAATAGAGCCATATGTGGGCTTTGTGTCAACCCACAAGGCTCGAAATCTGGGAAGGATATATCTTGTCTAAAGCATTTAAGTGAAGAGTCCTGGAGACAGGGGGCAGCCTTTTTAAAAATCGCTGTATCCTTCCTTCAAGGTGTAAAGCCAGACATAGGCAATGGGGTGTTGGATTCTAGATACTGGAGGCGGATGTTCCCATCCCTTCCCAGCTCTGCCTTCAGTGACGTCACTGTGGAAATCAGCAAACACCACGATAAGGAGAGGGGATTGTAAAGTCAGCTTTTAAACATTTGCCAGCTCACCTCGGACTACAGGGTCTCCCGGGGAATGAATGCACTGGACTGGACCAGCCCTCTCATCCTCCACTCTCCCCTACTTATCCTGCTCTAGCCACTCCAGGCTCTGGCCAGTCCTCTAACCGGCTGGATGGGCTCTGGCCTCCAGACTTCTGTCCTCGCTGTTCTTCTCTCCCCAGACTTCTGCAGGCTGGGCTCTCTGAACTCCGTCAGGCTGTGCTCACCTCTTCCCAGTGAATCCTTCCCTAATGGTCCCCTCCCTGCACTTTCTGTCCCCACCCCACCCAGCCCAGCTGTGTAATGCCCAACACCATCTCTCTCATGTATCTTCTCCTGATTTTTCTTTTTTATTCTCTGCCTCACTTCCAGCTAGAAGGTCAGTGCCAAGAGGAAAGGGGAGGAAAGGGGAATTTTCTTCTGTTTGTTCACTGTTTTACTGTTTGTAGTCACTAAGTTGTGTCCTATTCTTTTGTGGGACTGTAGCCCACCAGGCTTCTCTGCATGGGATTTCTGAAGCAGGAATACTAGAGTGGGTTGCCATTTACTTCTCCAGGGGATCTTCCTGACCTAGGGATCGAACCTGCGTCTCCTGCACTGCAGGCAGATTCTTTACCACTGAGCCACCTGGGAAGCCCCTCACTGCTTTATACCCAGCACTTTAAACCGTGCTAGGCACACAGTTAATGCTTGCTCACCTTCTGTTGAGGGCATGAACGAATGGCTTGGTCTGTGTTTTTTCTCTTTTCTCTTCAGTGGATCCCTCTGTCTGGTATTGTCTCTTATTTCCAGGACCAGGTACACATGCAGGGCCAGTTCAGTTCAGTTCAGTTCAGCCGCTCAGTCATGTCCATCTCTTAGCAACCCCATGGACTGCAGCACGCCAGGCCTCCCTGTCCATCACTAACTCCCAGAGTTTACTCAAACTCATGTCCATTGAGTCGGTGATGCCATCCAACCATCTCATCCTCTGTTATCCCCTTCTCCTGTAGCCTTCAATCTTTCACAGCATCAGGGTCTTTTCAAATGAGTCACCTCGTCACATCAGGTCACCAAAGTACTGGAGTTCCAGCTTCAACATCAGTTCTTCCAATGAACATTCAGGACTGATTTCCTTTAGGATTGACTGGTTGGATCTCCTTGCAGTCCCAGGGACTCTCAAGAGTCTTCTCCAACACCACAGTTCAACAGCATCAATTCTTTGGCACTCAGCTTTCTTCATAGTTCAACTGTCACATCCATACATGACTCCTGGAAAAACCATAACCTTGACTAGATGGACCTTTGTTGACAAAGTAATGTCTCTGCTTTTTAATATGCTGTCTAGGTTTGTCATAACTTTGCTTCCAAGGAGTAAGTGTCTTTTAATTTCATGGCTGCAATCACTATCTGCAGTGATTTTGGAGCCCCCCAAAATAAAGTCTGCCACTGTTTCCACTGTTTCTCCATCTATTTGCCATGAAGTGATGCAACCAGATACCATGATCTTTGTTTTCTGAATGTTGAGCTTTAAGCCAACTTCAACAAAAACAAGTCCAGGAGCTGACTGTGGCTTAGATCATGCAGGGCCAAGCAGACCTCAATGAGGAAACTAAGGCAGCACAATGGGAGGAGTGGGGGTCTGGCCTGCAGTGAAGGTCTGAGCCGGGGTGACTCCATCCTGCCACGCGCGGTAGTAGCCCTGGGAATGCCTCATTGTCCTGCATCACCTAGTGAGATACTCCCCTTAGAATTTTAATATCTGAAAGTCATTGTTGTGCTGAATGGGATTGACATCTGTTTACATCATCCCTCCGTTCCTCATTTCCATGTGAAGTCTGTTTGCCTTGATGCCACGCTATCATCCTAGGGCACATTACACAGAAGGATCAGAGGAGCAATGCAATTCACTGTGGGGTGTTTTTTTTTTTTTTTCCTCTCTCTCTCCTTTGTACTTTTCTTAATTTTTTAATTTTTACTTTTATTAATGTAATACATGCACATAATTAAAAAATCAAAGCGTACTAAAAGGCTCATCATGAAAAATGCCAGTCCCACGCCCACCTCTCCCTCCCGCCTCCAGCTCCCAGAGGGAACTCCTTCCCACACTGTAGCTGTTTCTTTTGCTCCTGGTCTCCATACTTTGAGATAATTTGTACGTCGCTCTTTCTTGGCTTATCCATGGTAGACGGTATCTCTTGATGTCCTGTGATGGTGGGTGAAAATGTAATGCTCTTGGGACCCCTTTCATCCACCCCTCCCTCCTGATCCTTCCCATACAGTTAGATCCAGTTTCCTTTTCTGAAGTGTATGCTCTCAGCTCTCATTAGCAAGCCTCTGACATCTCATCTGGATTGAGCCCTTTCTATGTGCAGCATCCCTGGCCCAGCCTCAGAGGCTGCTTTGGGTGTGTATAAGAGCTCTGACCCATCCACACCCTCACTGTATTTCCCCAGACTCACCTTTTAGGCAGGTTGCTTTGCTTCTCTGAGCCTCAGTCTTCTCATCTGTGAAACAGGGGTAATAACTAGACTGGCCTCCTATAAAGGTTAGTGATACATAGTGATAGTGAAGCCACTCAGTTGTGTCCGACTCTTTGTGACCCTGTGGACTGTAGGCCACCAGACTCCTCTGTCCATGGGATTCCCCAGGCAAGAATACTGGAGTGGGTTGCCATTTCTCTTCCTGACCCAGGGATCAAACCCGGGTCTCCCACCTTGCAGGCAGACGCTTTAACCTCTGAGCCACTGTGGTGGATAAAGTGCTACAAGCTAATGTGCTGGGTACCTGACAACTGTTCTTTCGTTCCCTGCTTCACCTTTCCTATTATTGACAGTGACTCCTAAAACATGCTTCACATTTTCTCGACTCTGCTTTACAAAACCGCATCCTTCCTTGGCTGTCAGCCTGGCCGAACGTGTGCTGTAAGAAGTGTGTCTTATAGGCATTCCTGTGGGCACAGAGCCAGGATTTAAATGCGATTGTTCTTGATGGAGAAAATATGAGCAGCTATAGGATATATTTTTGTTCCATCCAAATGGGCATCAGCTCTCATGACAGATCCCCTTTTCAACAGGGAAATGGAGCTTCTTCCAAGGCCTCTTCTTGCCTTCCACTGTGCTGGCAGGGCAGCCTGAGGAGCTAGCAGCTTCATACTGAGGAACTTCAGTGACTTGTTCAACGTCCCAACGTACTGTTTGGTTGATTTAGGGGTTGGGAAAGTAGATCAGCAGATGGATGTGTGCGTGCTTGGATAAATGGATAGTTGGATAGATGGGTGGATGGATGGATGGATGGATGGACAGACAGATGGATAGATGGATGGGTGGATAGATAAATGGGTGAAATGATGCATAGATAGATGGATAGGTGGAGGGATACATGGATGGGTGGATGGATAAATGAGTGGATTGATGGATAGATAGATGGAAGGGTGGACAGTTGGGTGGATCAAGAGGAAGAGAGAAACTCCTTTCTTTAGTCTTGAGTGTCCTTGATGGGCAGGCTTATACTTTCTTAGTTTGTCCTCGGTTCAGGTCAGTTCAGTTCAGTCACTCAGGTGTGTCTGACTCTTTGGAACTACAGCACGCCAGGCCTCCCTGTCCATCACCAACTCCTGGAGTTTACTCAAACTCATGTCAGTTGAATCGGTGATGCCATCCAACCGTCTCATCCTCTGTCTTCCCTTTCTCCTCCCACCTTCAATCTTTCCCAGCATTGGGGTCTTTTCAAATGAGTCAGCTCTTCACATCAGGTGGCCAAAGTATTGGAGTTTCAGCTTCAGCATCAGTCCTTCCAATGAATATTCATGACTTATTTCCTTTAAGATTGACTGGTTGGATCTCCTTGCAGTCCCAGGGACTTTCAATGGTCTTCTCCAATACCACAGTTCAAAAGCATCAATTCTGCGGCACTCACCTTTCTTCACAGTCCAACTCTCACATCCATACATGACCACTGGAAAAACCATAACCTTGACTAGAAGGACCTTTGTTGACAAAATAATGTCTCTGCTTTTTAATATGCTGTCTAGGTTTGTCATAACTTTGCTTCCAAGGAGTAAGCATCTTTTAATTTCATGGCTGCAATCACCATCTGCAGTGATTTTGGAGCCCCCCAAAATTAACTCTGTCACTCTTTCCACTGTTTCCCCGTCTATTTCCCATGAAGTGATGGGACAAGATGCCATGATCTTCGTTTTCTGAATGTTGAGTTTTAAGCCAACTTTTTCACTCTCCTCTTTCACTTTCTTCAAGAGGTTCTTTAATTCTTCTTCACTTTCTGCCATAAGGGTGGTGTCATCTGCATATCTGAGGTTATTGATATTTCTCCCAGCAATCTTGATTCCAGCTTGTGTTTCATCCAACCCAGCGTTTCTCATAATGTACTCTGCATATAAGTGAAACAAGCAGGGTGACAATATACAGCCTTGATGTACTCCTTTCCCTATTTGAAACCAGTCTGTTGTTCCATGTCCAGTTCTAACTGTTGCTTCCTGACCTGCATTCAGATTTCTCAGGAGGCAGGTCAGGTGGTCTGGTATTCCCATCTCTTTCAGAATTTTCCACAGTTTATTGTGATCCACACAGTCAAAGGCTTTGGCATAGTCAATAAAGCAGAAATAGATGTTTTTCTGGAACTCTCTTGCTTTTTTCCATGATCCACTGGATGTTGGCAATTTGATCTCTGGTTCTCTGCCTTTTCTAAATCCAGCTTGAACATGTGGAAGTTCATGGTTCACACGCTGCTTGGAGAATTTTGAGCATTACTTTCCTAGTGTGTGAGATGAGTGCAATTGTGCGGTAGTGTAAGCACTCTTTGGAATTGTCTTTTTTGGGGATTGGAATGAAAACTGACCTTTTCCAGTCCTGTGGCCACTGCTGAGTTTTCCAAATTTGCTGACATATTGAGTGTAGCACTTTAACAGTATCATCTTTTAGGATTCAAAATAGCTCAAATGGAATTCCATCACCTCCACTAGCTTTGTTCATAGTGATGCTTCCTAAGGCCCACTTGACTTTGCATTCCAGGATGTCTGGCTCTAGGTGAGTGATCACACCATCATGATTATATGGGTCATGAATATCTTTTTTATATAGTTCTTCTGTGTATTCTTGCCACCTCTTTTAATATTTTCTGCTTCTGTTAGGTCCATACCATTTCTGTCTTTTATTGTGCCCATCTTTGCGCCTGCAATGTGAGAGACCTGGTTTCAATCCCTGGCTTGGGAAGATCCCCTGGAGAAGAATACTGGCTACCCACTCCAGTATTCTGGCCTGGAGAATTCTGTGGATTGTATAGTCCATGGGGTCACAAAGAGTCAGACACAACTGAGTGACTTTCACTACTTTCACTTTGCATGAAATGTTCCCTTGGTATCTCTAATTCTCTTGAGGAGATCTCTAGTCTTTCTCATTTTATTGTTTTCCTCTATTTCTTTGCACTGATCATTGAGGAAGGCTTTCTTACCTCTCCTTGCTATTCTTTGGAACACGGCATTCAAATGGGTATATGTTTTCTTTTCTCCTTTGCCTTTACCTTCTCTTCTTTTCACAGCTATTTGTAAGGCCTCCTCAGACAGCCATTTTGCTTTTTTGCATTTCTCTTGAGGGTGGTCTTGATCCCTGTCTCCTGTACAATGTCACAAACCTCCGTCCATAGTTCCTCAGACACTCCGTCTATCAGATCTAATCCCTTGAATCTATTTGTTACTTTTACTGTATAATTGTAAGGGGTTTGATTTAGGTCATACCTGAATGTTTTACTGGTTTTCCCTACTTTCTTCAATTTAAGTCTGAATTTGGCAGTAAGGAGTTCATGATCTGAGCCACAGTCAGCTCCTGGTTTTGTTTTTGCTGACTGTATGGGGCTTCTCCATCTTTGGCTGCAAAGAATAGAATCAGTCTGATTTTAGTATTGACCATCTGGCAATGTCCATGTGTAGAGTCTTCTCTTGTGTTGTTGGAAGAGGGTGTTTACTATGATGAGTGTGTTCTCTTGGCAAAACTCTATTAGCCTTTGCCCCGCTTTATTATGTACTCCAAGGCCAAATTTGCCTGTTACTCCAGGTGTTTCTTGACTTCCTGCTTTTGCATTCCAGTCCCCTAGAATGAAAAGGACATTTTTGGTGGGCTGTTAGTACTAGAAGGTCTGGTAGGTCTTCATAGAACCGTTCAACCTCAGCTTCTTCAGCATTCCTGGTTGGGGCATAGACGTGGATTACTGTGATATTGAGTGGTTTGCCTTAGAAACGAACAGAGATCATTCTGTTGTTTTTGAGATTGCATCCAAGTATTGCATTTTGGACTCTTTTGTTGACTCTGATGGCTACTCCATTTCTTCTAAGGGATTCTTGCCCACAGTAGTAGATATAGTGATCATCTGACTTAAATTCCAATCCATTTTAGTCACTGATTCCTAAACTGTTGACGTTCACTCTTGCCATCTCCTGTTTGACCACTTTCCAATTCATGGACCTAACATTCCAGGTTCCTATGCAATATTGCTCTTTACAGCATCGGACTTAGCTTCTATCGCTAGTCACACTGACAGCTGGGTGTTGTTTTTGCTTTGGCTCCGTCTCTTCAGTCTTTCTGGAGTTATTTCTCCACTGATCTCCAGTAACATATTGGGCGCCTACCAACCTGGGAGTTCATCTTTCAGTGTCCTATCTTTCTGCCTTTTCATGCTGTTCATGGCGTCCTCAAGACAGGAATGATGAAGTGGTTTGCCATTCCCTACTCCAGTGGACCACATTTTGTCGGAACTCAAATGACTTCCCTGGTGGCTCAGATGGTAAAGAATATACCTGCAATGCAGGAGACCAGGGTTTCATCCTTAGGTTGGGAAGACTTCCTGGAGGAGGACATAGCAACCAACTCCAGTATTCTTGCCTGGAGAATCCCCATGGACAGGCGGGCTACAGTCCATGGGGTCGCAAAGAGGTGGACGCGACTGAACAACGAAGCACAGCACGGGTTTCTTTGACTATGGAACCTCTTTTTCACAGAATGGTTCTAAGGCATAGAGTTTGAAATCCAGTAGTCTAAGTGTAGCCCAGGTGTTCCCAGGCCAAGAAATAGAAAAAAAAAAAAGAGAGCGAGAAGGGGGAAATGTACGAGAGAAATAGCTGCACGTAGACAGAGGGAAATGAACACAAAACACAAGTCAAGGCAGAAATAGAATGTCACTGGTTGTTTCCAACACACCATGTGATACCAAAAATAAAATGCACACACAAAGCATCTAGGCATTACTGATCAGGGCTAGCATAAAAAACAAAGTGGTTTCATTTGACTAATAACCATCATGCCTTCTGTGTGCACCGTGCTCTATAGTTTATAAGGCTCTTGCCCATTTGCCATCTCCTGTGAGTATCACCCCAGCCCTGCAAGTAAGCCTGGGCTTCAGAGTTATCACCCTCATTTTGTTGCTCATAGTGACTCTGATCACTGTGATAATATTAATAACTGTTGAATTCGCTGAGCACTCACTAAATGCCTGGCACTAATTTAAACAAGTTCACCTTTATTAACTTGATTTTTCTTGCACAGGAAGGTGGTTGCAGCTCAGAGAGGTTAAGTGACTGACTCAAGGTCACACAGCCATCAAGTTACAGACCTTCATCCAAACCCACTTCTATCTGACTCTAGTCCTCTGTCAGCAAATAAGCTGCATGGCCCCTATGGCCTCTCCTGGCCCCTTCCTTGACCAACACAGCAGCAGGAATACACAGCCGCCTCTGAGCGGCTTTTTATAACCTGCTCTATATCACAGCAAGAAGTAGGCTCAGGGAATGTAAAGTAGATAGTGATTTTCCCCCTTTCTTTTACTGCCTTTGTTTATTGAGGGACAAATCATTGCTGTTTTCGTTTGTGTCTCTAGCACAATAAAAATAAAAGATACGCTGGCAATCTGTTTAAAAGCTTATGCAATTCCAGAATTTGAGCTGTTGGATTTATGCCACACTCTGATCCCAGAGACTTCATGGTGCCAGTCTTCCGGGCCCGCCAGGGGCCTCTGAAGTTGCCATCATCAATCCACACCGGGTGGCCACAAGCTCAGGAGGTGGCTGTGACCTCCATCTGCTGGCTCCAGAGGTGGACTTTGACCAGGGCCTCTGATTTACTGACAGCCATCTTGGTTTAATTGTTAGAGTTGATTTTTGGCTTCTAAGGCCAAAGAAGAGAGATCCCAGGCCTGGAAAGAGTCTGCTCCTTTGACTCCACCTCCACATTCCAGTCTGAGCCTTGGGTTCACAATAAAGTAGGTCAGTCTGCATCCATGCAGTACAGGAGGGAGAAAGGAGCTCCAGCAACAGGTGCTCCCTGTGTGTGTTTGCCCATCAGCCTCTCCTCCAATGAGAGTCACAGCTCCATGAGGCTGGGGATCTATCTGTTCCATTCAGTGCAGTGTCCCCCAGCTTAGAATAGTGTATGGTACATAGTAGGTGCTCAGTGAAGGTTTGTTGAATGACTAAATAATTGTTACATGCACGTAGAAGATAGATATGAATTGCTGGAGTGGGCAAGGGGGCCCCCATGCCCAGGATGTGGCCCTACCTCTCTCGATGTTTCTCCATGTCCACACTCAAGCCCTACCACATCTCTCCTCTGCCTCCCCAGCCCTCCCCTCTCTTGTCTCTTCCCTTCTTTTTGCTGCCTTTTTCTGATCATCTCCTCCCCAAGAGGATGTCACCAAGCTCAGACTTTCAAGATAAGGATCTGAGATAGGGAGACTCAGTTCTAGTTTTTCCTCTGATTAGCTTTGAGTCTGAGTCCTTTCTGTCTGAGCCTCAGTTTCCTCATCTGTAAAATGGGGAGAGTGTGTCCACTGCTGTGTCTCCCGCAGAGGCAGTACAAGGGCAGATTAGGGTGGGCTGGTGAGTGCAAAGGAGTCAGGAATGTGGGGGGCTGTACTTCTGCCTACCAGACCCTTCCTTCCCAGGGAAGCAGTAGCTTTCTCTGGGTGCATAATGGGGTGCCGGGAGCCCTGATTTTGGAGTTCTGCAGGAGGTGCCCCAAGAGGGGAGCACAAACCTCCACTCCAAGAATCTGGAGCTGCAGATGTCGGATGTCAGTGAGACCGACAGTTCCATTAGGCAGCTGCCCGCTCTCCGCGTGAGTGATTAAAATGTCGCCATCCATCCCATGCGCTATATATCATCTCCCCTGCCTGGCACTTCATCAAGGGCTGTGTGAACGCCAGGCATCCGCCGCATCTTCCGAGGGCTGCGCGGAGGCAGGGTTGGCGGAAGACATCTGTGCCGCGTGTCCCAGGAGCACCTCGGAAACAAAAGCCTGCAAAAGTGTGAAAGGCAGTGAAAGGGCCAGGTGCGTAGAGAAGGGCCAGCTAAGAGGGCCTGATGCTGAAGCTCAAGGAAGTGGGGTCTTGGGACAGGAGAGGCTGCTGGGAATCCAAGCAGTGGGACCTAGGGGCCCTCCAGTCCCTGCCCTCATCTTACACACCAGCAAACTGAGGTTGGGGCAGCCAAGACCCTCATCCCTGCTTCAAGACCATTCAGTTCAAGTTGAAACAGGGATCCTACATGCTTGCTGACTTGCATGAAGTGGTAGCCAGAGTCTCAGGGTCACTGGGCTGGAGTGAGAGCTGAAGTCTCCTGCCCCTCATTTGAATGTGTATTACCACTGTCATTAATGCTAACCACTATTATCATCAACGGGATAATAACAAAAAAATAATAATAGCTGTAGCATCTTTTTAGTGTTTACCGTGGACTAGGCACTGTGCTAAGCTTGTGTCATATTAACACAGGTATTTCTGCTGTAATGTCATCTGTGAGTTCCTAGAAACCCCACCTTCTATAAAATCATGCATTGAAAATTTCAGGGGGAAGGCCATTCCATAACTGCAGGAACTTGGAACTGGAGCACTCTGAAAAGATGAAGAAGATTCATAGGCAAGGACTAGCACAGCCAATTTGTATCCAGCTTCCCTAGGGGTCATTTCTCTGCATCTTAAAGGACACATATAAAGACTTCTGCTTTATCTTTTGAGAAGTTGATCCTGGAGGGCATTTCCTTCTGATAGAGACCATTTTCACCAAAATTAAAAATCAGATGCAGGCTGTCGCCTTTATCATTCATCCAGTGTTTTCATAAAAGGAGAAGCGTCTTGGAGCTTTTCATCCCACTCACAGCTCACCCGGATAGCTTCACAGAACGGATCACGCACACTTCTGGAAGCCACTAAATCAGTCACCACTTGCAGTAAAGGAAAGCACTTGGGTAGATTTTCAGCTTTTTTAGTTAAGATCTTCATACACTGCTGGGGGTTCCCTGGTGACTCAGAGGTTAAAGCGTCTGCCTGCAATGCAGGAGACCTGGGTTCGATCCCTGGGTTGGGAAGATCCCCTGGAGAAGGAAATGGCAACCCACTCCAGTATTCTTGCCTGGAGAATCCCATGAACGGAGGAGCCTGGTGGGCCACAATCCACGGGGTCACAAAGAGCCAGACACGACTGAGCAACTTCACTTTCACTCTCACTTTCATATGCTGCTAAGGCTTTCTCTTTAATTTTAAGAAAGCTTGCCACAGATTGCTTCAAAGCATGAATCAGGGACTTTTCAGGGCGGCCCAGTGGTTAAGACTCCACACTTCCAATGCAGGGGGCAAGGATTTGATTCTTGGTCAGGGAACTAAGGTCCTGCGTGCCATATGGTCAAAAGGTTTTTAAAATAATAATAATAAATAAGTCAATGAAATAAAATTGGTTCTTTAAAAAAACTGAAAAAAAGTGAGCAACCAAAAATATTTTTAAAAAACAAAACGTGAATCAACAAGATGTCTGCAATCTCAGATCCTATTCCCTTATTGACCAGTCACAGAGGAAGTGGTTCGGTGTTCATTAAATCCTTAGCCTAACCCAAAGAGGCAGGTGTTACTAAAATCATCCCTATTTTACAGATGAGAAAACCAAGGCTTAGGAAACGTTATCACTTGCTTAACCTATGCTGATAGGAATTAGGTCAAGACTCTCCCTCACTGACCCCAAGTAACCGTCCGCCTCACTGCCATGCCAGTTACGGTGCACTTGGCTTCCTGTTTGTTTGGTTAGTTGGTTTCTTGCTGTTTTTTGACCACACAGCACTGCATGCAGTATCTTAGCTCCCCTACCAGGGATCAAACCCACGATCCCTGCAGTGGAAGTGAAGTCTTACCCACTGGACCACCAGGGAAATCCCCACATGTGCGTTTGTATTAGGCATTTTAAACTCCTTGACAGGGGCTGTATTTTACTCCTTTTTGCAGCCTCAGCTCTGGGCATGATGCATTGCACAGACCAGGAAACCAGGAAACATTTTCTTGGATGGCTATCACACTAGACAGATTTCAGCTAGAAAGTCCCTCAGAGATGGGGAGAGGGCCGTCCCTGCCCAGGGGAGGTGGCCCTGCCTCCCCAGGCACCAGAATGATGCCCTAAGCAATGTGCACCTCCCTGAGGTCCCCAAGTCCCAGCCCCTGGGAGTTCTATCCAGGCAGACCTCAAAGGTACTACAGATTCAGTTCCAGACCACGGCAATGAAGCAAATATCGTAATCAAATCACACAATTTTTTTTTCATTTCCCAGGGCATATAAAAGTTATGCTTACACTCTACCATAGTCTGTTAAGTAAAATAGCATTATGTCTAAAAAAAAAAAAATGTACATGCCGTGATTTAAAAATACAAAAGAATCACAATAGTAATATATTAAAATTTTTATTGGAGTTGATTTATAGTTGATTATAGTTGATTTATAATGTTGTGTTAGTTCCACAAGTACAGCAAACGGAATCACGCATGTATACATATACCCACTCTTTTTTATTTATTTGTTTAGCTGTGCTGGATCTTTGTGCTGCTCAGGCTTTTCTCTAGTTTCGGTAAGCAGGGGCTACTCGCTAGCCGTGGTGCTCAGGCTTCTCATTGCTGTGGCTTCGCTTGTAGTGAAGCACAGGTTCCAGAGCTCATGGGCTTGTACAGGTGAAGCTCCAGGGCTCTAGAGCCCAGGCTCAATAGTTGTGGCGAGTGGGCTTAGTTGCTCTGAGGCATGTGAGATCTTCCCAGATCAGGGATCGAACCCATGTCTCCTATAGGCAGATTCCTTACCACTGAGCCACCAGGGAAGCAGATTCTTTTCCCAGATAGATCATTACAGATTGCTGAGTGGAGTTTTCCATGCCACAAGGTAGTTCCTTATTAAGTATCTATTTTATATGCAGTAATGTGTATGTGTCAATCCCAATCTCCCAATTTATCCCTCCCTTTTCCCCCTTGGTAGCCATAGTTTGTTTTCTACATCTGTGACTCTATTTCTGTTTTGTAAATAAGTTCATTTGTACCATTTTTTAAGATTCGACATATAAGCGATATCATCTATTTATTTGTCTTTCTTCTGTCTGACTTACTTTGCTCAGTAAGATCACTGATCACAGATCGCTATAACAAATATAATGTTAATGAAAACGTTTGAAATATTGTGAGAATTACCAAAATGCAACATAGAGACACACAGCGAGCTAATTCTGTTGGCAAAACGGTGTCAATAGACTTGATCAGGGTAGGGTTGCCACAAACCTTCAGTCTGTAAAGAACACAGTATCTGTGAAGTGCAATAAAGTGATGACATACAGTATAACAGGTGTGCCTGCATGGTTTCCTGACTCAAATCACAGAAAGAAACCTGCATCCCCGTTTGGAGTATGGGGCCCAGGGCCTGCCTTCCAGCATTTACAGGCAGCATCTCAGCCTTTCCCTGCTCTGTGTCCCCAGGGACCTCACCGTGCCAGACTCAGAGCAGCCCTCACACATGTTCACCTAGCTGGATTAACAGGGCCTCCCACAGTCGGCCCTTCCACTGTCACGAGTCAGTCCTTAATGTGCCTCCTTTTGTAGGCCCCAGCCTCACGCCTCCCTCCCAGGAAATGTCTCTGCAGGCAAATCAGAGATGCTGGCTCCTAAGCACACAGTGATGGAGCCGCCTCTGGTGGATCTTGCTGTCACCTCATGACACTGAGCTGGGGTCTGCCCAGGGGACTGCTGTTCAGGATGCTGCCAGGCCCATCGTGCCTGCCCCACAGCAAGGGGCTCTCCAGTGGTGAGTGGTGGTCCCACTCACCCACTTGCTGTCAGCCATCCTCAGCCCCTGCTCCTGGCACAGAATCTTCTGCCCCTGGAGAAGAACCTTCCAACTCCTCTGACCCTGTCCCAGCTCCCAGGGGCCAAATGTCACCCAACCGTGGGCTCTGAAGGAGGGACACTGTGCAGCTTTGCAAGGAGCAGGTGGAGCCGACAGGGCGAGGAGGACAATAGGAATAAAGTTACCACGTCCAGAGGCTCATTGCAGTTCCCAGTTAGGGAGTCTTTGGGGTCACCTTGCTGGGCTTGCATCCTGGCTCTTCCCCACCACCTGGGCATTGACTTAGCCTCTTCAGGCCTCAGTATTCTCAATCAGAAAGTGGGATGGCAAGGCCCACACCAATAAGGAGAAGAGGGGACTTCTTCGGTGGTCCAACAGTTAAAAATCCTCCTTCCAATGCAGGGGACACAGGTTCAATCCCTGGTCTGGGAACTAAGATCCCACATGATTTGGAGCAATTAAACCTGAATGCCACAACTAGAGAGTAGAGTACCGCAACAAAAGATCCTGCGTGACCCGACAAGACCCCACATGTTGCAGCTAAGACCCGATGCAGGCAAATGTGTGCGTGTGTATGCTAGAGTCATGCCTGACTCTTTGCAACCCCATGGACTGTAGCCCACCAGGCTCCTCTGCCTATGGAATTCTCCAGGCAAGAATACCAGAGTGGGTTGCCATTTCCTACTCCAGGGGATCTTCCCAACCCAGGGATCAAACCCATATCTCTTATGTTTCCTGCACTGGCAGGCAGTAACCAAATAAATAAATATTTTTTAAAAGATAAATCAATAAAGCAGGCACAAGAGCACTGGACATGCACAACTGCTCAAGAGATGTGATCTCTTCCCTTGGGACTATATCTTGGGGGTGTATCTTTCTATGGGGCTGTATCTTCAAAGTCTCCCCATCTCTCCTTCCCTTTCTCTCCACCTCTAGCTCCCCATGCCTCCCATCTCCCTCCACCTGGGCTGGCATCTGGAGAGCTCCAGGTGTCTGTGTTTGAGGGTTTGACTTTCCTGGAGTCTTAGAGAGGAACCGGATCCAGTCAACCCTGAGAGCTGAGCTGGGGCTGGGAGGGTGTGTAGACACGGCAAGAGTCAGAGCTCGGGTATTCAGAGCTTGGGTCCTACCCGGAGGCAGCAGCTCTGTGATGTTCCTGCATCAGAAGGTTTGGCCCTCTCCTCACCTGCAAGCTCCACCCCCTCCCTCCCGGCCCCCACACAAGGTGCTGCTGTGTGTCTGGTTTTAGTTAGCATTTCCAGCTTGTGCCTGTGCCAGGATCAGCAGTGCTGGGCATATTTCCAAAGGGCCAGATGGTCTCACTGGGTTCATTTGCCCAGAGTTCATGCCACTGGCAGGAGATGACAAACATAAGCTTCAGAGAAGTGGCTTTGAAATGGGGCCTGGGGGTTCTAGGGTATGGACTGCAACTTGTGATTAGAGACTTTTTTTTTTGCCTCTGTGATAAATTGTGAGCTACCCTTTATTGAGTATCCCTGTGTGCCAGACTCCAGACATCTTTATATAAGAGAGCTTAGCCTCTTGTTAGTCAAAGTTTGGCCATGGACCAGCAGCATCCGTAGGAGCATGTCAGAAATGCAGAATCCCAGGAACTTCCCTAGTGAACCAGTGGTTAAGAATCCTTGCAATGCAGGGGACGTGAGTTCAATCCCTAGTCGGGGAACTAAGACCTCACATGCCGTGGAGCAGTGACAGATCCCACATGATGCAATGAAAACCTCACATGCCACCAGGAAGACCTGACACGATAAATAAATACTGAAAAAAGAAAGAAACGCAGAATCCCAGGCCCCTCCCAGATCTGCTGAATCAGAATCTACATTTTAACCAGGCCCCCAGGTGATTCTTGTGTTCAACTGACGTTTGAGAAACACTGAGCCAGATTGTGTATTAGTTTCCCAGGTGAGGACCCTGAGGGCCAGAAAGAAGAAATGAGTTGCCTAAAACCACAGCTGGAGAGTGGGCAGGGCTGAGCTGTGAATTCATCTGGCTTGCTTCCAAGTACATCCTTCCTGTACTTAACAGGCTCTTCTGGAGGGTCCAGAGGAAACTTCCTCTGGGACTGTGGGTTAGCGGGTAGGGGTGTCCATGGAGGGCTCACTACCCAGTGTGGCAGTTGCTGTGATGAGAAGGTTCACGGGCTGCTGAGTCCAGGAAAGATGTCCAACAGGAGGGGACAATTGAGGTCCAAAAAACATGCCAGAGAGACTTCCCTGGAGGTCCACAGGGTGCTGACCTGGTTGGGAAACTAGATCCCACATGCCACAGCTAACAGGACCCTGCACGCTGCAACTAAAACGAACAAACAACCAGCGGGACCTGCCAGACAGCACTGCTGGGGGTGGAATCGTTCCCAAAACAGTGCACGCACTGATTCAGAGTCCTCGCTCCCCTGGGTGAAGGAGGGACCACCTGCAGCCCCATTTCTCAGGTGAACATCTGAGGCACAGGTCATCTGCACAGTCTTGCGGCTAACGCAGATGCTGGAGGTGGGATTTGAACCCAGGCAGTCTGGCTCTCCTCCCCACACAGTCCTGCCTCTTGGTGGGAGAACAATGTTCCAGGCAGATGGAACAGCATGAACAAAAGAAAGGAATTTCCTTACCTGGTGAGTAAATAGCTCTGACTGGGTGACTGCCCTAGGCTCCAGCCGCATCTCCTGGCCCCTCTCCCAGCCAGTCCTGCCACTGACCCAGAATTAGCTGCTTGAGGAAGCTGGGGGTTGCTGGACGGGGGCCACTTGGCTCATATTGGTGCCAACACAGTCCTTTACCTGTTCCAATGCTCCCGTTGGGGTTGAGACACCACAGCCGATGGGCATCAGTAGACTGTGGACCACCCTTGGCAGAGGAGCAAAGATCAGAGGAAGAGTGAAGACAGCCCACTTTGGGGAGCAGAGACGTGCTTCTGGGTAGGGCTGGCCTGGATTAGAGCCTCAGAGAAGCTGCAGAATCTCAGGCAGTGGTAACTAACCTGGCCTCTGGTGGATTGCCTGTGTACATCCCTTACCAGCCTGCCTTGGGCAGTGGGGGAAGGGGTCACCTGAGGACTCAGGCCGTAGTCTCAGTGTCATGAGAATCTTCAAATTGCCCCCAAGGAGACCATCTGGCCCTTTGTGAGTGAGCCCTCCCATTTTACAGATGCAGAAACTGAGGCCCAGAGAGAAAAAGACATTTGCCCAATACATTTTTATGGAGTCTGCCCGTGGACTAGTCTTCCAAGCTACCAAGCACGTAGACAGTGTTTCGCACATTCGGTGGAAGACCTGTGTATGTTTTGGTTTATTTGAACCAAATGTTTTGCCATATGTTTATTTGAACCCCTTCCCCTAGTTTCTGAAAGGAAGGGTCTCTTCCATAAACCACGAGGCCCAGTTCAGGGCAAGAGAGGCATCTTTGCCAGTCATTCTGGTGTTTCTGAGCTTGTTAGGACCCAGCCAGTATTCTCAGGAACTAGACTTGCTGAAATATTAACACTGGATGGTTTTGTGGGCTGGAACTCACCTGGTTCTGGAAGCTGGCTGGAAAGATGCACAGGTGCAATTATTCTGGGAGCTTTGAGGAGGTGGGCGGTAGGAAGGTAGCTGGTTTTAATTTAGCCCTGCACTCAAGGGGCCTCGGAGAAGGCAATGGCACCCCACTCCAGTACTCTTGCCTGGAAAATCCCATGGGCAGAGGAGTCTGGTAGGCTGCAGTCCATGGGGTCGCGAAGAGTCTGACACGACTGAGCGACTTCACTTTCACTTTTCACTTTCATGCATTGGAGAAGGAAATGGCAATTCACTCCAGTGTTCTTGCCTGGAGAATCCCAGGGACGGGGCAGCCTGGTAGGCTGCCATCTATGGGGTCACACAGAGTCGGATATGACTGAAGTGACTTAGCAGCAGCAGCAGTCAGGGGGCCTGTGACTCAAGAATTTAGCAGGGCTGTTAGCAGCCTGCTTTCAACCCACTAAACTGATTGTGACTTTTTTTTTAATTATTTTATTTATTTATTCTTCAATTAAAATAAATAAATTTATATAAAAAATAAAAAATAAAATAAAATTCAGAATGATTGTGACTTTTTAAGAATAGGAGGTTCCCCTCTGTGGTTCCTTACCTTAATATCTGTCTCCGTGGTATACCACAGGTATTTTTATCTGTTGCTTCTTGTTCTGAGTAGAATTATCTCTTCCCAGCCCTGCTGATCAGGAGACTTTCCAAATGAATTTGCACCTCGCCTAAAGGCTAAATGGCTGCCTTTTTTTATTTTTATCAACACCCCCCAGCTCTCCCCAGCACCTATCCCAACACCCCCAACTCCATCCTTCGAAATCTGTGCCCCTCACCTTTGGATTCATCTGCCACCTGTGAGGCAGGTGACCAAGGGTGGTATTGTACTGAGACGGATCCCTGGCACAAGCCTGTGGCCCTCTGGTCAACCAGGCCAGGGCCTGTGTTCTGCGTGAAATGTCCTGGGTCTGCCTTGTCCTTGGAATCAGCTTGGCACACAGAACCAGTGGTCATCGTGCAGCCAGGAAGTGGACTAGCTCACACTAAGCTTCTCCTGTGTTCTGGGCACTTTGCACCACCCAGCAAAGCAGGAGTGATCTGTCCCACTTTCCACAGGGAGATACGACAGTCCAGGTAGAGCTGACCTAAGCACACAGGATGAAAGGCAGGGCTGGAATTTGAAACCACCTCTGAGATCTCTCCTGAATGCACTGAGCCACCAGCTGGCTCTACAGTTGGAACAGGAGTTTCCAGGGGAAGTGGAAGAGGAAGACCGCTCCCCCCACCCCGACTTTCAACAGAGGAAGAGGCTGCTTCCACGGCCACTGTCAGAGCAATTCGGTAGAGGGATTGATCTTTCAAGAAGCCACCCAAATGATGCTACATTTACTACTTATGTTACTGACAAGGAGCACGTTAGTAATTGGAACGTGCTGTCGGGACATGGCAGGTGGTTGATAATATGATTTACATCCTTGGGGGCTTGAGTTTAAGTTCTGTAATAGTTATCACAAGGGCCCAAGCTATAAAATCTAACACAGATGACACCACGGATGTTTTTCAGAGATGCTATGACTCTGGTAAGGATAACAGCTACAGAAATTGGGGATGGGGTACAAAGAAGGGAATAAATGTGAAGGGAATTCATGATGGTCCAGTGGTTAGGACTCCACACTCTCACTGCCAGAGCTCAGGATTGGATCCCTGGTGGGGAAACTAAGATCCTGTAAGCCGTGTGGCACGGTCAAAAAATAAATAAATTGAAAGGGGAGAATATATATTCCCTGCTTAGATAGATCTCAGTCTCTGAGGAACCTGTACTTTTCCTGTTTCTTAAATCTTAGCTTATTTCTCATAACGACAAGAGCCATTGTGCCCATCCTTCCAGGATAAACATGAGCGTATGTTTGTTGTCTGGCAGTTGCAGGCTCAATCAGAGATTTTACAATTCAATAGGAACTCAGACTTTTTTCCTCTCTTGCCATCACTTGATGCTCTCTTTGGGAGGGGGTGAATTGGCATTGCTTAATTAAGCAGAGACAGCTAAGATATGCTTTGGGATCTATCTTCAGCCATCTACAGGAATTTCTGCAGAGGACACCAGTTTGTACTCAGAACAGGAGAAGATGGACTTAAATACACCAGAGACATTTAGCTTAGAAGTTGGAGGAGAAGGGAGCCAAGAATGTGGAAGGTAAAGAACACAGATTCTGGGGTCCCACAGACTCGAGGTCAAGACCTTGCACAAGGCTAGTTGCTTCTCTGAGACACATTTATCTCCATTGTAAGATGGGAGTGAGAGTGCCCCCTGCAAAGGTTATTAGCATGATAAAATAAATAAAGTATGTCAAGCTCTCAGCGCCATGTCTGACCTAGAGCTTACTGCTTATTAGTATTACCATTATTGAATATCAAATGGATGAGCATGTGGGAATGCCGGGCGGGAGCTCCAAAAAGGAAATAGACCCTGTGAAGCTGCTACTGTCATTCACAAGCCTGTGGACTCAGCGAGTTGCAGCCACCCTACTCTGGGATTTCGGGACTCTAAAAATTGGGGTAATGGTGATTTGGAAGGGGGCTCCCTTAGATATTCTGGGGGCCAGTCCACAGATTCGGTAGCAATTTGTGGACTTTCTCCCAATGAAATCTTTTGAAATGTTGGGTCACTTGGTTTCCCCTAAGGCTATTTTGCTCTGAGAAAAAAATATCTCAGCTGTTTCAGTTCAGAATCCCTTAAGCGTGGCTGATGGTAAGGGTGGCCCACTTTTTTTTTCTTATTGTAGTAGTTTAACTGAAATATAATCACATACTATACAATATGCCCTAGGCAATCAATCACTACTCTACTTTCCAACTCTATAGACTTGCCTATTCTGGAAATGTCATATGCTACAGATAAACAGAATCGTGCAATATTGATCTTCTGTGACTTGGCTTCTTTCATTTAGCGTCATGTTCTCGAGGTTTATCCATGTTGTATCATGCATCAGTACTTCATTCCTTTTTCATGACAGAATAATATTGTATTATATGGATATAGTGTATTTTGTTTGGGCTTCCCTGGTAGCTCAACTGGTAAAGAATTCGCCTGCAGTGTAGGAGACCCCAGTTCAATTCCTGGGTCAGGAAGTTCCCCTGGAGAAGGAATAGGCTACCCACTCCAGTATTCTTGCCTGGAGAATCCTCTTAGACAGAGGAACCTGGCGGGCTACAGTCCATGGGGTCGCAAAGGGTCGGACACGACTGAGCAGCTAAGCACAGCAGCACGTATTTTGTTTGTATTTTCGTTAGTTGATGGACATTTGGTTTCTTCCCACCTTTTGGCCGTGTGAGTAATGCTGCTGGGAACCTTCCTGTGCAAGTTTTCAACTCAGTTCTGCTGCTCCCTTGAAATCAGATCTCCATGGAAGCAACTAAATATTGGCAACCTTAACTAGAAATGAAGACAACTTACTTTATTTTTATTTTTTTTAACGGAAGTTTATTCTTTATTGAATTTGTTACAATATTGCTTCAGTTGTTTTTCTGTTCTGGTTTTTTGGCTGCTAGGCATGTGGGATCTTAGATCCTTGACCAGGGTTCGAACCTGCACCCCCTGCATTAGAAGGTAAAATCAACTTTCTGGACAGCCACGAAAGTCCCCAAAGAAAACATACTTTAAAAGGATGAAAATTGAGAGAAAGATTGAACAATTCCCCAGAACCTACATTTGCATTCTTATTCCACTGGCCTCTGGAACTCACTAGTGACTTTACTGGAAAGATATCATCTTGAACACTCCCCCCTGTCTTATCCTTTGAAGACCCATGAGATCAAATTTTCTCAAGTCTTTCTCAAGTCAGTGTAATAAGAACTGTAATTCTAAGTTAATGATTTATTTTTAGCTTATGGATGCTGAAACTTACTGTTGATCATGCTTCTCTCATTTCCATAGTCACTAGGGTGTCCAGAGGCAAATTTCCAGGCCAGTTCCTGTAGGTTCTGGAGCCAAGGCAGGGTCTGTACCAAGGAATCTTCCTTCATTAGCCCATATTTCTCTCCACCAGCCTTCGAGGTGCAGGAATAATGAGTCCTGTTATACAGATGAGAAATCAGAGGTGGATGACGTGCCCAAGGTCACGTGGCAGGAGGGACAGAGCTATGATTTATGTCTACTTCTTTTTTTATTCTAAAGTCTGGGCTCTGAGTCGCTCTCTGCATGACTGTATGCAGTTTTGAAAATCCACTTCAAATCCTTTCTGAGAAGTGTAGAAGAGGTATAGATCACCTTAATCTTTAATTTCTTTCATTCACTGCTTAATTTAACCCTGATCTGATCCCAAATCTGATTATCACTCACCCACTCTGAATCTAATTAGAATGTCCTTCTGGTATGTTAAGACCATCAAGATGACCTGATATCAAAAGCTCTTATATGTCAATGTCTCTGCTCTATCACAGCTATAATCAGTTGCTTGAGCTAATAAAGAAGGCAGAATTATTTTGCCCTTTTAGGCTTTTCTAAATGTCTAAAGCATTCCTACTATTTCTCCTTCTGTTTCCATTATGCTTCCTTAGACCTTTCATAGCAACGTTTAAATTTCAATAAGATAACAATTAGAATGTGGTGTGGGATCATTCTAGGCTTCCAAGGTGGCTCAGGAGTAAAGGTCCTCCCGCCAGTGCAGGAGACCCAAGAGACACAGATTCCTGTCCTGGGACAATGAGCGCACACGTAGGACCATTCTGCCTTGAAGGCTCACCTGGATGTTCCCTACCCCAGTGTTCGTTCCCCTGTCTCTGAATCCTGAATCCTGGGCAGCTGGGATGGCTGGGCAAGGTCAGGTGAAGGAGAACATCATGGTACTCTCAGCAAGCATCTCATATGGGAACAGGGCCTCTGCTCCCTGGGTTAGAGACCCTGTATCCCTTCTCCAGGTAGAATGTAAATGTAGCTGAATATGCCTTTTTAAACCTTTCTTCTTTCTGGAATTGTGATCAGGGAGGGAGCCCTGTAAACTTCCCTCTGGGATTTATTGAGATTTTCCTTGTGGTCCAGTATGTCATCAGTTTTGTTTAATATTCCACGGCCGTTGGAAAGAAGGCAGGTGTTTTCTGTTTGGTACTCACACATATAACACTGTCCACGTACACGTACACATACTCCGTACCACACACGCATACACTATACTGAGTTTGTTAATTGCACCTTCAGAATACATCATAGTAAAACAAAGTTTATCAGCTGAAAAATGTAATGTCTTTTCTCAATAGACCTAAAATAAACTATTGGAAGAAGCTTGATCCAGTTAATGAAGCATCTGTCTGCATTTTAGTGCTTGGGTTGGTCGTGAAAATAATTACCTCTTATCAGATTCAAGTTGCCACAAGAGTTGTTTTCTTTCACCCAGTCCTCTTGTTCTTGGTGCATGTGATTTGAAAAACCCTTTCTATGAGAAGCAGTGGAAAGAAAGAAACCCAATATGGAAATCTTGCCCTAGAATAATAAAAGGAAAGGGAAGAAGTAACAATGAGTTATTATCATTGAGCCATAAAGAATGCTAATAAAGGATCGGATTTCCTCCCCAATGTTTGTTACTTGGTGCTAAAGTAGACCTTTGCTGTGCCCTGTTCGCTCACCACCCATTACTCTGGTTTCCTTCTAGAAAATCACCCTTCCCATCACCACCTCTTAATCCATTTAGTGCAGGTGGGGTTCACTCCAACCCTGAGAATTACTGACCCAGGCCACACTGATTGATTTAAGAATGGGCATTTGATCCAGTCAGAGCTACAGAGACACACAATGAGGCTTTACTGAGACCTCTGGACAAAAGATGCATGCTTACTCAATGAACTTGAACAGGAGAGATGAGGCTGAAGTAGTTGGCAGCCATCTTGCCACCAGGAGGAGAGAGCCTGTCTGAGGAGTGAAGCAACACAGCGAGGGAAGCTAAGTAACACTGAGGGAGATATACCAGGGAAAATACCAGGGCTGGCGGTATCACGTAAGCTCATTGGCCAAGCCTTATCTAAAGGTAGAATTAACCTTGGACTTCGCAAGTCTGTGAGCCTATAACTTTTTTTTTATTTAAACCAGCTTGATTTGAGTTGTCTGTCAACTTTGTAATTGAAAATCTTGACTGACACCAATGCTTACAAAGTGTGCTGGACACATGAAGGAATATCATGTAAATCTGAACAAGACCAATCAAAAAATGGGCAGAAGATTGAAATAGACATTTCTCCAAAGAAGACACACAGATGGCCAACAAACACATAAAAAGAATGCTCAATGTCACTATTCAGTTCAGTTCAGTGGCTCAGTTGTGTCTGACTTTTTGCGACCCCATGAATCGCAGCACGCCAGGCCTCCCTGTCCATCACCAACTCCTGGAGTTCACTCAGACTCACGTCCATCGAGTCCGTGATGCCATCCAGCCATCTCATCCTCTGTCGTCCCCTTCTCCTCCTGCCCCCAATCCCTCCCAGCATCAGAGTCTTTTCCAATGAGTCAACTCTTCGCATGAGGTGGCCAAAGTACTGGAGTTTCAGCTTTAGCATCATTCCTTCCAAAGAAATCCCAAGGCTGATCTCCTTCAGAATGGACTGGTTGGATCTCCTTGCAGTCCAAGGAACTCTCAAGAGTCTTCTCCAACACCACAGTTCAAAAGCACCAGTTCTTCGGCGCTCAGCCTTCTTCACAGTCCAACTCTCACATCCATACATGACCACAGGAAAAACCATAGCCTTGACTAGAGGGACCTTAGTCGGCAAAGTAATGTCTCTGCTTTTGAATATACTGTCTAGGTTGGTCATAACTTTTCTTCCAAGGAGTAAGTGTCTTTTAATTTCATGGCTGCAGTCACCATCTGCAGTGATTTTGGAGCCCTAAAAAATAAAGCCTGACACTGTTTCCACTGTTTCCCCATCTATTTCCCATGAAGTGATGGGACCGGATGCCATGATCTTCGTTTTCTGAACGTTGAGCTTTAAGCCAACTTTTCCACTCTCCTCTTTCACTTTCATCAAGAGGCTTTTTGGTTCCTCTTCACTTTCTGCCATAAGGGTGGTGTCATCTGCATGTCTGAGGTTATTGATATTTCTCCTGGCAATCTTGATTCCAGCTTGCACTTCATCCAGCCCAGCATTTCTCATGATATACTCTGCATATAAGTTAAATAAGCAGGGTGACAATATACAGCCTTGATGTACTCCTTTTCCTATTTGGAACCAGTCTGTTGGTCCATGTCCAGTTCTAACTGTTGCTTCCTGACCTGCATACAGATTTCTCAAGAGGCAGGTCAGGTGGTCTGGTATTCCCATCTCTTTCAGAATTTTCCACAGTTTATTGTGATCCACACAGTCAAAGGCTTTGGCATAGTCAATAAAGCAGAAATAGATGTTTTTCTGGAACTCTCTTGCTTTTTCCATGATCCAGCGGATTAGAGAAGTGTAAATCAAATCTACAGTGAAGTATCACCTTGCATTGGTCAGAATGGCCATCATCAAAAAGTCTACAAATAATAAACGCTGGAGAGGGTGTGTAGAAAAGGGTGGGATTGTACCCGCACTGTTGGTGGGAATGTAAATTGGTACAGCCTCTATGGAGAACAGTATAGAGGTTCCTTTAAAAACTAAAACTATAGTTACATGATCCAGTGATCCCACTCCTAGCCATATACCACAGAACACTATAATTCAAAAAGATACATACACCCCAGTGTCCATTGTAGCGCTGTTTACAATAGCCAAGACATGGAAGCAGCCTAAATCTCCATCAAGAGATGAATGGATAAAGATCTGGGGTGTGTGTGTGTGTGTGTGTGTGTGTGGGTGTGTGTGTGTGTGTGTGTATGAATATTACTCAGCCATAAAAGAGAATGAAATAACGCTATTTGAAGCAACATGAATGATCCTAGAGATTATCATACTGAGTGAAGGAAGCAAGTCAGAGAAAGGAAAATATCATATGATATCACTTATATGTGGAATCTTAAAAAATGATACAAATGAACTTATGTACAAAACAGAAATAGACCCACAGGTTTAGAGAACAAACATGATTACCAAAGAGGAAAGGGGGGTGAGGGATAAATTAGGGATTTGGGATTAACATAGACACACTACTATATATAAAATAGATAACCAACAAGGACCTACTGTATAGCACAGGGAACTACATATTTTGTAATAACCTGTAAGGGAAAAGAATCTGAAAAAGAATATATATATATATATATATATAATTGAATCGCTTTGCTGTAAACCTGACAGTAACCCAACACTATAAATCAGTTATAACAAGAAATGGTCCCTGTTTTTTCAAGGATCCTATATTTTTCAATGACCCCTATATTGTCAAGGATCTAACAATTGAAGGATAATGATGCAGATCTGAAATCATCATTCAAGTAGAACCTGACAGTTGCTGAAATAAGTGTTTGAATTAAGTGCGGAAGTCCCATTCTGTTGTTGTTCAGTCACTAAGTCGTGTCCAACTCTTTGAGACCCCATGGACTGCAACACACCAGGCTCCTCTGTCCTTTAGTATCTCCTGGAGTTTGCTCAAATTCAGATGCAATGAGTTGGTGATGCTATTTAACCATCTCATCCTCTGCTACCCTCTTCTCCTTTTGCCTTCCATCTTTCCCAGGATCAAAGTCTTTTCTAACGAGTGAGCTCTTTGCATCAGGTGGCCAAAGTATTGGAGCTTCAGCTTCAGCATCAGTCATTCCAATGAGTATTCAGGGCTGATTTCATTTAGGATTGACTGGTTTGACCTCTTGCAGCCCAAGGGACTCTGAAAAGTCTTCTCCAGCACCACAGTTCAAAAACATCAATTTTTCGGCACTCAGCCAAGGACCCAGAAGAGGAAGTAACTAAGCTTTTGGTTCAGGAGGACTTTAGGGGCACCTTCACTGGGACATTGAAGCTGGGAAGAGGCACCTGGCCCTCTGGGGGTGCCACAGGGCAGAGACCCGTGAGGGTTTCCCATGCCAGTGCACTTCCGATCAATCCAGCTCCTTCCCATCACACCTAGCCGGAGTTTAATTGCTTTGGATTGATTTCTTTTTGCCAGTGGTGCCTTCCAAACCCCCAGCCCAGGGACAAAGAGAGATTAGTCACTTCAGGGAGTTTCCCTACTGACAAGAGTGAAAATCAGTCAGGGGTGAAGATGATTTAAACAAATTTTTTTTAAAACAGCATCCCTGAGTGTTCCTAGGATGCAAGCAGGCTTTTTGACAAATGGTGATTGGTGCACTTTGGGTCAGTTATCACACAGTAACTGTCATAGGTCATCATAGGAGCTGCTGCTTGTTGACTGCTCCAAAGTATGCAAACTGGACTCTGTCTGAGCTCTTTCCTTATGATCCAGGGTGCACTCAGCTTTGCAAATCAGGTCACAGGGCCAGTTTCACTGGTCAGTGATCACTGGCACAATGCCTGGGCTTTATTATTCTTAATGTTTGTAGTATTGCCTCTACTACATACAGTGTCTCCTTTAATCCTCATGACAACATGGAGACAGGTACTATGTTGTACCCATTTGTAGGTGATGGAAGAGAGTTTATCTGCACAGCTGGGAGGGGACAAAGCTGGAATTTGATCTTATGTAGGACCAGTCTCTCCTATAGCTCCATTTATGCCAGGATGAGGCATTTTCTGCAGCTGAATCTGTATCCCTTTTTTGGTAGCTCTCAGATGATGAGTGTTAGAGCTGAGGACTACATCTGTCCCAGAACTGTGCTTTGAAACACTCAGAGTGTTGTGTAGCTGTTGTTCCCACATGTTTACCATCCAGGGCAGAATATGATGTCCAACTAAAAGCATCAGCCAGTGAATGTACATAAAAGGGTCTCAGGCACCGCTGAGTGGTCCAGAAAACAGGGAGAGAACCAGCCCTCCATGCAGCAAGCAGATTCCATCTCAATGCAGATACCCTATTGTTTGGTGAGATGTTAGGGCTCTTGTGTGTTGGGGCTGGTGTGCATGCTAGGGGGAGATGTGATTGATGAAACCTCTGCCCTTCCCTGGAATGTTCGAGAACACAGGTGTGTCTGTGTTTCAAAGACAGCTTTGAGCAGAAGTGCAGAATAGAGCCCAGTGAACATGGTCCTTACCCATCTTTCAACTCAGCCAGAGATGCACAGCTCAAATTTTCTGTTTAAGTCTCAAAGACTTATTAAACACTAGGGTCAGGGGGTCAGACATGAATTGGATTCATTTCCTAACCTCGGGGATGCCACCTGTGAAAGAGAGAGACAGGCATGTAAATAACTGTAAATAACCATAAGGCAATCCCAAGTTCAACATTGACATTTGGTGTGTGCCTACAGAGTTCCCTGGAACCCAGGAACCCCACCAACAAGCTCAAGGCCTAGTAAAGCAAGTGTCAGGTGAGCTGAAATCTTCCTTTACACGACAGCTGTTAAATCTCAGAAATGGGTTCCTACTGAGAAGTGAGGAAAGCTGCAGATATACAATGTCAAGGGACTGTTTTAACAACGGTTCCCAACCAGGACTTGCTAAATCCAAGGGGGGCAGAACACAGCCCCACACCTCGAGAAGGAACTGGGAGCAGAAGCCAGGCAGCAGGCGAGCTTGTTTCTCACCCACACAGCATCTGGCCGCATCTGACCCAGGGTTACATGTTGAGGATGGTCTCCGATGCAGATTGCCAGGGCCGTACAGCAGCTATGTTGTTTCTCTGATCACTGTTCACCTCTCTGGACCACTGTCTTCCCATGTGTGAAGTGGGGAGATTCTGACACCCCTCCTGCAGGGTGGGCATGATGTTCTGAGATGCAGATGAGTCACGACAGAGAACAGGCTCCTTCCAGGGCATTGCCACATGACGGTTCAGTGTCACTGGCTACTGCTGTCATCTCACACTGTGCGAGGCACACCGAATCTTACTGCTGGATCTTTCCCCCTCCAAAATGTGTCGGGAATGCAGTGGGAAACTAAGTCAACATCAAATGTGAAGCTTCTGGCTCATGGGGGAAGCTTCTACCTCTGCCCCCTGCCCAAGGTCAGAGGCACCTTTCTGCACAGTATACGCCACATCTGGGATATGCCAAAAGAACAGATTTTCCCAGACAAACATGGATGTCATGCCTTCCCAGTATGAAAATAGATCACCCTGGGACTGGAGTGGCTAATGAAGATGATAATTAGAATCGCTTATTAGGACCTGTCTTCTAAAGTTCATTTGTGCTTTTAATAGAATCTACAAGGCATCTGCTTCACGGGCTTGACAGATCTTCCTGATCTGGTGTATTTTAAAGCAAGATCTTCGCACACTGGCTTCTCCAGGACTCCCCCGACTCCCGCCCCTTCCTCTGCCATCTGGTGTGAGATAGACTTTCCCCTACCGGAGGAGCCTTGAAGCTGCAACCAGCAAACACCATTCTTCTTGCCAGAGAGCCCCCCCTACCAAGCCAGAGAGACAGCTGGTCCCCCAACCCTGAATATATGATCCCCTAAACTCTCCATGCCTGTTACTTCCCTGGTGGCTTAAGACTGCCCTCCTCCTTGCCTTCCAGAGTGTTGTCATAGGTTGAACAGTGTCCCCTAAAGACTTGTGTCCACCAAGAACCTCAAAATATGACCTTATTCGGAAATAAAATTTTTGCCAGTGTAATTAGCCAAGTTAAAGGGAGGTCGTACTGGATAAGGATGGGCCCTAACCTAAGATCTGATGTCCCTGTAAGGAGCCCATGTGAAGAAGCACAGGGGGAACGACCCCATGACCACAGAGGCAGAGGTCACAGTGATGCGTCTATAAACCATAGAAACTGAGAAACACCAGGATTGCCAGCAACTTCCGCACACTGGGAGAGGCAAGAAAAGATTCTTCCCTGGAGCCTTTGGACGAAGCACAGCTCACCGACACTTCCAGCTCACAAAACTGTGAGAGAATAAACTGTGTGTCAAGCCCCCCAGGGTGTGGTACTTGGTTGCGGCAGCGCTCTGCTCTCAGGTTCTTGCCGCTCTCTCCCGTCTCCACGCCTTGCATATGCTGTTCCCTCTGCCTGGGACACTCTTCCAGCTTCCTGTGCCCTCCGTTCTTCTGCTCCCCCATCACGTGTCACCTGTCCATTGCATGTCACCTGCCCAGCCTCTGCTCCTGGTCTCAGGTCAGATGAGGCTCTCTCTTGGATTTTCCAGACTAGCGGGTTCACTGGTGTTGGAGACCACTTCTGTTCATGAACCTCTGTTGGGGCCCACCTCTCTTGGGGGACCACCTCTTTGGGGGGCCACCACTGTCGAGGGACCATCACTACTGGGGGCCACCTCTGTCGGATGCCCCCAGAGCCCTGCACTTACCACGCTTTATCACAACTGTGTGTCCATGTCCGTCTTCACCACTAGACCCTTGATTTGAGGATGATACCATCACTGTGGGAGTGTCCACTGGCTTGTCCCCAGGACCTGGCTCTATCCCTGGCCTTTAACAGGACCTTGGGAGGATTTTGTGTGATGATAGCGGAATTGAGCTATATTCCTGGTCACTACTAGCTGTGCTGTGGGCTCCTCTTGGCCTCTGCCACCACCTCCACGACAGGAGACAAGACATCTCTGATTCTGTGGCTGAAGGCACTGTCTGGTTCGGTTCACTAAAGGCTCTGCGCCCTCACTCACTGGGCTGTTGAAGATCCTGGCAAACGACACATCACCTCCATGGGGTGAGGTTCCTTTGTCGTAAGCTCTCTGGACCCCCTGCACTTCTCTTCTGTGAGTCCTTTGTTCATTGATGATTGTTTCATGAGTTACCTTCTATCAAGCCAGGTGGGGCTTCCCTGGAGGTGCAGTGGATAAGAATCCACCTGCCAATGAAAGGGACAGGGATTCAATCCCTGGTCTGGAAAGATCTAAAGCCCGTGCACCACAACTGCTGAAGCCCAGATGCCTAGAACCGGTGCTCTACAGCAAGAGAAGCCACCACACTGAGAAGTTCTTTATGCACCCCAACAAAGAGTAGCCCCTGAAACTAGAAAAAGCCTGTGTGCAGCAAAAAAGACCTGCTGCTGCTACTGCTAAGTCGCTTCAGTCGTGTCCGACTCTGTGTGACCCCATAGACGGCAGCCCACCAGGCTCCCCTGTCCCTGGGATTCTCCAGGCAAGAACACTGGAGTGGGTTGCCATTTCCTTCTCCAATGCATGAAAGTGAAAAGTGAAAGTGGAGTTGCTCAGTCGTGTCCGACTCTTCGAGACCCCGTGGATTGCAGCCCACCAGGCTCCTCCACCCACGGGATTTTCCAGGCAAGAGTACTGGAGTGGGGTGCCATTGCCTTCTCCGAAAAGACCTAGTACAACCAAAAATAATAAGTAAATAAATATTTTTTTAAAAAAAAAGCAAGGCGGCCGAAACAGAAAACAAGCTTCTGGTTTTACTGGGATGCAGCTGGGGTGCCAGCCTCATTCCCTAAGCTCTTTGTGGGTAAGGTCTATGCTCATCTTATCATCCCTCTGTCCCTGGAGCCTGGCAAACATAGAAAATGCTAGAACCTAACTTTGCTAAACCCAGGGAAATCAGTAGGTCCTTTCTGCCTTTTTAAGGACTCAGGCCCGACTCTGTGAGCATCTGCACTCCTATCCTGAGGCTCCCAGCATGGGGTTCTGCCCGGGAGACCCTAGTCTATGGAGAACTCTTGGGACTGGTGCCCCAGAGAACTCTGGTGTTGCCAGGGTATAAACTCAGATTTGAAAATACAGAATGGAAGCCAAGAACTGAGTGAGGATGCCCACTCCCCTACCCCGATGGTGGTGGACTTTCGACTTTGCAATGCCCATCTCCTCAATCTTGAGTTCAGGCTCGTTTTTCCTCGGCCCCCTTGGCTACCATGCTTGGCCGTGGCCCAGCCAGGTCCCTCCTTGGGCAGGGGGACCTGCCAGCTTCAGGGCCCCCAAGTCTTGGATCACAGAAACCTGCCTCCAATCCACTCTTGGCTTCCCTCCCCTCCTCCTCTCCCTTGAAGACTTGTTGTTTTGTGAGATCTGCGAGAACAGGGCGATTTATTCTGCATTCAGGCTCAACAAGCTGAGTGGGGGAACAGAAGACAAAAGCTATACTCGACTTAGACCATGGGACCAAAATAGAAATCCTGGAGCATTTGATTCCCTGGGACAGACTCCAGCCTCCATACTGATGGCGAGTGACTGGCACGTCCAGAGGCATCCATCTAGCCACTGCCATTGGCCCACAGGCACGGCAGTCTCATTTTCTCCTCCGTGCCTGTTTCCTGCTCTGCAAAGTGGGGAAGCTGCATCATCCATCTCACAGGTCTGAGAGGATGAAATGATATAGCACGCAGTCCACGCTCCACCAAGGTCCAGTGCTGTTGTTTGTGTTGTGAGTGATAACAACAGTCACCCTGCCAAGTGCCCTCGCTAAGACTCCACTTTCTAGATCAGACTCCAAGAGCATGGGGGCCTGAGTGAGCAGCAGGCAGATTAGCCAGCATGGCCCCTGATGCAAGAGGGCTCATGCATGGCCCTGAGCCCTCAGCTTTTCCATGCTGAGCCTGTGATACATAGAAGGCTCCAGACGAGGCTCAGGTGAGCAGATGGGAGATGGAGACACAATTTCATCACCGGAAGGACAAGAGCAAATAGGGGTGACTTCACATAAGCATAGACAGGGCTGCTGCAAGGCCTCAGGCAGAAGGACTGTTTTGACCTCTCCAGTAATACTTGGCTTCATTGCTACTACCACAGACAGTCCCTGACTTATGATGCTTCCACTTATGATTTTTCAACTTTGATGCAAAAGCAATATGCATTCAGTAGAAACCCAAAGTCAAGTTTGAATTTAGGGGAATCCTCTGGCACTCCAATGGTTAGAACCTGGTGCTTTTACTGCCGGAGCCCAGGTTCAATCCCTGGTTGGAGAACTAAGGTCCTGCATACTAGCATGGCTTGACCAAAAAAAGGAAGAATTTGAACTTGGATCTTTTCCTGGGCTAGCAATATGCCATTTAACACTCGCTTGTAATGCTGGGCAGAGAGCCAACACTCCTAGCTAGCCATGCAATCACCAGGATAAACAGCTCATACACTTACAACCATTCTGCACCCAGAAAACTATTGTATTTTTCAGTACAGTATTCTGTAAATTACATGACATATTCAACACGTTATTGCAAAGCAGTCTTTGTACAGATGATGTCACTCCCCTGTAGACAAATGTAAGTTTTCTGAACACATTTAAGGTAGGTAAGGCTAAGCAATGATGTTCCATCGGTTAGGTGTGTTAAATGCATTTTCAACTTAGGATATTTTCAATTTATAATAGGTTTTTTGGGATGAAAGTTCATCATAAATGGAGACAGATCTATAACCATTGCTACCTGTTTCGGGCATATACTGAGTGCCAGACACTACTGTAACACCTTCCCTGGAGTGGGGCTATTGTATAGATAAAAAAACTGAGGATCAGAGAGGTGAAACCACTCTCCCAAGGCCACATAGAACAGACCTGTGATTTGAGCCCGGGGTTACCAACCCCAGAGGCCACTTGCTGGTGGGCACTGCTGCTGGAAGCGAATCCCTAACCACTGCCACTTCTCAACTGGGCAGCCTGGGGTCATGTAGATCAATATCATGCAGACAGACAGGCCTTGAGTTTGAGGGATCCAGTGGTCTCCTCTGCTGCCACCCTCGCCTTTGCCCGTCCTTCCAGAAATGGAGGGCCAAGAAGTGAAATTTGAATTAGAGGTTATCTAGTCTGCTTAGTTTGTCTTTTCTGTTCTTCCATTACCCGACGCCACCTTGAAGCAGTAGTATTGTTGGGGTCAATGAATTTCAGAGCAGGAAGCCAGGCTTTCCTGCACCAGTCCCTGTGAGCATCCTGGGATATTCTGGGAAATGGGAACACCCGTCCTGACGAAGCTCTGCAGCCGCCTCCTGTTCCAGCTGGGGATCAAAGCATCATTTTCGTAGTCCAGCTTCCATCATCTCCTGCATCTACCCGATTCCTGCCTGTTTTGACCCTTCCGATTTGTCCCTTTAACCCTCCACTTGCATTTTGGCCAGTCCCCAGCTTTTCCAGCCTCTGATGTTTTTTCTCACCGCTCGGGGTGAGCTGGTGACCTTTCGTGCCTTTCCCTGTGCGAGCACAATTCAGGGGGCCAACTCTGGGCTCGTTATGGAACCTCAGCGCAGGGCCTGTGAATATATATATTTGGCACAACGCAGCTCTAATTACAGGCTGCTGCTGGAGACCAGTCATTTTGTGAGTCATTAGGACGTGTGGCTGTGGCTTTATAATATCTTTTGACGCGTTCTGTAATTTTTACGGCTTCACCTAGGATGGCGTTTGCAGTGAGGCAGAACACAGCTTTGGGCTGGCCCGTGGCACATCCCCAACACTGTTTCCAAGCTCCACATTAAAAGAAGCTCCTCCTCCCCTTCAAGGAAAGAAATATTGATTCCTATTGGGTTCGAGGGGTTGAAAGTGGGCTGGCATCTCCATGTCTTGCTAATCAATATCTCAGAGCCCTGGTTGGGGGTAATGTTTGAATACTCACTTCTGTTCTCCTTCGTGTTGGCAAATTATAGGCTTTCAAGTGAGGTGCCTGGATTTTGCAGGGACTGTGAGAAGCAGGTTTAATTAGCAAGCAGACCTGCTGGAAAAATCCAGCGTTATTAAGAGCCTCGCTCCATGTGCTGGCTGCTGGGCTGTGCCAGTCCCCTGCCCTCGGACACTGCCTGCCTGCAGCCACCCAGCCCCCACCCCCGTTCCTGTGCACTTGCTCCAGGGTGTCCGGGGAAAAGGATGAGAGGGTCACGGGTTCAGATATTTGTCCCACTGAGGTGAGGACTCAGGGTCTCATCTCTTGGAAAATCCCGGAATCCATCCTGGCCTTGGATCCCCTTGACTTTGACCTCCCAGGCATCCGCTGGGCAGATTCTTTGAGCCGGGGATGGGAGGGGTCCATGGGCTGTGGGAAACTTAAGCCCCGTACACTCGAAAGAAAAGGCTGCAGCCTTCAGAGTTAAGACAGACTGAGGGTTGAGGTTCTACTCCTTACTTGCTGTGTGACTTTGACCAAATGGCTTAACTTCTCTGGTCCTCAGTTTCCTTATCTGTAAAATGGAGCTGGTTGTCGCAGCTCCCTCATGGGTTGCTATGATGTCTAATGAGATGAAGTGTAGAGAGGTTTGAATTTGGCACAGTGATCCTCACATAGCTCTTGACCGAGGGCAGTTGCTATGAGGGTGGCAGTGGTAACTGGCTGTGGTTTTGCTGTTTTCATTATTACTGACATGAATCTTACTCCACAACCAAGTGTGCAAGGATCTGAGCAGGCCTAGCCCCGCCAGAGTGATGAGAAATGAGGATTCACCATACGAAAGGGCTCTTGCACGCCTGCCTGGAGTCGCATATTAATGCAGGAATGTATCTGATGTCTGAAGAATGAGGAAGGGGCCTGGAATCTTCCATCCACCATGGTCTCAGCTGACCTGCTTTTTGCCCAGGCCCAGCACTCCAGCCTGAGCCTGGATATGTCTTTGGTGATTTTAGGAATGACATCCAGACCCACTATTACAACACGATACCTGCATGGGTCCATTCCGTTCTGTCCCACCACTTCCTCGCCATGTTGGCAGAGACCAGACACAAGTCCCCTCACTGGCAGACTCCCGTTCCAGGGCTTGGGGAACTGTCCAGTCTCCTCTCTTCTGGAATGTTCCATGTCACCACTCCCAGAAGCACCACCTCTTCCATTCTCTAGGCCTAATTCCTTCCATGACCTTCCTGTCTGGGGAACAAAAGTCAGGAAGGATAGATAGGCCTTCATGTAAGCCCTGCTTTCCTTCCACACACAAACCCCTCTGAGGCAAGGGCCCTGAAGGACTCATTGTCTTTCAGAGCAGGGGAGGGGAGTGGAGAGAACTGTACAGATAGTTCTGGTCTGGAGTTTTACAGCATTGAGATCAGTCACAAAGTATTATTTCACTAGGGCCACCACCCCTTATTATCCGTAGGACTGTAACGGGGGAGTAAGAAGATGCTTTTTGGACATCTTCCCCTCACCCCCATGCCAATCTGAACCAAAGGTACCACCTGCAGTGAGCCTGAGCCATTGACATGAATGCAAGCAGAAGCGTGTGTGTGTGTGTGTGTGTGTGTGTGTGTGTGTGACTCTGTGTAGCATTTTTTAAAAAATATTTACTTATTTGTTTATTTGTTTGGCTCCACTGAGTCTTAGTTGCAGCACCTGGGCTCGAGTTCCCTGACCAGAGATAGGTCCCTGGTCCCTATGCACTGTGAGTATGGAGTCTTAGCCACTGGACCAGCAGGGAAGCCCCTGTGTAGCATTAGTAATTCATTTGCTGAGTGCAGGAAATGCAGTCCTCTCATTCACCAGACTTGTCTCCCATGCTCACCCCTGAAATCAGAGTGGAGTGAACCCCACCTGAGGCTCACCAACTGAGAATAGGGAAAGAAGGGTTGGAGGGTAATGGGGGTGCCATTGCCAGAAGTGGGGGCCATGGATACTGCCAAGACAATATGGCAAGAGGCCATCACCCACCAGCAGATAAACACCTCACTTCCTGTGTCAGAAGTTAAATTCATGTGCACGTCTTTGAGGACCAGGCCTTTAGGCAGCCCTGCTTTGGAAAGAACTTGGAGCCCAAAGGCCAGACTTCAAGGTAGCCACTGTCTCATGCTAGTTTTACAGACCTCTCTGGGTTTGTTTCCTTGTCTACAAAATGGGAAATAAAAGTTACTTCATAGGGCGATTATGTAGCAGCACTGTCCAAAAGAACTTTCTAGGATCATCAAAATGCTCTACATCTGCACGTCCACTATGGCGGCTGCTAGCCACATGTGGGTATCGAGCACTTGAAATACGATTAGTATGACTAAGGAATTGATCTTTTTAGCTTTATTTCATTTTAAAGAATTTAAATGTAAACAGTTACATGGGGCTAGCAGTGACCATATTGCACAGTTCAGTTATGAGTAGTCAGTGGGGTCATGCATGTGAAATTGCTCTGTAAACTGTAAAGAACAATAAGGAATAGTCATTGCATACATAAATGGAAAAGCCCACAGGAAGGGCCAGATACTATGCGAAGAAGTCAGGACCATCCTCCCAATTATTGTAAGCACTGATCTTAGGGAGGCAAAGTAGGAAGCCAATCTCTAGTTTGGAGGAGAGACGGGATCTGACATATGTTTATGTTGTGTTGAAAACAGCCTCTTGGGGAGGGAAGCAGAAGCAGGCAACAAATCAGGAAGCTGTTACAGTAATCCAGGCAAGAGACAATGGTGGCAGGGAGCACAGAGGGGCAGTGCAAAGTGGGACAGAGTGGTGAGAATCAAGATCCAGTTTAAATTTGGAGCCCACAGAATTTAATGGTTGGATGTTCGGTAAAAGAAAAAAGGAAAGGTCAAGGATGACTGAGGATGAAAGCTTGAATAACTGGAAGGAAAGCATTACTGTTTGTTGAGCTGGAGAAGATGGGGGCAGGAACAAGCTTAGAGGGTGCGGGACACAAGGAAATCAGGAGTTCAGTTTGGAGCATGTTAATTGAGGTGTCTGTTAAGCATCCAAGAGCTTGGAATTCAAGGGAGACGTCGGGGCTGGTCATATAAAGTTAGGAATCATCAGCATAGAGATATTTAAAGCCAGGATACCAAACAAGTGAATATAGACGCAGAAAAGGCCTGAGGATGGAACTTTAGGGCCTGCCAACAGTTTGAGGTCAGAAAGAGAAAGAGGAACCAACAGAGCTCTGATGAAACAGAGCAGCAGGTGAGGCAGGAAGAAAGCCAGTCAAGACTCAAGCCCCGAAGCAATGTGTGTCAGAGGAGTGATCAACTGTTAGGTGCTACAGAGAAGTCAAACACGGATGGGAAGGGTGGGCTGGAAAACTGGCCACTGGCTTTAACAGCGTGAAGGTCATTGGTGACCTTGCGCTATTCAGAGGAATGTTGGCATGAATTGCTGACCAGTTGGCCAGCTGGATGAAAGGTTAACTTAACTAATGCAGCTGACTGCAGCATCCCTTCACCTGTAACAACAATTAAGCAGATGTTGCCTGGCGCCCTGGATGCCAGAACCCAAACTGTCAGGACTAATCCCCTTCTCCATTCTCCCGTCTTTTTAGATCCAGCCCAGAAATGTTGGTGTGACCCTGGACTCTAAGATTAGAATCTTGGCATTTTCTGGTTTGATTGTCCTTCTTTTGATTGCATAATGCTCTCAGTAGACTTTTTTCCCTCTTTTGAGGCTTGAGAAGGGAAAGAAAGAGAATAAAATGAGATAAAAGACTAGGCCTGGGGTTCTGGATTTACTTGGTTTTGTACTTGCATTTGCCAAACTGTTGCTTTGCCAAATATCCCCACCTTTCAAGGGGGAGCAGATTTGCAAAATCTGTACCTCTGCAAGCAGGAGTCCCTGGTGAATCTCCTTCACTTTATGGGCAAGTGAGAGAAGGTTTGCGATATGCTTATAAATTGTAGTTGGCGAATTGGAGAGCTTATGTAAAGTGTTATCTTTTTATGAGTTTATTTGGTTGTTATCATTCACTGGGCAACCATGGAGGTTGAAGTTCAGACAATCAGCCTGTCTTCCATTATCATTAGGTTTTTGCTTCTTTCTTCCTTTTTGTTATAAAAAGGCCTATTTTCCATGCAGCAGTTTCTCCCTTCTATTAATGAAAATCAGATAACTTGGAGGCATGCGGCTCAGACCAGGCTTTCTATACAGGGTGTGCTGGAGTCAGCTGTTCCAAGCTCATGGGAGTCAAGGGTTAACTTTTCAGGAATGTTGTGTGCCTCACATGGGTAGCTTGAAATTGACGGTAAGGGCATTTATACCAAGGCAATTGGCAATGACTACAAATTAGCACTCCTCCCCAACTCCAGAGCTGGTGGTGAAGCATTTACAAGCCTGTGGCTGCCTGTGGCCTGGAACAGTAGGACAGAGATCCTCTGGGATCTATCTAAAGTGTGGTCTCAGGAATTTCCTGCTTTCCTGGGAAGGAAGAGATTTCAGCACAGCTGTGATGGCTGCATAAACAGAGGGGCAGAAAACGATGTGTTGCCCACAAACTTTCACAGTGACGTCCCCTACTTCGATCTCTGCAAGGTGTTGGTGCAGTGGGGAGGGGGCAGTGTAATTCCTGGGAGTGGGGAGATTCAAAGCAGTTGTTTGGCTGAGAAGAGGAGGAAGAATGAAACTGAGTGGGACTGTGATGTTTACAGATGTTAGGTCACCTCATCAAGGCACCTCAAAGACTTGCAACATAGGGAGCTCAGCCCAGTGCTCTGTGACAACCTAGAGGGATGGGATAGAGGAGTGGGAGAGAGGTTCAGGAGGGAGGGGATATATGTATATTTATGGTTGATTCACATTTTTGTACAGCAGAAACCAACACAACATTGGAAAACAATTATTATCCAATTAAGAATAAATTTTTAAAAAACAACTAGCTGCAAAGTTAGGGCTTCCTGGTAGCTCAGATGGTAAAGAATCTGCCTGCAATGTGGGAGAAGCAGGTTCAAACCCTGGGTTGGGAAGATCCCCTGGAGAGAGGAGTGTCAACCCACTCCAGTATTCTTGCCTAGAGAATTCCATGGACAGAGGAGCCTGGCGGGATACAGTCCATGGGATCGCAAAGAGTCAGACACGACTTAGCGACTAACACTTAGCTGCAAAGTCAGGAGGCAACAGATGAGAAGATGGCTTTGTGGGATTGTCAATGTTATCAGTTCCCGGTCCCCAATCTGATCTGTACAGTCCCCGCCTCTGCTGTCACCTGTCCTGTTTCTGATCTGGTGGTAGGTGTGTTTCTTACATGTGTAAATGCACCCAACAACTAGGACGGCCTCAGCGATAGCAGCTGCTGTGGGCTCATTATGATGCAAGCTGGGGAGGGAGCCCTAGGTGGATGACTAAACATGCTCTTGGCAACAGAGCAAAGAACAGATATTTGGGAGGAAACACCTTAGGTGTGCAACTCTTCTATGCAGGTCTGTGCAGGGAAAGCAGACATGGGGTTAGGTAGTAGTTAATTATGATAGAGGTAGACTGCCTGGGTTCACATCTTGTTCTGCCACTTACTAGCTCTGTGACCTTGAGGACCTTTCTGATCCTGCTTATATACCTTAATCTACCCATCCATAAAATGAGATGATAATAATAAATGATAGTACCAAAAAAGAATCATGTGTTTGTAAGGAATAATAAATAATCTATGTCAAACATTTAAAACAGTGCCTGCTACATATTGCTTAATAAATGTCAGCTGTTATCCTTCTTTTCCAGGCCCTTTTATAGATAGGCGTGTCTGGATTTGGAAAAGCTCTGTTTACCACTTAGGATACTGCAAAGCCATTCACACTGAAATCAGAACTAAAGATGATAACAAAAAGGTCTTCGGGCAAGTTGAAACCAACTTGTATTAGTCAGACATCCTTGAATTTCAGGTGAGAGAAACTCAATCCAAATTATCTTAAGCCAAAAAAAAAAAAAAAAAAAGTGCAATAGCTATGGCTCAGGTAATTGAATACACCAGTGTAGATCCCTCAGGCATGGCTGGATCCAGGGGCTCAAAAATGCCAGGGTGGACCCTTCGGGGATGGCTGGATCCAGGAGCTTAAGCAGTGTCACCTGAACTCTCTCACACTCCCTTCTCCGTCATTGGTCTTGATAGAGCTGAGTCATGGACCAAACCCTGGATTGAAAGGTCAACAGACGGGGTCAGCTCTGCCTGGTCTAGCCCACAAGATGGAAGAGGGATGCTTCTCCAAAGGCAGAGCTGGGACAGACGTGCAGCACAGGTTCACCGCTAGTTCATGGTCAGGGGAAAGGCTCCAAAGGCTTCCAACCACTTGGGTCCAAATCCTGTCTCCTCCATCTCCCAGCTGCTCACCTAGGACAAGACAATTTTTCCTTTCTGTGCTTCAGTTTCCTCATCTGTAACATGTGAATAATAATAGCAACTACTTCATGAGGCTGGGGCTTCCCTGGAGGCTCAGACGATAAAGAATCTGCCTGCAGGGCAGGAGACCCATGTTCGATCCCTGGGTTAGGGAGATCCCCCTGAAGGAGGGCGTGGCCACCTACTCCAGTATTCTTGCCTGGAGAATTCCATGAACAGAGGAGCCTGGCGGGCTACAGTCCATGGGATCCCAAAGTGTGGGACACGACTGAGCACCCACATGCCAGGTCGCATTGTGGCACTCAGGATGTTTAGTTGGGACACGTGAACTCTTAGTTACAGCATGTGGGATCCAGTGCCATGATCAGGGATCAAACCTAGGCCTCTCCCTTGGGAGCATGGAGTCCCAACCACTGGGCCACCAGGGAAGTCCTTCTGTGGACATTTTTGAGCAGGATGATTCTCTGTCATGGGGACTGTCCTAGGCATTGTAGGATATTTAGCTTAGCAGCGTCTCCAGCCTCTACTCACTAGATATCCCCAGTCATGACAACCAACAGTGTCTCCAGACATTGCCAGATGTCCCCTGGAAGCAAAATCCACCTTCCCCCTCCACCCCCAGTTAAGAATCACTGCTCTGGAAGAATCCCTCTGATTAAGTGTTTGCTCTGGGATGTCCCTCCCCAGGCCTCAGTTTCCCCTTCTGTCAAATGAATGGCTTGACCCAGAAGATGGATAACCATAGATCTCCCCAGAACAGAGTTTTCCCCAGGCCCAGGTATTATGATGAAATCCCACCAAGTTCCACCAGCAGGCTTGGACAAGAAAAAGAAAGGCCATTGGCATTTCAGCTGGACAGAGATGCAGTCCTCCAGATGCTCACGTGGACCCTCCTTCTGTACCCCATCTCATGCTCTGGGCCTTCATGGCCAAGATTCCTGTTGGCTACCATGTTTGCCCAGGTGGGTAGGGGAAGGGGAGAAACATCTTGCCTTCCTCCATCCCCATGAAAATAGGGGAGTCACTTGAATATTAATGAATTTGTTGGTGAATTCGTGGTTGATATTGATCTGGTTTCTGGTGTCTGAAATGGCCTCATCTCCCTCAGGGGGCCTCCTAGCACTGGCTCCATCTTTCTGAAGGACTTTGTCCTGGTTTTCTTGGAAGGTAATCTTGCAGCTCAACTTTGCTCAGAAAATTAAGAAGCTTTTCCTCTCCTTTTAAATCCCCACATGTTTCTGCCAAGAGCAGAAGGACCTGTCAGAGGCATGGCATTGCATTTGACACCTGATCTCTAAGTGAGGTCTTGGTTCCAGTCCCTGCTGGGTCAGTACCTGGTTGGTGACCTTAGGCAGGTCACCAGTTCTCAAAGCCTCAATTTTCTCATTTATTTAACAAAGAATGGAGTCAATACTCCATTCTTGTGGGGTTGTGGTTAGAATTAAATAAATACATGTAAAGCACTTAGCATAGTTCCTAACATAGCAAATACTCAATATATAATGATTTACCAACAATTATGTATGGCCACCTGATACAAAGAGATGACTCATTAGAAAAGACCCTAATTCTGGGAAAGATTGAGGGCAGAAGGAGAAGGTGGTGACAGAGTACAAAATGATTGGATGGAATTATGTCAATGGACATGAGTTTGAGCAAGCTCCAGGAAATGGTAAAGGACAAGGAAGCCTGGCATGCTGCAGCCCATGGGGTTGAAAACAGTCAGACACAAGTGAGCAACTGAACAACAACAGCAAATGTATGTTGTGATTAAGAAGTCAAATGAGATTATTTAAATCCAGTGCTTGGTAAGTTGTTCATTGCTACCTGCAAATGTAAATAATACTAAGATGTCATCAGTGTCAGAAATATCACCTTGCCAGCTTTCCTGAGGCAGACAGCCAAGTATGCACTGTCAATTTCACAGTCCATCAGCATCAGACAGGGCTTACTCTGGCTTCAGGGTCAGAAACAGCCTGGATCTCTAACTGAAAGTACATCTCCTTCCTGGATCTCATTCAGGAAGTGCATGCATTGGCTCAGATTGACTCAAAGCCTGGCTCTGAAAAGTCCACACCTCAGAACTGTGCCCAAGAATCTCTGAAGATCAGTTGGGCTCCAGAAAGGATGACTGGAATATAATTTGAAGTGTGAGACTATACATGAATGTAGCCACTCCTGCATGGAATAGACATGCTTAAGATGCAATCAGGCTTAACCATGCCATCATGAACTAGTGACCACCACAGAATGGGCCCCACATGCAAGCCACCACATTAATCTGGGTACTTTGCTCACCCTATCTCGTGAATGCTTACAACTCTCTTAACCCCTGGTTGTAAATGAGGAAATGAAGGTTCAGAAAGATCAAATCATATGACAAGAATTGCAATACAAGTAACCATGGACCTGGGCTTCTACCCGGTGCAGCAACCTTCTGAGACAGAGTCTTTGCAGATGCCCATGCTGTAGATGAGAAAGCTGAGGTCTGTGGGGGCTCATGGCTTGCCTTGGGAAATGTTTGTAGTAATTTGGTAGAGGTAGGATTTGAACTCAGGCAATCTTGAGAGTTCCTTGGACAGCAAGGGGATCAAACCAGTCAATCCTAAAGGAAATCAGTCCTGAATATTCATTGGAAGGACTGATGCTGAAGCTGAAGCTCCAATATTTTGGCCACCTGATGTGAAGAACTGACTCATTGGAAAAGACCCTTATGCTGGGAGAGATTGAAGGCAGGAGGAAAAGGGGATGACAGAGGATGAGATGGTTGGATGACATCACCGACTCGATGGACATGTGTTTGAGCAAACTTCAGGAGTTGGTGATGGACAGGGAAGCCTGGCATGCTGCAGTCCATGGGGTCGCAAAGAGTCAGACATGACTGAGTGACTGAACAGTCTGGTTCCAGAGCTGTTCTTGTCCCATATTGCATGACAAACCACCCCAAACTCAGTGAGGTATTATGAGTTAATAAACATTTTAGCTATTAATTTTATTATGCTCGTGAATTTCATGGGTCAGGGAATTGAACAGGGCTCAGGTAGCTTGTTTCTACCCCATGGTGTCTAGGGCCTCAGTTGGGGGGTGACCCAAATAGCTGGGAGCTGGACCTGCTGGGTCAGAGGGTCCACTTCTGAGATGGCATCTTCACTCATCTAAAGAAGCAGGCAAGGGACTTCCTGGTGGCCCAGTAGCTAACACTCCGTACTCCCAATGCAGGGTGGCCTGGGTTCGATCCCTGGTCAAGGAACTAGATCCCACATGCTTCAACTAAAAGTTGGCTGCTGCTGCTGCTGCTAAGTCACTTCAGTCGTGTCTGACTCTGTGTGACCCCATAGACGGCATGCCTCAACTAAAGATCCCGTGTGCCATAACTAAGACCTGGCATAGCCAAATAAATTAATAAATAAAAACATTAAAAAAAAAAAGAAGCAGACAGGTTGGACTCAAAGGCTGGGCTCAGTATGAGGTCATGCACAGTTTCTCTCCACGTCCCCTGGGCTTCTCAGAGCATGGCAGCTGGATTCCAAGAGGGAAATTTGTAAGAGAACCAGTGGGAAACCGCAGACCTTAGAAGTCAATGACATCGCTTCTCCTGTGCTTTTCCAGTCACAGCAATAGTGGTCACTAGCCAGCCCAAATTCAAGGTGATGGGACCTAACTTACCCTGGGCTGTGAGCTAGTACTGTAGACTGAGAGAACTGTGAGCCACTCGCCTGCCCTTGAGGAGTTCCCAGTACGTGCGGGGAAAACAACGGAGGGGAAAAAGAATCCCAGCTCAGCACGTCTTGTGCTCCCGAGGACCCTGGGAACTTGGCATGGAGCTCACTCTTAGAGTGTGTGTTGACTGCATTCACTGCCTAATTGCTCCGAACCATTAGCCAGCTATGCTGTATTCTCGGAGTTCCTCATGACCAGGTTAAACTGCAGATTCCCAAGGGTAAATTCTCCTGCAATGAACAGGGTGTTTCCAGTTGTACCAGAAAAGCCAGCAGAGTGACTGGTCCCCTAGCTTCCCACAATGCACTTCCCAACCCTTGTCACAACTAGGGGCAGAAAATACCACTGGCTTGTGAAACTTTGACCCCAGGAGCAGAATCCCGTTTTCAAGACCTTGGAAATCATGTGAGGGGTTGTCATTCAGACACTCAGCTGTGTCCAACTCTTTGTGACCCCATGGACTGCAGCACGCCAGACTTCCCTGTCCTTCACTGTCTCCTGGAGTTTACTCAAATTCATGTCCATTGAGTCGATGATGCCATCCAAGCATCTCAAACTCTGTTGCCCCCTTCTCCAGCCTTTTGCCACCAAGACCAGGGCACAGTTTGCTACCTTGCCTTGGCCTTGGTCTTCTATTGTTTTTTCTTTTTTTTATATAAAAGAACCACTATTTGTTTATTTATTTTTGTCTGTGCTGGATCTTGGTTGCCGCACATGGGCTTTCTTACGGTGGGCAGGGGCTACTCTCTAGCAGCAGCGCGAGGGCTTCTCACTGTGGTGGCATCTCTTATTTTGGAGCACAGGCTCTCGGAGTTGGGGCTCAGTAGTTGTGGCATAGCTGCTCCGAGGCATGTGGGATCTTCCCAGACCAGAGATAGAATCCATGCCCCCTGCACTGGCAGGCAGACTCCTAATCACTGACCACCAGGGAAGTCCTTTCCACTGTTCATTTATTCCTTCATCCCACAGGTGTATAGGCACTGTCTTAAGCCCTGATGACTTGGCGGTGAGCACAGCAGAGCTGTCCCTGCCCTCAGGAGCTGGCAGTCTTGTGGTTTATAAGTTTCAGGGCACTGCATGGGGGGCTTAGGGTCTGTCATCAGATCTTGCCTGGGTTTGAGTTCCTGGTCAACCACGTGCTGCCTGGAAGGCCTCACAGGAGACCTTTAACCTCTTTCTTGCTCCCTCTGAATTTGTTTCATCATTAATGTACTGGGGGTAAGAATAGGATCTTCTGGTATGGTTGTTCAAACCAGATGAGTTTGCAAATGCAGCTGCTGGTGGCAACTTCCTCCTCTCTCTCGACTCATTATAAGCTCCGGGGCAAGGACAGTTTTCTGCTCCTCCTGTGTGTCTCTCAGGGTCTACTTTGAGCTGCCCTTGGCACTGACACTCTATAAATACCTCCTGAGTCATTAGAGCTGAACCTAAAATTTTGCTGTGACTCTGAAGGTCATTTTGAATAGTCATGGCTAGAACGTATTTAGCAAAACTTCAAATTTTCCTAAAACAGAAAAAAAAAAAATTGAAATCTCTGCTTGGTGAGGGTGACTTGGTAAGACATTCCTGAATTTAAATTTGACTCAGGGAACTCAAACAGGGGCTCTGTGACAATCTAGAATGATGGATTGGGAAAGGAGATGTGAGGGAGGGGACATGGGTGTACCAATGGCTGATTCTTGTTGATGTTTGACAGAAACAACAAAATTCTGTAAGGCAATTATCCTTCAATTAAAAATAAATAAAATGGCAAAAAAAATTTTCTTCCCATGTTCTCAGGGACTTTCCTGGTGGCTCAGATAGTAAAAAAATCTGCCTGCAATGTGGGAGACCCAGGTTCGATCCCTGGGTCAGAAAGATCCCCTGGAGAAAGAAATGACAACCCACTCCAGTACTCTTACCCGGAAAATTCCATGGATGGAGGAACCTCATAGGCTACAGTCCATGGGGTCGCAAAGAGTCGGACACAACTGAGAGAGTTCACTTTCACTTTCACCCACTCCAATATTCTTGCCTGGAGAATTCCATGGACAGAGGAGCCTGGTGGAATACAGTCCGTGGGGCTGAGTGACTAGCACTTTCACTTTCGCTTCCCATGCTCTAGCCTCTCACTCGGGCAAGTTGTTGAATCTCTCTAAGCCTTGGTTTCTTTGATGGTAATAAGGGGGCTGACCTGTTTGATGGGGGGCTGTCAGGATGGGAAATGGTGCACAGAAAACAAGCTTGGGGTTGGGTGCACAGCTGATTTTGATAAATGCAGGTTGCTGTTCTAGATCTAATACGTCCACCAGCCCAGATCTTTAAACGCCACGGCAGAGGAGTTAGTGCAAAGGGAGACCCCAGCTCTGAGGGGCAAGGGTGATGACAGAGCACCATTCGGAGGTCCAGTTCTTGGAGCACCATCCAGCAAAACCTTGCTCTTCTCTAAAATCTCTGTTCATCCGTGCATTCAGGATGGCAGGTTGGAAGGACTGCAATATAAAAGCAATTATAGAACATTTTTTAAAATGAACTGGCATTTATTGCATACCTACTAACTTCCAAAATCTTCTCTAAGAATTTTACATTAATTATTTCATTTGAGTCTCATAACAACCCTGTGAAGTAGGTCCTACCATCACCCCCTTCTACAGATGAGGCAACTGAGGCACAGAATGGTGAAGAGATTTGTCAGAGGTCATTCAGGGACTACGTGGGGAGCTGGAAATCAAATCCAGGCGTTTTTCTCCAAGGCTGCTCCTGAGCCATTGTTGGTAACTCCAGCAGTGGTTCTTAAGCTGTTTTTTGAGGGGCCCAGGTCTCCTTAGTCCTATGATGGAAGTGATGGCCCCGCCCCCAGGAAACTGAGCACAGGACACGCATGTGCCTGGAGCATCTTCCCCAGGGCTGTGCCCTTTCCAAGAGTGAGCCTGAGACGCAGCCAAAAGCCTCGGGCATGTTCACACACCTCCATCTCAGGGTAGAGTCTGGCATAACTTAAAAGAATAAACATTGCTCATATTTGGATACAATTTCAAGGGAGTCACCCCCTCCCAAGCTTGCTCATCCCCCCATATGCCCACAGACAAGAATCCCAGTTAAAAGTCAGAAACCTATTTGCTAATAGAGATAGTTAGGAGTCTTGTTTAAGTCTGAGCTATAATTCTGAAATTAGCATACCACTTATTTACATACAAGCTACTTGAAAATCTCTGATGGCTCAGACGGTAAAGAATTTGACTGCAATGCAGATTTGGGTTCCATCCCTGGGTTGGGAAGATTCACTGGAGAAGGGATGGCAACCCACTCCAGTATTCTTGCCTGGAGAATTCCATGTCAGAGGTGACAGTCCATGGGGTCTCAAAGAGGTGGACATGACTGAGCACACACTTGCGCTTTTCACTTTACTTGAAAATCACTTGTTTTAGTAAACATCCCCCTGACCTTACTGTTTATGATTAGGAAACCCTTTTTTATCCCTTGGGTACCCCAGCCCCAATCTGCTTAGCAGGAAAGCGCACGGGCAAGGAGTTGGGTGCAGGCATTTTACATCTTTAGATGTTTTCTTTTGTGCCGCAAATCTTGTGAGGGAGATGTTATTTTTCCCATTTCCCAGATGAAGAAACAGAGCCTAAAAGAGATAATGCTCCCAGAAATAAAGCTCCAGCCATTGTTGGGTGCAGGCATTGTTTCCCAGGGTTTCGTAGCCTGTGAATAATGAAGCCCAAAAGCATGCAACACCGCACCATTCCTTTCTACTGTGCCACTGAATTAAAGGGTAAAATTAGCATTTAATACTGTGTGTGTAACAGAAGTATGGTCTGTTTGGCTTTGCTTTGAAAATATGTATATGCTGTCATATACTGTCAAGCTCTCCAAATTGGGGATTATAGAAGCCCACAGCTGAGTGCATTTTTGAAGGTCATTGAAAGCAGGGCTTCTCAACTTAATATTCACGACAGTCACCTGGGGCTCTTGTGAAAATGCAAAATTCGATTCACTATCTCTGGAGTGGGGCCCAAGAGTCTGTATTTCTAGCAAGTTCCAGAGACTCACCCATCCTCTTGCCTTTCCCTGAACAATGTCTCATAACTGAGCAGGAAGTGTTATCCAAATGCTTCCAAAGACGTGTGTTTCTCAAAAGGAGCATTGGTGGTGGAGGAGGTCTGCTGACGGGACGGGGGCAGAGGACCCAGAGACTGACAGGGTTTAACATGAAGCATAAAGCTGTGCTCACTGAGGGAGTCGGCCAGGGAGGGGAGGGCATTCCTGTCCATGGGAAAATGCCCTAAACGGAGCTATTATCTATCAGTATCAACTCTTCTCCGAAAAATGTTTTAACAAGAAATCAAGAATCAACAAAAATAACATTACCTCCAAGTTCTCCTTCATTCACCTGAAGATGAGAAGATAGTCACAGCTTTCTGGCTTGTGTTAACCCCAGGAGACCAGCCTGGGGGTGAGGGAGAGGCACCCCTCCTGTTCTCCCATTGCCCCCCCTCCCAGGCACACTGACCTCCTTCTGGGGTCTCCAGAGCTCCCAGACTTTCGCACCTTCAGACTTTTGCACCTGCTGAGCTCAACGTTCCCACAACATATACACACACAAGTATGATATTAATGTTTGTGTACATATGCATGTACACACACATATATGCATACACATATGTTTATGTGTATGTATATGTATGTATATTTAGACCTATACTTAAACATGTGCGTCTCTGTTTACTTGTTTATTGTAAGTTCCATGAAGGCAGAGTCTTTGTTTCATTCACTGCTATAGTTCCAACACTTAGAACAATAGCTGGATCCTAAGACCCTGATGCTGGGAAAGATTGAAGGCAGGAGGAAAAGGGGACAACAGAGACGAAATGGTTAGATGGTATCACCAACTCGATGGACGTGAGTTTGAGCAAGCTCCGGGAGTTGGTGATGGACAGGGAAGCCTGGCATGCTGCAGTCCATGGGGGTTATAAAGAGTCAGGTGTGACTGAGTGGCTGAATAACAACAGCAAAGAGGTGCCCAGAAATACTTGCTAAGTGAATGAATGGATGGACTACCACCACCACCACCACTCCCAGTGTGGCTGTGAGAATTAGATGAGATTATTAATGTAATAAGCACATCATGACGTAAGTGAACAATAACGGCTTTCTCCTTTCCTCCTCTCTTTCCCCACTTTCTCACCCCTTCCCTACCTGCCAAGAACCTCTTTTATTATTTTACTCCTTATGAACTCCATGTTTTGAAAGATTCTTTTTTTTCTAAACTGATTAAATTTTTTGAGGCGTGTGCTCAGTCATGTCCGACTCTGCAACTCCATGGACCTGCCAGTCTCCTCTGTCCGTAGAGAGAAGCCACCACAATGAGTAGCCCCTGCCCGCCGCAACAAAGACCCAGTGCAGTTTGCTGCTGCTGCTAAGTCGCTTCAGTTGTGTCCGACTCTGTGTGACCCCATAGACGGCAGCCCACCAGGATTCTCCGTCCCTGGGATTCTCAGGCAAGAGCACTGGAGTAGGTTGCCTAAGTCAGCTCAAAATTTATTTAAATATTTTTTTGTGCCGGTTGTGCTTAGTCACTCAATCATGTCTGACTCTTTGCAACCCAGTGGACTGTAGCCCATCAGGCTCCTCTGTCCATGGGGATTCTCCAGGCAAGAATACTGAAGTGGGTTACCACGCCCTCCTCCAGGGGATCTTCCCAATCCTGGGTTCAAACCCAGGTCTCCCGCATTGCAGGCAGATTCTTAACGGGAAGCCCATTTAAATATTTAAATCGGTTTAAATATTTATTTATTTTGGCTGCACTGGGTCTTCGTTGCAGCAAGCGGGAGCTGCTCCCGTTGTGGTGGCGTTTCTTGTTCTAAAGCATGGGCTCTAGAGTCCTCAGGCGTCAGTACTTGTGGCTCATGGGTTTAGCTGCTCTGCGGCACGTGGAATCTTCCCAAACCAGGGATCAAACCCATGTCCCCTGCATAGGCAGGCAGATTCTTAACCACTGGACCACCAGAGGAGTCACTAAATAATAAATTACTTTTTTCCCTGTGTTATGAAGCACAGACATGGTTAATGGTACAGTAGGATCAGCCTCCCCATAAAGAATCCAAGGTTCCTTGCTGTAGGAATACCGTGATCCCAGCTGTAAATAGGCCACCACTGCAAACCCAGAAATTCTTATGTTCTCAACAATTGTTTAGATCTCTGTTATAAGCAAGCTAGTTATGCCTGAGCAGATGAAATGCCAGCCCTAAATGAAGAAACTTGAAATGTTTAGTTTATCTGTCCATATTGAGTTATTAGGAGCAAAATGATAATTTCTATCAACCCCTTTTTACATTTTTGGAAAAACAGCCCTTTCCTGCAGATCCCCTCCCCCTCGGCTACCATAAGGAACCCCAGTTTGGGAACCATCAGGCTCTCCCGCCCATGCTATTTCTCAGGACTTGGAGCCCAGAGGAGCTGTTTTTTTTCAAGATGCATCTACTTGATCACTTTCTCTCCCTGTTCCCAGTAATGAGCTTTCGGGCCTAATTAGAATGAAATGTGTTGTTTCCCTTCCTTCTTTGTCTCCATAATGATCTTTATCATTAGGATGGATTAGTTTCCCGTGCTGGGCTCTCTCTTGTTCTCTCATTATGATTTCATCGTGCTCTGTGTCTGTGTGTGCGTGATTCTGCTCGCTTTGTGGATGGAAATAGTTAAGGGGACCTCCACAGAAACTGGGAATAAAGAAACAAGAGAAAGAAACAGGAAGAAAAGTGACAAGGAATGAAAATGGCACAAAATGAGCCGCTCTCTCGACAGCCCCTCTGGATGATAATTGAGAATGGGAAAAGCACAACACAGCCCCATTTGTCCTTCCTCATCACCATGGCTTTAATGAGAAAGGGAAATTGACCGATGGGGGACGTTTCTGTCATCTTCCGGCACTGTGAGCACCATTGTGAGGTTCCAGCTGAACTCACTTGCCTGAGCTGTGCTGTATACGCTCCCAACACAGAGGCCTCTGCCCAGACTTGCTTCTCCCCTGTCTGCTCGCTGAGTCTCTTTGCCTGAGCACATCCTCCCCTCCCCTACTCAGACTGTTTTCTTCCCACAACATGTCAGCTGGCGTTTCCAGCACCTGAACTCCACGGTTGCAGAATTTCTGCACTGGCCCCACTTCCTCCTGCAACCTCTGTACGTGAGAGTTACTTCAAAGACCTGCAGGGGAACTTCCAAGGTGGTCCAGTGGTTAAGAATGCCGGGGACACGAGTTGAATCCCTGGTTGGGGAACTAAGCCCATTCGTCACAACTAGAGAAGCCCACCCACGGCAAGGAAGACCGAGCACAGCCAAAAAAAAAAAAAGAGAGAGAGAGAGAGAGACCTATAGGAAGGGGGGAGGAAGGGAGAAAGCCCAGAAGTCAGGCGAGAGGTGCCACTCAGTCCCCCCAATGCTAAGTATCTTCGAAGTACTTTCTAGTTGTTAATGTGAATCACTCTCAATACACACAGTGGACAGGGATGGTATTAACCCTATTTAACCTGTTAAAATGTGGCTTTATGCATTATTGGTTAATTCAGTCTCATAGGAAAATGGCCACTCCCTCTGTCCACTCCACTTCACTGGGACTCACTGTGTTGTAGTAGAAGAGCATGATGTATCAGTTCGGATAGATCTGTTATTCTGCAGTAACAAATGATCCCAAAAATCTCACTAGCTTTCAACAAGGGTTTGTTGTTGTTCAGTTGCTAAGTCATGTCTGACTCTTTTCGAACCCACAGACTGCAGCATGCCAGGCTCCCTTGTCCTTCACTATCTCCTAGAGTTTGCTTAAATTCATGTCCATTGAGTCGGTGATACCATCCAACCATCTCATCCTCTGTCGTCCCCTTCTCCTCTCGCCTTCAATCTTTCCCAGCATCAGGGTCTTTTCAAATGAGTCACCTCTTCCATTAGGTGACCAAAGTACTGGAGTTTCAGCTTCAACATCAGTCCTTCCAATGAATATTCAGGACTGATTTTCTTTAGGCTGGACTGGTTGGATCTCCTTGCAGTCCAAGGGACTCTCAAGAGTCTTCTCCAACACCACAGTTCAAAAGCATCAATTCTTCAGCACTCAGCTTTCTTTATGGTCCATCTCTCACATCTTTATTTCTCACTTACGCTACGTGTCCAGTGTAATTCAGCAGTGGCTGTGCTCTGTGTCGTCTTCACTTCAGGACCCAGGCGGATGGAACAGCCTCCATCTAAGACAGAAGTGGGGAAAAGAGAACAGGCAGATCATGTGCTGACTCTGCAAGCTTCCACTCAGAGGTGACACACATCAATTTCTGTTTCCATTTAATTGACCAAAGAAAGTTGCAAAGCCAAGTTTGCCATCATTAGAAGGAAAGTATAATCCTCCCCTAGGAGGAACAATAAATATTTCTGAAAAATAATCCAGTCACCATGATGGGTTTATAGTTTATAATTACAAAATAAACAAAGTAAAAAATTTAGAAATGATATATTTACTAAATGGAATAATATAAATCAGTTAAATGGCTATAGGTAAGAACATGAGAATGCAACGTTGAGTGAAAAAAATCAAGGCATAAAAGACTGTATATTGTGGTATTATTTTAAAACTCAAAAAAGTGAAACTAAAAAGTATGTTGTTAATACATATTAATTAAATAAGATTTTTTTTTCAAGTGATGATTACAAATGCAGCTCACTTAATTTTTTGGCTGGGCTGGGTCTTAGTTGCAGGATCTTTAGTTGTGGCTTTAGTTGGCTTTATACGGAATCTATAGTTATGGCTTGTGAACTCTTAGTTATGACGTGGGAGCTCTAGTTCCCTGACTAGGGATCAAACCTGGGTCCCCTGCTTTGGGAACTCAGAGTGTTAGCCACTGAACCACAAGGGAAGTCTCAAGATAGGGATTCATTAATTAACTAAACAAAGGGATTAATAAACCCCCAAACCTCTGAGAGCCGCACCCTATGATGGAGGCAGCAAGGGTTTAAAACAAGAGAGAGGTGATTATATTGATTCACAGCTATTTATTTCATTATTATAATCCATAAAACCTACATATATGCTTTCCCTGGTGGCTCAGTGGTAAAGAATCCACCTGCCAATGTAGGAGACTCAGGTTCAATCCCTGCGTCGGGCAGAAGAAAATGGCAAGCCACCTCAGTATTCTTGCATGGGAAATCCCATGGAGAGATTTCCATGGTGGGCTACAGTTCATGGGCTCACAAAGAGTCAGACACGACTTAGCGATTAAACAACAACTTATAGGTATATTACATACACTTTTTTCTTGCAGTCAAATACAAACATAAAATTAATCATTTTCAAGTGCACAGTTCAGTGATATACATTCACATTGTAAGGCAACCATCACTACCATCCAACTCCAGAACTCTTTTCATCTTGCATAACAGAAACTCTACACCCAAGAAGCACTAACTCCCTGTTTCTCCCTTCACCTACCCCTGGCCACCACCTAAATATATTATTTTCTATGTATCAAATATAATATAAGAATTTATTTTGAAAGAAAGAACATGGACTTTGGAAATACACAGACCTGGGTTCAAATCCTGGCTCTACTATTTTCTAACCTCTTGACCTTGGGAGTCTGCCTAATCCCATCTACTAAGTGGGAATGATAAAAGCTCCTTCCCAGGATGTGTGGAAGGATGTAAATGGCACAGAGCTTTTAGCATAAGACATATAGACAATGCTTTAAAAAAGGAAGACAATATTATAGTCAGTGGTAATTGATTAATTAAGTGTTGAATATTGAATTGACCTGAGGCCATGCCCTTTCACAGTACTTAAATGGGCTAAGGCTGGGTTGGCTGTGTCCCCTGGGAGTTTGTGAATACAGTAGACGTACTGCCTACAGACACAGAGCCCTGAGGCCCAGAAAAGACACTAGCAAGGTAGCCTCAGGTCTCCAGCTCAAGATGAAGGGAAGTTGTGCCTCCATGGGAAAGTGGGACCCGCGTGTTATAGGCTGTTTGGGCCCTGCAATGGCAGAGATTAGTCGTTGGGACATAGACCATATGACCTTCAAAGCCCCAAATATTTACTATCTGCATTAGTTGCTTAGTCGTGTCTGACTCTTTGCATCTCCAAGGACTTTAGCCTGCCAGGCTCCTCTGTCCATGGAATTATCCAGGCAAGGATACTGGAGTGGGTTGCCTTCTCCACTGGAGAATTCCTGGAGAATTCCCTTCTCCAGGAGGTCTTCCCAACCCAGGGGTCAAACCCAGGTCTCCTGCATTGGAGGCAGAGTCTTTACCATCTGAGCCACCAGGGAAGCCCCCATATATTTACTATCTGGTCCTTTATTAAAAAGTTTATCAATCTTTGTTTTAACATGACAAAATGCAGTGACCATCAGAGGGGTAGCAGCATCACTGAAATCTTCCTACAAGTAAAAAACCACACCCTGGAGGCAGAATCCAGTTTGAGGTGCCTCAGGATTCTTGCGATGAGAACCACGCGGGGGCTTCTCAGAATCTGCCAAACAATCACCTTTCCTTTTCCAGCTCAGCAAGTTTGGGTCTGGGGTAAGTGAGCCAAGTTTGGTCAGCTGGAATGCACCACTCCAGAAACAGGCTGATCTGGGCAATTGAAATTTCTCTTTAATAGAAGATTGAGCAAAACAGTCCTTTTGGCATTGCCCCCCAAGGAAAAGATGTTTCAATTGTGTGCGAAGCCCATTTTCCTGATAGAGAAGTTCACCTTGCAAATGTCGAAGCTCTCCATTGCTCAAGGATGGCACTTCCCCACTGGTGAGACACTGTGCCTCGTAAAGAGAAGACAGTGAAACTGAATCTGCCAAACCTGTGACCTCTCCCAAAAGGTGAAATCTCTTTCTCGTCTTAAATTAGTTTTTCTTCCATTCATGATCCAAACATGATCCCTTCCATGGAAAAATCTCTCTTCCTCAGTTGCCCTGAGTTACCCCTGTGGTTGTGACCCACATCCCACATCCTCAGTGATCCAAAACTTTGTTAATTATCAGGTAAAAATATAAAGACAACCAGTAAAACACAAGTTGCAGCCAAGTATTTCAATCCTCAGTACCTATAAAAGCTGAAATTTTGAAAAATTCCTGTTATCAAATTGAAGTCTTGTTTTCACCATGTCTGCCTTCCAGAAGAGAGGAAGGGTGTTTTTAAAGGCATCCTAGGTGACTTCCTTTGGTTAAGATTCCATGCTTCCCCTGCAGGGGACATGGGTTCCATCCCTGGTCAGGGAACTAAGATCCTGCATGCTGAGCAGCGTGGCCAAATAAATAAAAGCATCCTAGAGGTCAGCTTCTGTGAATCAGACTTGTCTTGGAGGCTTTGCCAATATACAGACTTGCAGATCCACTGATGGGTCTCCACAGGGGTCCTGGGATTTTTTTTTTTTTTTGGATGTAATTTTCTAGTGTTTACATTTGGCACTCCCCCTTCCCTCCCTACTCCCTGCCTCTGGCTTCCCTCTCAAGGGTCCATGAGCCACTCAGACAGGCAGAAGTAAATGCCCTCTCAAGGCAGCTAGCAGAGCCCCTCCGGAGGGTGGTGGCCCTGTGTCATTTGTGTTCTCATTCCCAGCCTAAATGGCGTCTCAAGGTCTCCAGGGAGCCCAGCGTAGCACCTGCCATAAGTGCTAAATGCTCCCAGAACCCCAGAGAGAAAGCAGTCCTGGCAGCTAGAGTCCCTGCCTGCGGCTTGCCTCTGGGCCATCTCTGCTGACTTGGTGTCTGGATGCTCTCTCTTCATCCTCATTGTGGGAAGGGGGGCATCTGTCTTTCACAGGCATCTGCCTCTCCCTTTCACTCTTTGTATCCTTCAATCCCTGGGTTGTTTGGAGGCTAGTTTCCCCCATGACATCCTCAGCATCCTACCCTCCCCTGACAGCCCACAGGAGCCTACCCTGCAAACATTCCCTGTAGGGTCTGCAAGGAACAGCGTGCAAAGGGAGGCCCTGAAGTTTACAGGGAAACCCCGGGTTGTGTCTTCAGAGCAGACTTTGGAATTACTTTCCATCCTGCCATCACCACCCACCGTCTTTGTCCATGTTAAGGGTTAGATTTGCTCATCGTTCTAAGATGGGGGCAGAGAAGCCCAGGAAGCTCCTGGCATTGGGCTGTGAGGGCCTCCTGCAGGCTCAGCCATCTGATGGCGATCCCCAGGCCAAGTCATCTGACTTGTCTTGTATCTCCAGTACACACACAGAAAAAGTTTCCGGAAGGAAGAATGGGAGGGAGGGAGATGGAAGGAAAGGAAGGAGGAACCGTCAGTCTCTCAGGATTAGTCCTTATTTCTGCATCCTTTCTGCAAGTATGTGTGAGCGTGTATTATGTGCCAGACACAATTCTAGATGCTAGTAGTAAAGAATCTGTCTGCCAATGCAGAAGACAAAGGTTCAATCCCTGGGTCAGGAAGATCCCCTGGAGAAGGAAACGGCAACCCACTCCAGTGTTTTTGCCTGCGAAATCGCAGAGACAGAGGAACCTGGTGGTCTACAGTCCATGTGGTTACAAAAAGTTGGACACAACTGAGCAACTAAACAACAACAAAAGGTATAATGATGAACCAAATTAGACCTGCACCCTATCTCATAAGGCTGACTGTCTACAGGAGGAAGTCACAATAAGCAAATAATCATTTTTTTTAAATTTAGAGAAAAATGGCCCCCATGACCAGAGCTGCACAAGAGAGGTAGAGGCCCTTGGAGGTGGTTGGGGTGTGTGTTGGGGACTTCCTGGGGAAGCAAAACCCTCAATGAGTGCTGAAGGGTGGGAGGGGAAAGCACTGATGAAGACCCCCAACCTGGACCCTAACTTTAACTGGTTGCTCCACTCCCTCCCCCCTCCCCATCACATTCACCCACCTCCACTTTCTCTACAGACACAACAGTGGCTGGGAAAGTACAGAATCCAATAACTCTTTCTGGCAATTTTGTGTTTGGAGCTTTTTATGACACTCAGGCTAAGACCCCAGTACCTGGAAGCCAGAGAGGGTCAGAACTCAAAGGGGACAGAATCAATCTGTCCCCTTTAAGCCTGTGTTGCAGGTACAAGAGTTGTTGGGAAAGTCCTTCTCATAAGGGGGGCCCCCTCTGAATGTAAAAACCTTGCCCTAGTTTAGAAGCAGAAAAGCTTGCTTACTGAGGTGTCTCAAAAGTTGTGCAAATGACAAGCTCATTTTTAGCCAAAAAGAAGACACAGCTGACATACTGATGTGGCAACCAGAGTCCAGCTCCGGACCCAGCTACCAAGGGAGGTGCTAAATAGTTGATGAAAAGCATAATTCATCGGTGATTAGGGCCCTCTGGCTGCAGGCTTCAAGCTAACTCTTCCCCATGCACATGTCTCTGACCCATCAGAGTCCAGAGTGCAGCCACTCAATCAGCTGGGCTTGAATCCAGTTGTAAATTCGGTGCCTCTCGTCACCCCCTGTCTCCCTCCCCAGCCCACAGCCTTGGGCATGGCCACTCCCGCTGCAATATCCCTCTGAGCTTTTGCACACACTGGTCCTTCTTCTCAGGGATCCTTTCTCTGCCTTGAGTACCTGGCCCTCTCCTGCTCCCTGACTTGCCTCTTAACACTGTGCAACTCCAGGAATGTTTCTTCATCTCTTTGTACCTCAGTGTTCTCATCTGTAAAATGGGAAAGCTGTAATAGTCGCCACTGAGTAGGGTCACTGGGAAGACAGGACATGTTAGGGATGTCAAGGGCATAGACCATTGCATCGCACATTAATACTTACTCTCTAGATGTTAGGCATTGAATTTATTCATCCTTCCTAACTTAGCTCAAGCATCATCTCCTCTTGGAGCCTTCTTGGCCTCCCAGTCTCAGGTAAGGAAGCAATGAAACCTGTGCAATGTGATTGCATGGTTACTCAGATTGCTGGTTTGTGGTCCTTGCCTAAGCTTCTTGAAGACAGAGATGACATCATTCGTCTCTGTATTCCTTGTGGCTGAAATTGGCTATGCAGTAGGTGCTGAATGAATGAATGAGTAACTGAGTGAGTGAATCTCAACGCACATTTGATCTCAGGGCCTGAGATCCTTGATGACACATTGATTATGGGAAAATCAACTCAGAATATTTCCCATCTGTTACTTGGTGAAGAGGACAGCCCATCTGACCCTGCCAGGGGTGAAGTAGTTTTACTTGTCTGGCTATCTTACGACTCAACTGCCCCAGAGGCTGTCCTCTGCCCTGGGGCACTTGATCCCTTAGGAACAGTAGACAGAGTCTATCTTGGCTCCATGAATGTCCCGATACAGTCTGCCCGCCATCACTTGAGGCTGAGTTTTGGAAAGTGAGCCTCACGCTCTGTCTCCCCACCTTCCAGAGTAGGGTGTCTTGCCATTTTTCCTCCTTCCTTCCTCTACCTCACTGGTGACCTCTCCCATTTTCCATGCCTCTTGCTCCCTATACTGGGCCAACGGGCAGCCCCAGAATCTAAAGTGCAGCCATGGGGCTATCTTTGGATCTTTCTAGCATTGGTTCCCCCCAACCAATTCCCAACTTTCCCCTGCCATGCCTTATATGCTGAGCACATGCTCCAGGCTCTGGGCAACTCTGCCAGCCAGGAAGTGCCTACCACCCTTGATTAGCATAAGCAACGTGCTTTCCTTGGCTGGGTCTGGAGCTGTTGCAGCCTAATTAGCAAAGCCGCCAGATCAGCAGGGCCTCTCATTAACACTGATCCGATCTGTGTCTCAGCTGCTGAAGCCCCCACAGCCTGTCCCTCAGCAACCTTCCCCCAGGATCACCAGGACTCAGTGGTGGGGGAGGGAGTGACAGCCAAAAAGGGCCATCCCATGCCCTGTCATCTGCTGATGTGTAACCCCGGCAGGGGCTCATCATCCTGGAGGGCCGGGCTGGGGCTGGGTGGGGGCCGGGGGAGGCCCCTCTGGAAGTTCAATGCAGGCCTCCTGTCCCAAGTCTTTTTTGCCCTTCCATTATGCAATGAGTCTGTGCTAGGAGCTGCAAAAGATGCTGATATGGGTCATGATGCTTAGTATCAGTAAAGTCCTTCCCAGACTTCCCTGGTGGTCCAGCGGTTAAGAATCCGCCCGCCGATGCAGGGGACACGAGGTTCGATCCCTGGTCCAGGAAGGTTCCACATGCCATGGGGCAACTAAGCCTGGAAGCCACAACTACTGAGCCCATGTGCCCTGAAGCCTGTGCTCTGCAACAAGAGAAGCCACCGCAATAAGAAGCCCAAACACCACAACTAGAGAGTAGCCACACTCACTGCAACTAGAGAAAGCCTGTGCACAGCAATGAAGACCCAGCACAACCAAAAATAAATAAATACATTCAATTTTAAAAAAGAAAGCTCCATCTCTTCCTCCAAGCCCTTGCTCTGTGGCCTGGACGTCTGCCACAGCCCCCTTCACTGGTCAGCCCTGGGAGTGTAGCTAGGTCAGCTGAGAGCACCTGAGGCCAGAGAATAAGAGCAAGTGAAGGGGAAAGTGAGCAGCAGCTGCTTAGGTTTAGGTAATCAGAAGGGCTTCTCGGAGGAGGGGCCATTTTAGCTGAGATGTGAATGACAAGGAAAAGTTGGCCAGACAACTCTCTGGAGGAGAGGAGTTCCAAGACAAGGGACAGTGAGTGCCAATGAGAAAAAAGATGTGTCTTTAAAAAAAGGGAAGGCCCATGTGCAAAGAGCTTGGTAGGAAGTTGGAAAGGGCTAGGTAATGAGAAGGAAGGACTAGTCTGGTGAAGGAAGGACTAGTCTAGGGAATGATTGAATGAATCAGAGTTGAAAGCAGTGAGGGACTTCGCTAGTGGTCCAGTGGCTAAGACTCCATGCTCCCAAAGCAGGGTTCCCAGGTTTGATTGCTGGTCAGGGCACTGGAGGAGAAGGCAATGCACCCCACTCCAGTACTCCTGCCTGGAAAATCCCACGGACAGAGGAGACTGGTAGGCTGCAGTCCATGGGGTCTGCACACAACTGAGCGACTTCACTTTGACTTTTCACTTTCATGCATTGGAGAAGGAAATGGCAACCCACTCCAGTGTTCTTGCCTGGAGAATCCCAGGGAGGGGGGAGCCTGGTGGGCTGCCGTCTATGGGGTTGCACAGAGTCGGACACGACTGAAGCGACTTAGCAGCAGCAGCAGCAGGGCACTGGATCCCATATGCCGCAACTAAGAGTTTGCATACCGCAACTAAGATCCTGTGCAGCCAAATAATTTTTGTTTTTAATTGAAAGCAATGAGAAACCACTAGGAACCGGGGTAATGAGGGAAACTTTCTAGAAGACACGAGGCTTCCTTCTGCTCCCCTGTCATAGAACAGATTCTGTGCAGTGAGAGAGAAGAGGGAGACCGCGGACAGTGGCAGGTGAGATTTAGACAGTTATAACAGCGTTGGTGCTGGTGGAACTCCTGACTGTTCTATGACAAGTCCCAGTGAATGAGCCAGCCACCAAAAACCTGAACTTCTGGCTGTTGCAACAACCGTACAGTGGGGTACTGTACAGTCAGCAGACTGAGGTGCAGAGAGGTTAAATTGGTTGACAAAGGCACACCCTTCATAAGTGATAAAGCCCGGCATTGGGCCCATACAAGCTCCTGATTTTTCCTGAGTGAGCATGCGTCTTTGCATTTGCTTAGGGAGCCAGCAGACCTGCTGTGCTCCATGACTGGCAGCCCAAGTTCCTGCCAAAGCCATGTATTTGTCCCTGGGAAAAACTTGTTCCTGGGCACTGGGGAGCTTTGACCCACCAGATTTGCTGGTTGGAAGCTCAGAGCAGCTATCCAGATTGTTGAGTATCTTTCTACAGTAAACATTTGTCACTCATTTGGGCCACACTGCATGCAAACTTCCTTGCTATGCTTGGAGAAGCTCCAGTTGCTTTAAGGCAGAGCCTGCTTCTTACAATCAAGTTGAAAATATTTGTTTTCCCAGCATCCCTTGCAGCTAAGGAATGAATCTGTAACCTAGTCTCCAATCAAATGCAAACATCTGGAAGCCAAAAACCCAGAGAAGAGGCAAGTAGTGCAAATTTGTATTCAGTTTCCAAAGACTGTGGTGGTAGCACACCTCAGCCCATTGTCAGTGATGGCAGTCAAGATAGAGTTTCTGTGCCCAGCAGCATGGACTGATCATAGGACTAGTTCATAGTGGTTTGATTTGGGGGCATTAATTTTGTTTATAACAATTTTAAAACTATTTATTTACTGGGTTGCACTGGGTCTTAGTTGAGGCACGTGGGATCTTTAGTTGTGGCATGCAGAATCTTTAGTTGCAGCATGTGGGATCTAGTTCTCTGACCAGGGATCAAACGTGGGTCCCCTGCATTGGGAGCACAGAGTCTTAGCCAGTGGACCACCAGGGAAGTCCTGGGGCATTAATCTTGGTTTCAACCCTCCAAACCCGACTCTTCCATTCTCCAGGAGATGTATGAGTTGGCCAGACAAACATCGCTTTTCTGTTTAAATCAGCTAGAATTGGTTTCTGTTGCTTGCAACCAGCAGCTCTAATTAGTACGCTGTCATTAGGCCTCATCAGGTCATTAGGGAAGGGAACTCCAGTTGGGGTAGAGGATTGTGCCAAGCAGATCCAAGGGACAGCCTCAAAACTCCCAGAGGAGGGCCAGGGAGCTGTCATTTCTGGGGCAAAGGGAAGGACTTTGGCAGACACTCCTGAGGATCTGAGACTGCTTAGCCACCTGAGCCTTCACACGATTTTCTTGTGATCTGGATTCCAGACATAGACTGGCAAGAACCTAACTTTTTTGAAAGCTACATAATGTAGGGGTGGAGGTGGAGGGAAGAGAGGTTGAGTATTGGATTTTGGCTTTTCCATCCACTAGCACTCATTTAACCTCTCTGAGCCTCCATTTCCTCATATGTGGATTAGGGTATAGCAGTTGAAATGCTGTCATCTATAAATACTTAACACCCAACTCCAGCTGACATTAAAAAATGAAGATATTCATTAGAGTCATGACACTGCACTTGAAGATGAAGTTCAACTTGACCTTTGGCTCTGTCTCCTTTCTTGGTGATTCTCTTGGCTCTGCCCTCCTCTGGGCATCAGCTCCCTCCTCGGGCTGGAAGTGAGATAGCTGGTGAAGTTCTGACACTGCATCTGGTCAGGACAACCTCAGAGAAAAAAAAGGTGTTCCTGTAAGCCAGCCAGTCAGGAAGAGCTTTCCCAGCAGTTTATAACAAACACTCCACCCATCTTATTGGTTCAAAATCAGTCACATGACTATTCTCCAACCAATAGCTGTCACCAAGAGAATACCATATACTGATAGGCTTGGGCCTAAACTCCTGAACCAATCACTGGCCAGGGTTATGAGATTATCACCATTGGCTTAAAACATCAGTTCTCAGACTTTTGTCCAGCATCTGGATGGTACACCTTCAAAAATTAGAGAGGACTCCAAAAAGCTTTTGTTTGTGTGGACTATATTTATTGATGTTTACCATTTTAGAAATTAAAACTAAAAAAGATTAAATATTTGGTTTTAAAATAACAATAAACAACCCATTATACTTGTTACTATAAATAACCTATTTTATGAATAAGAATTATACTTTCCCCCAAAAAAGTTAGTGAAAAGAGTAGCGTTATTTTCTACTTTTGGAAATCTCTTTGAAATCTCACTCCACAGAAGACAGCGGGGCTCTCATACCTGCTTCTGCGCTCAGGTTGTCTCTGTGTTATTTTGGTCGTACTTGAAGAAAATTTAACCTCATGCAGATACGTGGTTGGGAAGGGGAGGCCCTCACAGACCTCCTAGAAGGATCCCAGGAACCCCAGCTGTCCTCAGAATACACCTTGACAACCACTTGCTTAAGCTAAGCAAGATTTGCAGAGATAATAATCACCCTATTTCATAGCATTGTTGAGAGAGAACTAAGGGAGATTATGTATGTAAATTGCTTAACACTGGGTTCAGTAAATTGTGTCTGGGAGGGAGGAAGGACCTCAGGTAAAAGCCTCAGGTAACAATCCATTACCCAGAAGAACTGACTTCTCAATTCCTTTCCCCAGGGCCCCTCCACCCACACACATCCCATTATGCCATTCTTGCTACATCTCTGGAAGTAGAAATACAACAAAATTGCCATGGAAAGGAAAATGAGGGCATTGTTCAACAGAGGGGAAGATCAAACGAAGCTGTCCATCTCAAGCACCTGATCAGAATCAGTGTTTCCCTGATCGGAAAGAGAGGCAGAAGCCAGAGTTGACACAAGCTGGCGATCAGGGTGAGCCTCAGATTTGCCGACGGTCCCTCACAAGGGCAGAATGGAGGCCCTTTCTCTGGAGTGGCTGTGCAGATAGAGCAAGATACAGTCCAAAGTCCAGAGGCCAAAGCAAAGCATCGGAGTCCAGCACCCCATCAGCAGGCTGGGGTTGGAAATGGGAATCCGAAAACTGGATGGTATCAGAAAGTCAGAGCCGGGCCAGAGAGAGAGCACAGGGGGCCTTGGTGATTCAGGGAGAAGAGCTAGAGAATTCAGACCAAAGTCAGAACTTCTGGCTTGCAGGAAGCAGCTGCAGCACTTGTGTGCATGTGTTCACAGGGTACAGGGCTGAGAGGAGAAAGTGATGGTGTGATAGACTGGCCACACAGCACAGCTTTCAGAATGACCCAGTTTTAAAAGACACTAAGAGGGTAGGACCTTGTATCCCCAACAAAATGTCCAAGAATTTCCCATGCTTCAGCATCTGATTGCATCTCCCAGACTGCCCGTTGCTCCCAGGAGTAGCTCCCAAAGCTTTTAGCTGACAAAGCGTTTGGATGTGGGGCTCAGAACCTGCTCCCCCTACAGACAGCGGAAGGAGCTCTGCTCTGAAGCTCGGGGGACACTGGCTCTAGCTCCTACTCTGCACTAGGTCACTGTGTCATTTAGAGCTTGTCACCTTCCCTCTTGGTGACTCAGGTCTCCCATCTGTGGGTGGATAAAAGCATCAGAGAGGACATCCGAGAATGTGTGCTGAATGAGGGGCTTGGGGGCCCAGCAACAAGCAGTGTGGAGTATTCCACTAAGTCAGGGTCACGGGGGTGGGGGGGGTACCAGGGAGACAGTAAGCCAGCCAAGGGTCATGGCATCTGGGAACTTTGGGGTTCCACACCTGGCGACTTGTCCCATCTCAGCCCTTGTAACACATTTCTAGAGCCCCTTTACCCTGGTGAACCTACAGGGGTTTGCCAGCTTCTGACCTGATAAAGATCAAGGTCTTCCAACTGGGTAGACCTGCAGGCTCAGTAATTGTGGTGCATGGGCTTAGTTGCCCCGTGGCACGTGGAATTTTAGTTCCCCAACCAGATATCAAACCTGTGTCCTCCGCACTGGAAGGTGGATTCTCAACCACTGGACCTCCAGGGAAGTCCCAAGGCCTGTGAACTTGGATCTGGACCGTGAAGAATGATCTGAAGGAAAAGAAGCCAATTTTCGTCGCAGGCTCAATCTCTTTCATCCAAATGTGGGACTGGAGAGTCAAATAGGAAAGGAGTGAATGATTACTGAGGACCTGTGATACATCAAGCCCCTGTCAGATGTTTTCACTACATATGTGACTTCCTGTCCACAGGGTAGGTATCATGGTCCCAAGGAAACTGAAAGAGAAGTGCAGTATTTTACCCAAGATCATGAAACCAGAATGTGGCCCTCCACTCTCCTATGCATTACCCACTTTCCCCTCGCCTCTGCCCTCCTCCAGCTCCTTGCCTCATTCTCCTCCCTACTCTCCTCTCCTCCCGCCTCCTCCTCTCCCCCCAAGCCCCTGTAATGTCCCCAAGACACCTCAGCCCTCGCTGCTCCCTCAGGAGGTGGGAGCTGCCCCTTAAGAAGTGCTGTCCTCATTTCACTCTCCCTTTGTGACCCTGTATTTCCGCCCTGGGCATTCAGGGTGGCAGGTTCCCACCGCCCTCTCCTTTCTGCCAACAAAAGCCAGCCCGCCTGTAATCCTACTTTCCTGCCCGCCCCCTCCATCCTCCAAAGTAGTGTCTTTCTTCCCACATTCTTCCTCCCCTGCTCCAGCCCTGTGGCTGCTTTCAAAGCAGGCCACTGGGGCTTAGCCAAGTTCATCAGGAAGGCCCGGGATGGCCAGGGAGGCAGAGGCTGGTGACCTGCGTGCCCCTGGGGCTCACTCTTGTTTGCTCACCCTGGTGGCTGCACATTTCAGTTTTGCAGTGCGTTGGGGGTAGGGACGGTGCCAAGAGGAGGGAGCCAACTCAGAGCCACCACCAGAGCCAGCGTTCTGCCTCCAAATCAGAAAAGCTTCTTAGGGAGCCATTGCCACCCCTGCGCCAAGCCTGGTTTTCAGCCCCCTGGGAGATATCTTGTACTTTTCATATGCATTTAGGGAGGGGCTAACAGCTCTGGCTCTGTAGTCAGTTCTGCCACTTTGCATGAATTGAAACCAGTGACTCCGTTTCACCATCTGCAAAATGGGCACAAGGGTAGTAACTACCCAGTAGGGTCATCAGGAGGACTGCATGTCTGTAAAGAACTTAGGCGTGGGCTCTGACTCACAGGAAGAGCCTAGTAAGTGGGTTCAGCTGCTACCATGATGAGGTCTATCTGGTGTCTTCTGTTATCTGGAAATGGGAAGATCCTAAAAGGAGAAGGAGGCAGGCATGGTTAATTCAGAGAAGAAAGTCTTCTTACCCAGACCGCCATGATTCCAAGGTTGGATACAGTGCCCATTTGGGTATGTTGCACTAACTGTCCACAAATATGTTTATTCAACAAATAATTGAGCGTCTACTCTGTAGGAGACACCGTCTCAAGGGCCAGGACACAGTGGGGACACAAGACAGGGATGGCCCCTGTCCTCAAGTTGCTCACTGTCTGGTGGAGAAAGACACCCCATGGGCACTACACATCATCTCAGAGATGCAAAAGTGCCGTGCCAAGTAGAAAACACAGCCATCACTTGGTGAGGACTCGGGGGAGAGGCTGCTCAGGTAGGGGGGTGGGAGCGGGGCCCCTCTGGAGAGCTGGCATCTGACTGAGCCTTGGATAGGGAGAGGGACCTGGGCACAGCTGTGACAGGGACAGAGCAGTCGGAAGGCGCAGGCCCTGAGATAGGGAGCAGCTCAGCTTAGTCACGAGACAACAGGAAGGCCAGTGGCGATTAGTGACTGAAGTCCAGAGCGGGAAAGGCTGGAGCATGCCCCTCACACCATTGTCAGGGTTCAGAGTTTATCCAAACAGCCAGGAGAAGATGGTGGAGGGGTCTAGGCAGAGAGTCCCATGGTCTGACTCGCTTTATGTCTGGCTTTTGGGTGGAAAGTGGATAGAGTGGGGATAAGATGGAGGCAGGGAGGCCACCCGGAAGCTATTGCGATGTCCCTGAAGAGAGATGACAGTGGCTTAGCCCAGGGCAGCAGCGGTTGGAGTGGCGTGGTGAGAAGCTATTGGATTCAAGACACGTTTGGAGTGGGAGCCGACAGGACCCACTAGAGGGTGGGTCCGTCTAGGTCACACCCAAGAACAGTCACAGTGGGAGAAGCTCCCCCACAGCCCGGGGGCCAAGGTCAAGTTTCAAAGGACTGTTCAATCTGTGTTCCCATAGCTGCCTCCCTTTGGCATGGCAAAGTTTCACCCTTCTGTCTCCCAAGAGACAGGGCGCACACACTCAAGGAAAGCAGAGTGACACACGGACCTACGGGGATGGAAACCCACGGGTCCCCTCTCTTCAGAGTGCAGCGAGGGTTTCCAGCGGTGGCAGGCGCTTTCTGCTAATAAAACTGATAAAGGCAATTTATGCAGGTGTATATAATATGCACGTGCAGAAGCGGCCGATCCTCTGGGCCCCATAGGGACACCGGGGCCAGCCAAGGGCGCAGCACCTGGAAAGCCTGTGCTAACAGTCAGGTGTGTGCCTATCTGAGGATGCTGGGGGCAAACAGGGACCGGGGGCATGCTTTGATGGACACAGTCTTTATAGGCTAGAAAATCCGAAGTGCTGAGAACTGCAATTTTTTTATCTTCCATGTTATGTCCAAAGGAAGCCCAATATGCAGCTGGAGTTAGAAAAATACAGGACCTTGTACCAGCTTTACGGCCATCCTGCAAAATGGCATCATGGAGCCCAGGTGAAGGCAGCAAAAGTCCTTGTTTGAAATTCCCACCCACAGGAAATAAAGGGCGCAGACAGGTAGACGCCCTGGGAACAGAAAATGTCCTGGTTTTGTTATTGCTGTTGTCACTTTGGGTTTAGAAAATTGAAGCAGTTGTTCTGGTAGACAAATGAATTATAAATAACCCTTAGGATGCCAGGCTCAGAATATGCAAGGAAAAAAAAAAAACTGCTGACAACACGTTCACGCTTATTAACTCAAACACAGGATCCAAACTGTACTTTTTGAGGAAGGAGTCTGTGAAATGACAGGTTTGTCCAGTGGCCCTAAGGACCGGTGAGCACCAGCTTCCAGTCCGTAGAGTCCCCTTTCGCCTCAGCCCTGCAGGTAGGAACCCTCGGGTCTTGGCAGTTAGGTGGGGCACCCCTTCTCCCTGCCTGGGGTGCTCCTGCTTTGGCTTCGAGGGGCAGGCTTTGCTGCGGGCACTTAGGGGACCAGAGGTCAGGATTCCTCTTCCCCAGTGCATTTGCCAGCTGGGCAACCAGAGGATGAAAACAGACTGAGACCGGCTTGTCTGTCTCTTGGTGACTAAAGATAGGGATGCTGGAGAGTGAAGTGTGAATCTACTTGCTGGCCTGAAAGACAGGTGCACTGTGCCCCCACCACCCCTGGGTGTGCACAGGCGTGCGTGCGTGCGTGCGTGTTCAGTTGTGTCCCACTCTTTGGGACCCAAGGGCAAAGATTACTGGAGTGGGTTGCCATTTTCTCCTCCAGGGGATCTTCCCAACCCAGGGATCAAACCCACATTTCTTGCGTCTCCTGCATTGGCAGGCAGATTTTTTTACCACTGCGCCACTTGGGAAGCCCACCCCTGGGTATAGGCTTGGTAGAAAGTTGCTTTATTTGAAAATCAATTTTAAAACATTGCACCAGAAACAAAATGTAATTTACAAAATCACAACCCTATTAATCTCACATGAATAGGTAACAGTTATTGAACGCTTACTCTGCGGCAGATGCTGTTCCAAGTGCTTTCTTTATATGTATTTATGCACTTAACCCAAGGGGGGAGGCAACATTATTGCTCCATTTTACAGATGAGGAAACTAAAGTCCTCAGAGCTTAAGTGACCTGCTTAATGTCATATAGCTGGGGCAGGATTCCATCCACTTTTTTGGCTGTGCTGCGTCTTTGTTGCTGGGCAGGCTTTTCTCTGGTGGAGAGCGGGGGCTACTCTAGTTGTGGGCACTGGCTTCTCATTGCAATGGCTTCTCCTGTTGCAGGGCATGGCTCTAGAGCATGTGGGCTTCAATAGTTGTGGCACATGGGCTCACATCTGTGGCTGCCAGGCTCTAGAGCACAGACTCCGTAGCTGTGGGGCATGGGCTTAGCCGCTCTACGGCATGTGTGATCTTCCTGCAGATCAGGAATTGAACCCACATCTCCTACACTGGCAGGCCAGTTCTTTACCACTGAGCCACCAGAGAAGCCAGGATTCTTAATCTCCCCCTGTCTCCAGTGCCTGGCACCCTGTAAGCACCCAGAAACTGTTATCGCCAGTGGGAGGTTGACTAGCTGATTGGTTGGTTAGCGGGGTGATGAGTTACCTTGGCCTGATTAGGCTGAAGAATTGTTAGGGGCCCAGTTTTGAGTCCACAGACCCAGGTTCCAATCTTAGTGCAGCCACTGCCTAGCTGTGTGGCCTTGTGGGAATCATTCCCCCCGCGGGCCCCAGTTTTCCTCATTCATAAAATGGGCAGAGGAGTTGCCCTACCTTGTAGGGTTTGGGTTGTGGATTAGAGGAGATAACTGCATATAAAAACCTGGTGCATGGCAGCTGCTTAATAATGGTCACTGAGAGCAGTCTCCAATCTTTCTGGCACCAGGGACCCGTTTCATGGAAGACAGTTTTTTCCCACGGATTGGGGGGGTGCTGCAGTTTGGGCTGATTCTCATCAGGAGTGCACAGCCTAGACCCCTTGCATGTGCAGTTCACAGTCGGGTTTGTGCTCCTATGAAAATCCAGTGCTTCCACCGATCGAATAGGAGGCAGAGCTCAGGCAGTAATGTGAGTGATGTGGAGCAGCTGTAAATACAGATGAAGCTTTGCTTAGTCGCCCACCCTCACCTCCTGCTGTGTGGTCCAGTTCCTAACAGGCTGCAGACCGGTACCACTCCTTGGCCCAGAGTTGGGGACCCCTGACTGCCAGGCTGTGCCCCAGCTGTCAGTGCAGCTTTGCATCCCGGTACCAAGAACGTGACACCTGCACATCAGCTTGCAGGATTCACGCCAGCTGTGCTGGCCCCAGGTCTCAGCACAGACGGGTCCATTCCCTGCTGGGGAAGCCACTGCTCGCGTCTTTCCAGGCACAAACGGAGTTGTTTTCCATCCATCCCTCAAGTGCACCTTCCTGCGGGTGCTGCTGGCCCCAAAGCTGGCTGTTCCCCATGGGGCAGAAAATGCACTTTGAGTAGGAAAACTCCTACTGGTGGGTCTTGCAGCCACCTGCAAAACAGGACCTAGTCCCAAGGGCCTGCATTGGAGAAAGAAAGGGCCCCAGGCCCACATCCAGAACATCCTCCAAGAGTCTGCTAACCAAACATTAATAATAAGGATGAACCAAATAGTTCATGCAAATATTTAATAAGAAAATAACACACGTGGACTTCCCTAGTGGTCCTGGGGTTAAGATTCTGAGCTTCCACTACAGGGGCACAGGTTCAATCCTTGGTTAGGGAAGTTCACATGCCATGTGCAGGGTGGTCAAAAAGAAAAAATGCTTTCCCCAAAAAAGAAAATAGCATATGTGAATTCGGCTTATTGTTGACTGTCCAGTGGAACTTCTCTGTGAATGGTGGACAGTTTGACAATTAATGTGACTGCATTCAGAGTATACTGGGTTTTTTTCACTTTCTCACACTCTCTTCCCTGAAGCTGGGTGACCTTCCTAATTGTCTTAAGTGGATGCTGAAATGCGTTTTTATTCCTTGATTTGCTTGGCAGAGTTGGGACTGGAGCAGGCCACCAGGAGCATTCCTGGTCATAAGGCTCAGAAGTGAGCCCTGCAGGAAATACAGTGTCACAGACCAATAGAACAGAAATGAGAGCTCAGAAATAAATCCATGTGCTATCCAGTCAACTAGCATTTGACAGGGGAGCCAGGAATACTCAGTAGGGAAAATACTCAATAAATTGTGTTGGGAAATTGGATGTTCACATGCAAAGGAATGCGAGTGGACTCCACAGAAATTAACTCAAAATGGATTAAATAAGATGTAAACACAGAACTATAAAACTCCTAGAAGAAAACATAGGGATAAAGCTCCTTGACGTTGATCTTAGCAATGTTTTTTGGAGGTATGACAGCAAAAGCACAAGCAACAAAAGCAAAAGTCCACAAGTGAGACTATATCAAACTAAAAATCTTCTGTGCAACAAAGGACACAACAAAAGGAAAAGGCGGCCTCTAGAATGGGGTTAAATATTTCTGAACCACATACCTGACAAGGGGTTAATTATCCAAAATATAAAAGGAACTCATACCACTCAATAGCAAAAAGACAAATATCCAGTTTTAAAATGGGCCAAACCCCTAAGCAGACATTTTTCCAAAGAAGACATACATGCAATAGATACACGAAAAGGTGCTCAACATCACTGCTGCTGCTGCTGCTAAGTCGCTTCAGTCGTGTCCGATTCTGTGCAATCCCATAGATGGTAGCCCACCAGGCTCCCCTGTCCCTGGGATTCTCCAGACAAGAACACTGGAGTGGGTTGCCATTTCCTTCTCCAATGCATGAAAGTGAAAAGTGAAAGTGAAGTCGCTCAGTCGTGTCTGACTCTTAGTGATCCTATGGACTGCAGCCTACCAGGCTCCTCTGTCCGTGGGATTTTCCAGGCAAGAGTACTGTGGTGGGGTGCCATTGCCTTCTCCTGCTCAACATCACTAGTCATCTGGGAAGTGCAAGTCAAAATTACAGTGAGGTATCACCACACACCTGTCATTATATTCTGCTATTTTAAAAAATATAAGAAATAACAAACGTTAGCAAGGATGTGGAGAAAAGGGAACTCTCATGCTCTGGAAGGAATGTGAATAGGTACAGCGACTATGGAAAACAGTACGGAGTTTCCTCAAAACATTAAAACTAGAGCTACCATAGGATCCAGCAATTCCACTTCTGGGTATTTATCCAAAGGAAATAATAACACTAACTCGAAAATACAGATGCACCCTCATGTTCATTGCAGCATTATTTACAATAACCAAGACATGGAGCCAACCTAAATGTCCATCAACAGATGAATACAGAAGTCATGGCGAATTCCCTGGCAGTCGAGTGGTTAGGACTCCATGCTTTCACTGCAGAGGGAGCAGCTTCAGTCCCTGGTCAGGCAACTAAGATCCCACAAGCCACACAGTATGGCTAAAAATAAAGTTGTGAGATATATATGTAAATATCTGTATATATATATATACATACGTGTATATATATATATATATACTTGTGTATATACAAATGTATATATGTATATATATGAATATTATTCAGCCATTAAAAACAGAAGGAAATCTTACCATTTCCAACAACACAGATGAGCCTGGAGGACATTATGCTAAGTGAAATAAGCCAGACAGAGAAAGACAAATACCTAAATATCATATGGTCTCACTTATACATGGAATATAAAAACAAAAGTCAAATTTATAATAACAAAGAGAATGGTGGTTACCAGGGGTTAGTGGGCAGTGGGGTCGGGAGGGTGGAGGGAATGAGGAGATGTTTAACACAGGAGACAAACTTCCAGTTATAAAAGGAGGAAGCTCTGGGGATCTAATGCACAGCATGGTGACTATAGCTAACAATATTCTATTATATACTTGAAAGTTGCTAGGAGACTAGAACTTCAGTATTGTCACCATAACAGCAACACAGTGATAATTGTGTGAGGTGAAGGATGTGTTAACTAACCTTGTCATGGTAAATATTTTGCAATATATACATGTATCAAATGATCACATTATACACCTTAAACTTACACAATGTTGCATGTCAATTATGTCTCAATAAAACAGAGGGTGGTGAGCAAATAAGAAAGAAAGAAGCAAGCCATTGCATGACTGGTGACCTGGGAGAAGTAGCCCAATGCCGAACAGGAGTCCAGAGTTTATTGAATACTCCAGACATTTTGCTTTCTGCCCCATAAAATGAAAATGTTAACAGGGGCATGTTAATATTTTTTCAGCATCACAAAATGTAAAAAGTGAAAGCACAGATGATCAGTTGAAACACGAAAGAAATCTTTAAAAATCATGGTGTTCACCGACTCTCTCCCTTCCCTAGTGATCTCATCACTTTCTTGAGGACAAGCTGGTGACCCTCAGTGCTCATCCCCGAAGGGAGGTGACAGTGAAATAATCCCAGGCTGCCCTCATCATGGGACCACTCGATATGCCTCCTTTTGAAGACCTGGAAGGGGAGGTGTCTCTGAAACAGAGAACGTGTGGGTCAAATTGAAGTATTCAATCTGGTCCTCCCTCCACCCTCTCCCTTCCCTACCCTCCCACTCCTGTGCTGGCATTTAAAATGAAGCCCCGGACTTTGCTGGTGGTCCAGTGGTTAAGAATCCACCTGCCAATGCAGGGGACATTAGTTCGATCCCTGGACCGGGAAGGTTCCACATGCCACGGGGCCACTAAACCCATGTGCTGCACCTACTGAGCCCACACTCTAGAGCCCGTGCTCTGCAACAAGAGAAGCCATCGCAATGAGAAGCCCATGCACCCTGCAACTAGAGACTAGCCCCACCCCTCTCGCTGCAACTAGAGAAAGCCTGAGCACAGCAAGGAAGACCCAGAACAGCCAAAAATAAATAGAAAGAAAGAAATAGGATGCACATGCTTGGTAAAGGCTGAGACAGCTCTGAGATGCTGCCCCAGGAGGCCAATTGAGTTTGAAAAAATGCTCTGGGTACAAAGACAAGGCATGCCCAGGCATGTCCTAAACTGCTTCTGGAAAGAAGTGTCCTCTGAGCTCAGTTGGAGGGACAGACAAAAGGGGTTTAATGGAAGAGAGAACACGGCAGGCAGGGGACATGGAGTGAGCAAAGTCCTGGCGATGTTAAAGAGCTGGGGTGGGGGCGGGGAAGCAGGGGCCCTGCAAATGGAGCTGCATTTCAGGAAATCTGGCTAGCTGTTTCTCACCTGAGTGGAGGGGCACCCTGCCTCTACCCCCATCTTCCCCTAGAGCGGGTATGCCCCGTACTGAACGTCCTGGTGCCTGTTTTCATGGATGCTGTGAACTGGGCTTTGTTCTCTCAGCCTGGGCTAGGACTCTACTCGATGAGTCACAGCTTCTGCACTAACTCTGTGCCAGGATCGTGCTGGGCATCTGCCTGCTTTATTTCATTTACTCTTGAGGACAACTCACCTAGAATGTTCTAGAGATTCACAACAGCAAAACAGTTAAGAGTATGTGCTATGCTACGGGGAAGGATTCAGAGAAGCAAGAGTTAGGAATTTTGAGACTGACATACACACTGCTACCCAAGAAGGACCTACTCTATAGCACAGGAGTTCAATGTTACGTGGCATCCTGGATGGGAGGCAAGTTTGGGGGAGAATGGATACATGTGTATATATGGCTGAGTCCCTTTGCTATTCACCTGAAGCTATCATAACATTGTCTCTAAGTTGAGTGCTTAGTCACTCAGTCGTGTCTGACTCTTTGCAACCCCATGGACTATAGCCTGCCAGGCTCCTCTGTCCATGGGATTCTCCAGGCAAGAATACTGTAGTGGGTAGCCTTTCCTTTTTCCAGATCTTCCTGACCCAGGGATCGAACCCAGGTCTCCCACATTGCAGACGAATTCTTTAGCATCTGAGTCACCAAGGAAGCTCTAATCACCAATACCCCAATACAAAATGAAGTTTAATTAAAGAGAAAGAAGAGCATGTGCTGGAACCAGACTGCCTGAGTTCAAATCTCACATTCTTTCCTTATTAGTAGTATCCTTGGGAAAGTTAATTTACCACCCATATCTCAAAGTTTCCTTGCTATAGAATTGGGAATAATAGTAGTATATACTTTGTAGGACTTCTATGAGGATTAAATTCATCACATATAATTCAGTACCTGGTACTGAAGTTCTGTGTGGTAAGTTCTATGTGAGATAACTGTTAGTACTCTTATTATTCCATTGAACAGGTAAAGAAACTGAGGCTCTGAGAATTTAAGCGATTTCTCCAAGGTCACAAAGTTAATATTCCTCTAGGTTTGCAAGGATTTCACAAGGGTTGCCCTCTCTCTCCCAGGCTTGACTTAGAGCCCTTACAAGCTGGACTTAGAGAGCCTTTACACCCTGCCCACAGTCTTCTCCTCCATCAAGCCCTTGCTTCCCACCCAGTACTCTTCCCGCCTAACAGAAGCCACCTCGTCTCGGATGTGCGCCTGTGTGTCTGTTATGGCCACCATACCTTTGTTTAGGCTGTTTCCTCTGCCCAAAATGCTCCCCTCCCCATCTCTGCCCATCCCGACCTCTGCCCTCAAGACCCTGTGGATATATCTGCTGGGGGGAGCCCCTCCTCTGCATTTCTGGGTGCCTCCTCTTCAGCTGGCCACCTCCCACCCCTCATGCACTCAGAGAGCCAAGGCCACATTTTACGCATCCTGGCTTTTTCCCGCCTTGCCTAACGTGATGCTGAGTGCCATCATTTCCAGCATGGGTGACCCTCCCTCTTAGGATCTGGTTCCTGGCCCAGGGCTATTTGGATTCAGCTCAGTTTCTCAACCTCAGCACTACTGATGTTTGGGGCCCAATAATTCTTTGTTGTGGGGACTGTCCTGTGCATCGTAGGATGTTTTGCAGCATCCCCAGCCTCTACCCATTAGATGCTGCTAGGAACTCCCCTCTCTCATTGTGACAAGCAGAAATGTCTCTGGGCATGGCCCAGTGTCCCCTGTGGGGCAAAGCTGACCCACAGTGAGAACCACTGATAACCAGAACTTCCCCAGGGGTGGCCAGGATGAGCAAGGGTCAACTTTAGCATGGGAGGGTGCAGAGGGGGAGCCTGAATTCCCCAAACCTACATGCAGGGAGGTCACAGAGACCAGGAAGGGTGGTTGAGATGGTGAATAAGCAGGAGCGTACCCACCTCCTGCCCGTCACAGCCAGGTGGAAATGTGGTCCAGCTTTTGCCGTATCTTGAAACTCGTCAAAAGAAGCCAGAAATCCTATCTTTTACATGAAATTCCCTGATTCTTATTTACAAAACAGAAACAGACTCACAGACTTAGAGAATGAATGTATGGTTGGTTACCAGTGGGGAAGAGTCGGAGGAGAGGGATAGACTGGGAGTTTGGGACTGACATGTACACATTGCTATATTTAAACGGGTGACCAGGGCTTCCCTGGTGGCTCAGTGGTGAGGAATCCACCTGCCAATACAGGAGACATGAGTTCTATCCCTGATCCGGGAAGATCCCACATGCCAAGGAGCAACTAAGCCCATGCGCCACAACTACTGAGCCTGTGCTTTAGAGCCCGTGTCCTGCAGCCACTGAAACCAGCGCACTGTAGAGCCCATGCTCTGCAACAAGAGAAGCCACTGCATGAAAAGCCCCCACACTGCAACTAGAGTAGCCCCCATTTGCCGCAACTGAAACCCTGCACAGCCAAAAATAAATAAATGAATAACTAATAAGAGCCTACTGGAAGGGAAAAAAAAAGAATTTAAAAAAAATTCTCTGTTTCTTAATTGTTGGCAACTAATATGAATTTTTCATTTAAACATGTGGGAAAACCAGAATATGTCTGTGAGTTTTGCAACCTTTCCTATGGACTGAACTTCCATCCTAGAAGCTTCAGGCAGCTCCTACCTCCGAGGCTGAAGGGTCCCCATTCTCTCTGCAGTGGTTGATGTCTCAGGCACTATGCACAAGCCCCACACTGGGACTCTGGACCACACAGATAGTCTCTGAGCCCACACGGGCTCCTCCAGCCCCCTTCTGAAGCCCAGTTCCAAAAAAGTGGAAGGTTCTAAATTCCCAAGTGACAGAGAATATGACAAGTACCCCTGGAAGGGGATCAAGAAGCCTGAGCTCTCATCCAACCCTGGCATTGATTTGCTGTGTGACCTTGAGCAATCATTCGCCCTCTCTGAGCTTCAGTTTCCTCCTCTGTCACATGTTTGTAGGATGAAGAAAGAGAAGAGAGGATGATTGCTCTCTATTCCTGGGACTTAAATGAGTATTTCCTCTTGGCTGCACAGAGTCCCAGCTGGCCCCCAGTGCCCAACTGGCATTCTTGTCCTCAGACTGACCTGGGCAGGGACAAGCTGGTTCCACCTCCCAGCTCAGGAATCTTGCATGTCAGAGCAGGGAGTCTGGGTCACCCTGATGGACTCTTTTCTCTGTGCAATCGGGTTATGGATGCTGGAGGTTGTTCCAAGAGTGGAATCCACCATTCTGTCCCTAGGAAGAGTCAGACTGTAGGCCCTGCTAGTGCCAACGGCAAAGTTCTGGGTTAGTGAGACCCAGTAGAGCCATCAATTAATAAATAAGTTAATAAATTTTAAAATAAATAAAATAGATAACCAACAAGAGCCTACTATTAAAAAAAAAAAGAAGAATTTTTAAAAAAGAAAAAAATTCAATCCTGCCCAGAGGTGTTCATGGCCATAAGATGGCTCAGGTGGGCAAGCCCGCATGTGGCCTGTCTGCAAGCCTCGGGCAGTTTCCCAGGGGACTCTGCAGCTGAGAGGAGCCTTCCTTAAGCTGACAGGAGGGGAGGGGTTCTGGGAGAACTTTTATCCAACCTCCTAATTGTATAGATGGGGGAACTGAGGCCCAAGGTCACCAAGACAACAGAACGAACACCGACATCTCCTGACTCCCTGTCCAGTGCTCCTTCTGATCTATCAGCGGGCTATTCCGGAAGTGGGCGCTGGTGAGAAGCACAAAGAGTGACAGATAGACAGACGCAGACAAGCACTGACTTTGCCTGTCACCAACTGTGGTTTAAGAGCAGTGGTTGTGGACAGGAACACCTAGGCAGGGGACACACTGTTACCATGTGGGCTGGAATCAGGGTTCTATCACCAGGCCTCCTGATTTTTCCAAAATAAAGCTAAATAGCTGAATTTTTTGGTATAAATTATCCTCAGTTTTAAATGTTGGCCACTGGTGTTTTAAATGCCTTCTATTGGAGTGCTAGGAAAAGAAAACACATTTACAGACCACAGTTGGCTCCAGGGCTACCAGTTTGCAGCCTCTGCTCTCTTCTCTTACCCTCAGTTTACCCTACTTTAAAATGGGTATCATAACAGGATCCCTCTCTCAAGAGGGCAGTTGAGGGATTAAATGAAATGAAACCACTAGAGGGCCTATCTTACCCCTGGGCCCACAGTGAAAGGCAGCTATTATTTGTTAACACACTTTTCATAGGAGAAATGGGAAGGGCTTTGTTAAGTTCAGCACAAGGCAACTGGGAGGTCCTGAGCCAGAACTTGGGATCTTTCCATCATTCTGCAAACTTGAGCACGTGTTGCATGCCTCGTGCCATGGGCATGTGTCAATTTAAAACCCTATGGGGAGGGAGTTGGGAGGGGGGGTTCAGGATGGGGAACACGTGTACACCCATGGCGGATTCATGTTGATGTATGGCAAAACCAATACAATATTGTAAAGTAATTAGCCTCCAATTAAAATAAATAAATTTATATTAAAAAAAAAAAACCTGTCCCCACCCTGAATTTACAGGGGAGGCAGGGTTGATCTTCATCCCAGGAATCTCAGAACATCCCTCCAGTGGGCCTCTAATCCGAGAGAAACATCCTACTTTCAAAGGTCAGGTCTTTAAAAACAAAAAGAACGCAGCTCTTTTTACATTAGAAACACATTTCTGCTTGTTTATTTCAATGAGAAACTTCACGGGGAAAATGACAGTCCTTCCTACATATCTGTTCAACAAATCTGCCTCCCGAAAACAAGTTCCAAAGATATTAAAAGGACAATTCTGGGAAAAGAAGAATTTAGAACAAGTTCTAATTAGTCCCTGTGGGATTAGGGGCCATGGACAATTTCTACCCTGAGAACCCAGACACCAGGGCCTAAGGTTACATCCTGATGTCCAGGATGCAAAACGTTCTTCCTCCTGGGCTTGGCCCACACAGGGGCCGCTGGGGGCAGCGTCAGGCCCATTCCTGGCTTTGCTGGAGGCCTTGCAGCCACAGAACCCTTTATCTGCTGTGCGGTGCTGACTTAGGCTGTGAGAGCTCTGCCTACAGGGTGGGAAAAGCCTGGAGTCGCTCTGGCTGACGTGCCTGAGTTTTGGTGGGCGGGCAAGCAGGTAAAGCCCATAATTACAGGAAAGCAGCCTGGGGCATGTGCGGACAGGCCTCCTGGAGCCCAGGCAGGTGGCCTCCCAACTAGGGAGGGCCCCAGGGTTCACACTCTGCGTGCAAAAAGCCATCGGGGTGGGGGAGGGGTAGTTATGTAACTGCGATGTGTATGCGTGTCTGTGTATGCGTGTGTGTCTGTGTCTGTGTTAGTCGCTCAGTCGTGTATGACTCCCTTCTCTGTCCATTGAATTCTCCAGGCAAGATCACCCAAGTGGGGCATACAGCCACTGAAAAACTGGCACTACACTCCACGGCTTCATTCCTCCCCACCCACTCAGAAGGACATGAAGAACTAGCAGTCCTTGCTCCAGGCAATGGCGGTGGCCCTCACCTTTATCAGCATCAGGGTTACCTGGAGAGGACTGTTGGAAGACTTGTCAGGCCTCACCCCAGGAATTTCTGACTCAGGAGGTGGGGGTGGGGAAGAGGATTTGCATTTCTCAAAAATGCACAGGAAGGGTGCTGATACAGCTAGTTCAGGGACACCACTTTGAGAACCACTGCTGTAGGGCTTTCTGAAATCAGTCTACTTGGGCCCCTGATTTGCTGTGTGTCTCTAGGCAAATATCTGAGCCTCTCTAGACTTTTTCTTTCCCCTCTCAGAGGAAGAAGCCAGCTTTTTCTTTGAACAGATAAACCCCACCTTGGTGTTGAGATGCCTAATTACTATTTGCAGGTAGCTCAGAGATGGTTGGATGGCATCACCAACTCAATGGACATGAATTTGAGCAAGCTCTGGGAGATGGTGAAGGACAGGGAAGCCTGGTGTGCTGTAGTCCATAGGGTTGAAGAGTTAGACATGACTGAGCGACTGAACAACAGAGACCTTCACAGGCCTTTGCACAAGGGTCTTTCTCCCTGGTGCCAACTTGCTTGTGGCCACTGTGACAGCAGTTGCCTCGGGAGAGATTGGCACTGTAAGCCTTAAAGAGACAGGCCAGGCCAGTATCTCTCGGCCTCAGTGCTCACCCTGCATGCACGAACCTTGAAGCTGTTTGCTAGCCTGAGCTCTGGGACAATTTTGTTTCCCTGGGGAAGGACTCGTCACTGTCCCAGTTGGTCAGGCCTCTGCAGCACAGTCATAATCAAAGTCATATCTGCCAGCAATTCTCCTGTCTCATCTGAATATCCAGGTTGACTACACTCAGGGACCTTCCCCATAGTATCTAAGAGAGGAGTGGACTCATGGCACATGTGGACCCAAGGAAATAAGCAAATGGTTCCTTAACTGAACCGGCCCTGCAGCCTGGCTGTCTGTTTGGCCTTCTGCAGTTACGTGGGCTTTCCTACCCCTGGTCTCTTTTGTTCTTCACAGGACAGTTGTGGAGAGACAGGCAAGTGTTCTTATCCCCATTTCACTGATGGGGAAACTGAGGCCCCAGGAAGGTGGTCTGACTTGCCCAACTCTGAAGGAGAAGTGTAGAACTCCACACCGCAGACCCTTGCAAGCCTCTCCCAAGTCTAATTGGTGTTCTTTTCTGTGTTCTTCTAAGAGCCATTCTGCAGATAATTGCTGTGGAGATGAAGCTGGGAGAGGGGTGATCTAGGAATCCAGGTCCTTCCTGTTTCCAGGAAGGGAGAACACTTTCTTCTTTACAGAAATTGCCGGTCTTTCTGGGAGTCTGCCTTAGGCCTGGGGCTTCCCAGGTGGTGCTAGTGGTAAAGAACCTGCCTGCCAGTACAGGAGATGGAAGAGACAAGGATTCGATCCCTGGGTCAGGAAGATCCCCTGGAGAAGGAAATGGCCACCCACCACGTGGTGTCACATGCTGGTAGACCCCGGGTGCCCGTGGCACACTAACCTGCATGGTGCTTTACAGCCGGAGCCCAGTACGATGCCTAGCACGTGGTTGGTACACAGTCAGTGTTTGTTGAGTCAATGAATGAATAAGTGAAGACAGACATGGTTGAAATACTGAGTCTAAACTTAACCAGCTATGTGATCTTAGACAAATCCTTCCACCTATCTAAGCCTTAGTTTCTTCAACCGTAAGATCAGAAAAATAATAATTTTTATAATAATACAAAATAGTGGCATAATAATTAAGAAAACTGGCTCTGGAGGCAGAATTGCCTGCTTGTAACTCCTGGCTTCATCCTATTCTACTGTGTGACCTCAGGCAAGCTACTGAAACTCTCTGTTTCTTGGCTTCCTCGTTGATAAAATGAGGATTGTGAGAGTACTTACACAGCGTTGTGAGAATTAAAATGAGCTAATATGTATAAAGTGCTCTATCTAATATTATACGTGCCTGTGTGCTCAGTCACTTCAGTCATGTCCAACTCTTTGCAACCCTGTGAATTGTAGCCCACCAGCTCCTCTGTCCATGGAATTCTGCATATTGAAATGGGTTTCTATTTGCTTCTTCAGAGGATCTTCCCAACTCAGGGACTGAATACTTCTCCTGCATTGCAGATGGATACTTTACCCACTGAGCCACCTGAGAAGCCCATCCAAATACTATAAATAACCCTTAACAATGATGATTCTATCTGTGTGCCGATAAATTAAATTATAACATTGAAGTAATGAGGATGAGATGGTTGGATGGCATCACTGACTCAATGGACGTGAGTTTGAGCAAACTCAGGGAGATAGTAAAGGACAGGGAAGCCTGGTATGCTGCAGTCCATGGGGTCAGAGAGTCAGACATGACTTAGCAACTGAACAATAATGAGTACATAGCAGAGTGCCTGGTACAGATGTGGAAGGGCTCAGTAAACATTATTCTTTATTTTTAAATTAATTAATTAATTAATTTGGTTGCATCAGGTCTTAGATGCAGCACTTGAGATATCTTGGTTGCATCATGTGGGAGTTTTGTTGCAGCACAGGGACTCCTTGATTGCGGCACGTGGACTTAGTTGCTCTGGGGCATGTGGGATCTTAGTTCCTTGACCAGGGATCAGTCATGCAGTCCCCTGCATTGCAAGGCAGATTCTTATCCACTGGACTAGCAGGGAAGTCCCAGTAAACATTATTCTTATTTTGGGTACTCGCTGGCCCATAGCCTCTGTGTCTCTTGACTCACACATAGGACATGGAGACATGGGGCCTGAAAATTGTGGTGGTGAACATAGTGGTCCTGTTCCCAGGAACCAGCAGCCCCAGTTGAGGACCCCAGTTGAGGACCCCAGTTGAGGACCCCAGTTGAGGAAGGGGAAGTACTGCCAGTGGCCACTGGGGGCAGCAGAGGCCCCATTCCCCCATGCCTCCTGAGGGTTCCGTGATGTTTTCCTGACTTCAGGAGTTAATCATGGAAGGGTTGACCATTCCACTATGCCCACAATTCTCCATAACCCTGTGGTTCAAGGTATTCTACCAGAGAACACCCCTCATTTCTGAGGGTTAGAATCCCAACCCCGTGTTTACCAGCCACATCACCTAGGATAAGTCCCTTTGTCTTCCCTAAACTTCAGTTTTCTCATCTGGGACATGGGGATAGGGTGCAGGGTTGAATGAGCTAGAAAGGACAGTCCCTGGGGTGAAGTAAGTGCTCAGTCAATGACACTGTTACCAAGGTTGATAGTTATTAGCCCAGACTCTGCAGCCAGACTACATTAAGCTTGAGTCCTGCCTACATCATTTCTTGGCTGTGTGCCTTTGGGTAAATGACTTAACTTCTGTGTCTGTTTGTAAAATTTGTAAAATGAGGATGATAATAATAGTACATATAATTCTCAGAATTGTTGGGAAGGTTATATAGTAAGCACTATGTAAATGTTTGCCAATATTATTATTAGAAGTCATAGTATTTTGATGTTATTTATTCTGAATGCTGTGTTCAGTTGCTAAGTCATGTCCAACTCTTTGGGACCCCATAGACTGTAGCCTGCCAGGCTCCTCTCTCTGTGGGATTTTCCAGGCAAGAATACTGGAGTGGGTTGCCATTTCCTTCTCCAAGGAATCTTCCAGACTCAGGGATCAAACCCGTGCCTCTTGCGTCTTCTGAATTGGCAGACAGATTCTTTACCACTTGAGCCACCCGGGAAGCCCAATGATCCTGAATAAGCTGCAACATTTCAACTTTCTGTAGAAACCTCTCTGTTTGATATGAACTTGCTCAAAAGAGCCTTAGAGAAAATGGGAGAGATGTGGCTTCTGGATGAGGAAGGAATTTTTCCTTTTGGTGCAATTCAGAATCTAATTTAGGATACAAGATTGTCTGACAGGCAGGGCACAGTTGTACTTGGTGAAAACACTTCAATGTCTGGATCTGGGATAAGCATCTGCCTCCAGGGCAGGTCCTTTGGAAACCTCCAGAGAGGATCAGGATCCTCGACAGGTCGTTTGGGGCCCAGGAAAGATCAGCAAAGGTATCAGTGAGCCCATGACAGGCACACAAAAGTCTCCAGCCAAGAAGGCCTCCCCAGGACAGATGGCAAGATGGACAGGGGGTAAAATCCTCCAGCCTCCAAGGGCTAAGGTCTAAGAAGGTTTGAGGGGAAAACACCAGTCTAATCCTTCCCACTGCACCTGTGCCCCGGAGTCCTACGGGGATGGCCGAGTGAAGAGAGGAGATCGGTACCATCCCCACGGTGGCCTCAGCCACAGAGGCATCCTGGGGCCTGCTGGAAGGACTTCTGAAAAATAGATCACAAGCTGCAGATCTCCATGGAGATGGCAGAGTGCTTATCTGGCTCAAAAGCAAAAGACACGTCGCCTGGCCTCCTCCAGCCATGTCTTCAAGCTCACTTTTTTTGAGGGTTTACTTTGTTTGAAGCACCGTTCAGGGCTTCCCCGGTGGCTCGGTGGTAAAGAATCTGCCTGCCAATGCAGGAGTTGTGGGTTCGATCCCTGGGTCAGAAAGATCCCCTGGAAAAGGAAATGACACCCCCTTCCAGTATTCTTGCCTGGAGAACCCCATGGACAGAGGAGCCTGGCGGGCTACAGTTCATGGGGTCGCAAAAGAGTTGGATGCAACTTAGCGATGACAACAACAAGCACCATTCAGAGCTCTGCATGTGCAAAATCCTCCTACCACAACCCTCAACGTAATGACCACAAGCACCTCCATCTGACCGATGAGGAGCCCAAGGCTTCTGGGCTGAAATCGTGTGTTCTAGATTATACACTCGTGTGTGTCAGAGCCAGGATTTGAGTCCTCGTCTCTATGCCTCCAGAGAATGTGTCCCCAGCCTTCGGGGGTGTGCAGCATCCAGGATGGCCTTCGCTGATCCTTGCCCCCTGGTGGTCACACTGTCTTGTCACCCCTCCCATCCACTGTGGGCAGGACCTAGTGATTCCCTTCTAATGAACAGAACAGGGGAAAGGTGATGGATGCCACTTCCTAGATTAGGTTACAGTGTCGGAGAAAGAAGGAGAAATATCTTATGATATCCCTTATACGCAGTATCTAAAACGATGAGACAAATAAACTTATCTACAAAACAGAAACCGACTCACAAGCTTAGAGAATGAACTTATGGTTGCCAGGGAGGAAGGATGGAGGAGGAAGAGACAATTAGGAAGTTTGTGATCAGCATGTACACACTGCTATATTTAAAATGGGTAACCAACAGACCTGCTGTATCGCATAGGGGGAACTCTGCTCAATGCTATGTGGCAGCTGGATGGGAGGGGAGTTTGGGTGAGGATGGACACATGGATATATATGGCTGAGTCCCTTTGTTATCCATCTCAAACTATCACAACATTGTTAACTGGCTAGACCCCAATAAAAAATAAAAAGTATTTTTAAAAAAAAATTAGGTTACAGAGACAGCAGTCTCCATCTTGTGTACGCCCTCTCTTGCTCTTTCCTGGAGCCCAAGGTGGAAGCAAGCTGCACTTTTTCGAGAAGATCTACAGCTTTATGGCCAAGAATGGAGGGTGGCTTCAGGGCCCACAGCCAAGGAGGTGTGGAGGGTCTCAGTCCAACACAAGAAACTGAATCTTGCTAGGGAGTAGTTGCTCCCCAAGGAGAGCCCTAAGTTGAATGGAGCCGTGGCTGACACCTTGTCGGCAGTCTACACAGAAGCCCTGAACCTGAGGCACCAGGCTAGGCCACCCTGGTCTCCTGACCCACAGAAACTGGGAGATAATAAATGCTTGTTGTCTCAAGCCTCTGCAATTTGGGGTGATTTGTCATGCAGCAATAGATAACCAATACACTTGCTGTCACTACCAGCAACACACACAGAACACGCATACCCCCACAGCCACCATGAGAAGGATTAAAAAAGACCCACTCACCCGTATTGGGCAGAGCTGGGAACGCCCTCCTCTGCTAATCCAGCCCTTCGTTTTGCTTTTGCCGATGAGGGCGCTTAGATGCAGAGACAGAACAATCCTTTTCCACAGTTACACACAAGCTAGGGGATTGGTACCAAGGTCTCCAGACTCTGGGACTTCACGAGGGTGTTAGAGACAAAATGGTACAGTCTTGAGAATCCACTGTTGCTACCTTCTCTTAGTGCCAGGTGTTTGAAGAGAGTAATTGTGGCTGGAAGATATCAGTTAAACCTCTTCTACAAATACTAAAAACATAATCAAGAAAAAAAAAAACCTGAAAAATTCCAGTGGATTCAAATATTCAGTTTCAACCAGATATTGAATATAGTGAAGTTTTTACTATAAGGTTTCTGGGTTTTATTCCTTAAGTCAAATATATCTTGTCACATCACTTGCTCCTGTGATCTATCTAAAGGAAGTTTCCTTGGGAATGAAGAGGCGCTGCGAATGGGAATTGCACTGGCCCCTGATGTCCCTGACCCCCAGCCTCCTTTTTGTTTTCTTTGGTGGTGCCCTGTTGGCCTGAGGTCAGGGTCATGGGGACACTGTCTGGCCTCAGAGCTTACAACTAGAGCAGCCTCCCAACCCTTGGGCCGGGTTGCCAATCCCCACCCCACCCCCCAGCCCCCACTTTGAGTTCTCACTATGCCTTTGCTCCTTATGAGTAGTCAGGAGGACTGGAGGGGACAATTCCTATAGCCTTTCTCCTCACCCAAAATCTTCCTTTCCCACTGCCTTACAGAGGCTGGACACAGTTTACCCAGAGGGACAGAGAGAGCCAAACCCCAGGCCCAGCTGTCTCCAACATCAAATCTCAGCATCTGCCAGGGAGGCCAGCAGGTCTTCTGGGAGAAGGCCCAGCTACATAATTTGCGGGTCCCGATGCAAAATGAACGTGTGAGGCCCCTAGTTCAAAACTAATTTAAGAATATCAAAGTGATGACAAAACCCCAGTGCAGGGCCCTTCTGCAAGGCAGCACATTCAGAAGCCAGCCCGGTCTTGGAGTCTTCAATACAAACCACCCTGGAGGTGCCATTCCTGGAAAACGGCTGTCATTCCCTGGCTCCCGCATTTCCTGTTGCAGTTAAGCAGAAATGTCTCCTGGGCCCAGGACATCCTCATAATCAGAAACATATCTCAAAGAGGAAAGACCTCCCACTCGAGGCAGATGGATGGTTTTCTGGAAGGCTGCAGTCTGCCGCTCCTGTCACTGATTTGCCTGCTAGTAGAGTTGTGAACAGGGAGACAGAGAGGCTGAGATTGACTAGGGGAGGCCTGGGTCATCAGAAAATCCCAGAAAGTGAGGGCAGGTGGGCCCAAATGCCATATGAAGTCCTAGTCCTGAGTGTGGGGGACACACACACACACACCAGCCAGGCCAAACTTTGCTGCGAACGGAGAGCAGCAGAAACTCCCCAGGGTTGGGAGCTTGAGAAATAGCTTGGATCATTGAAACGTCAGTAGCAAACATGTGCAGACTCTAGAAAGGCTGCACAGGGCACCAATGAGCACCTGTGGCCAGTGAGCCAAACAAACTTCTAGATATATTGACCTCGTTCTTCCTCCTCTTTCTTCTTAGGTTTTTAAAAGTTGCCAATATTTCAAACTTCGAGTTCATATCAAAATTCACATTCCTCGTAGCTCCAGAAAAAAAAAAAAATGGAACCTCTGGTAACGCTGGAGCCAAATTCCTGTATGACAACCATCTGCTGCCTCCTCTAACTCTAACCCTAACCCTCCTGTTTGCCACAGTCCCCAACACTCCCTAAGGTCTCCCTGACATTGAATCCAAGTGGCAAGTGCTCATATCCATGCTTGCACTGCTGTGTCCTCCTTACGAAGTGAAGAGGGAAGTGAATGTCTCTGTGAAAAAAGGGAAAATAGGAGACTGACCAAGAGTTCCATGTACTTCAAGAAATATGGGAAAGAGTGTGTTTCTTTGTAGAAGTGAAGAACCTCCTTATGAGTTTAATATGCAAAGACATCCTAAGTAAAAAGAACAACCGAAATACCCTATAAAGCAGACCACAGCGGTCCCTGCTGTCCCTTTCCCTCAGTCATGTCCCTGAAATCATCCAAAACAGTCTCCAGGACCAGATGTCTCCAGAATGAAAGACCCTCCCAGCTTCTCCTCCCGTGAGGGTTCAGAGTGATCTTTCTTTTGTTCTGTTCTGCCATTTTTCCCAGCAAAGGCAGAGGACATAGGGGATTCCCAGCATCTCTTGTCACTTGGTGTGGGGTCAGGTTCCTTCTCCCAGAGCGGTATGGGCGTTTAATTAACCCCATGGATGGTTTTCTTTCCCAGCTGGGAGCATCACTAAGATTTTATGTACCTGTCCACTCTCCACTGGGCAGCCGGGCACCCTATTAGACAAGGGCAGAGGATCTGAGGCAGCCAGACTTGCACCGGCGCGGGGGTGGGGAGGGGAGGGAGACTTTGGTTCCCATCGCTGGTCAGAGAGCCATATGCCAGGACCTAGAAGTTCCCAGAGCTCAGGAGTGGGCCAGTGGAATCCATAGGTGACTGAGCCAGGCCTGGAGGACCTGGGATGCCTGCTGTCTGGAGGGGGAGGCTGAGGACACCAGAGAAAGTGTGTGACTCCTCACCCAGCCAGGTAGCCTCACCTTCCCATGTCTACGGGACCTGCCTCCTGGGGCTGCAAGGAGATAATTAGTTCTTCTAAAGTGTATTATAATCCCCAGATCAAAGGAGGTTCAGAGCTGCTGGGTTCACTTTACAGTGAACTCTGCCAGCCACGGGAGCACCCACTGGAGTGGGCGGGCTCGATTTGCGGCCCCTTCAGTGTGTCACCTCCTACAGAGCTTGGCTGGCCTATAACCCACAGAGCAGGGGCCCAGACCCTGGTCCTCCCTGGAACCACTTCCCTTGCCACATGCGCTCCCCCCCCCACCCCCCCGCCGCCCCGCCCCCCGGCCCCGCCAACCAGAGGGGAGTTCATACTTAGCACTGATGATGGGTGGGAAGTCCTGATGTCCCATTTTATAGATAGGGAAGCTGAGACGGAGGATTGAGGTGCAGACATAGGGTCCCCCACCAGTGCTTCCTCACGGGTATGGACCGTATCAGTTTTCCTCCCCACTGGCACAGCCGTTGCGCTCAGTACTGTATGCACTTAAGGCAGGACGGGCCGCACAGTCCAGGTGAGTGAAGGAAGTGTCCCAGAGGGCCCACCCCTTTTCCTGCCTGCTTTTTCCGCCCTCTCCCGGCCACTTGCTGGGACTTCAGCTCTCCAGCAAGGCTGTCCCAAGGGTGTCAGAAAAGTAGAGAGACACATGCAGGCTGGGTTACCTGGATTCAGGCCTGTCACCCCAAGCGCTGTGACACTGCCCTTCTTTCTAACCCTGAGTTTCTCTAGGAATGACCGTGCTGGGAGCGTATCAAGTGGCCAGGACCCGGCGCACAAAGGGGCGTCGCGGCGCTCTGCCCGGCCTTGGGGCGAGTCTGGGCGCCGCGGAGGGGCCGGGGGCGGGGTCGGGGGCGGGGCGAGCGGCGGTGCTCGCCAGCCCGGAAGGAGCGGGAGGAGGAGCCGCGGGAGTGAGAGTCGTTCCCACGTGAGAGACTCCGCGGCCGAATTCCTCGCGTGCGGCGGCAGCGGACAGCCGAGCGTCCGGCCGGACTGAGAGCCCTGGTCCGGCGCGCGCGGGCCGCCGGGCGGGCGGCCGGGGCGGCGCTCGGCTGCGCCCCGATGCGGCGACGACCCCGCGGGCTGTGAGCCCGGCGCCCGCCGTCGGAGCCCCCCGCGCCGCCGCGGGCAGCACCCCCCGGGCACGCGGCATGCGGGCCGCCGACTCTGGCACCTGGGAGCGCGTCCGCCAGCTGGCGGCGCAGGGCGAACCGGCGCCTTCCTGCGGGGCTGGGGCCGGGCCGGCGCGCCCCCCGGGGCCTGCAGTCTGCGAGCCGAGTGCGGACGCGGCGGGATCGAGCGATCGGCCCCGCGCCGGGGCACCCTCAGCTCGAGCGGATGGCGACTGCAGCCAGCCGGGTAGGTGCGCGCCGAGAGGGGAGGGCGGCGCGGCCGCAGGCCCGGGAGCGCCGGGCCGGGCGCGCGGGGGCGCTCCCGACCGGGATCCGGCAGCCGCTGGTGGCAAAGTTCTCGCCGGACCCGGAGCCCCGAGCGCCGGCTGGGGTGCAGGAGGAGACGCGCGGGACGCGGAGTTAGTCCTCAGCCTGGGGGTTTCGGGGCTCGGCGGCTTTCCGGCAGAGCCCCGTAGGGAGCTGCAGAGGGTGGTCAAGGCCACGGGAGCCGTGCGATCCCGCGGCGCTGGGAGACCCGGGTCTGGGTCGGATCCCGTGCCTGTCTGGGAAGCGTGGGAATGGGGCCAGCTTCGCGCTGTGTTGGGGAGGCCCCCTGTGACCGCACCTGTAACCCACCTGGCAACCCCATCAAGTGCCGAGGGGAGCGCTGCCTTCCCGTCGCCCCTCTCAGACGAAAGTGATGACTCGCTTTTGCTAGGAGCGAAGAGATTTCTCGTACACTTGAACGACTAAGGCAGAAAGAGAAATTGCCGCGGAGGAGACACAAATGCAATGGTCTAATTATGTATCGTTGGCTAATCCGCCCCAAGCGGAGAACAGCGTTTGAGCGTTAAATGTTCCGAGTGGATGCTCCGGTTCCATTCTGTTCCGGCCTCAGCTGGTCCCTCCCCAGCTCCAGTTAGGTCATGGAAGATGGGACACAGGAACCCCTGGATCCTCCAGACTCTAGGGTAGGAAGCTGGAAGAGGAAGGGCTTCCGAGAAGACTGTCATCATCAGTTTGAAGTTCAAATACTTTTTCTAGGAAAAATGGGGTGGGGGGTGGGGAATAGGTGAACCACATGATTATTCATTATTTCTTGAACACCCATGTGTTCCAGTAATTTACTTGCAGTGTCTTAAAATCTTATTACGACCCTGGCAGTGAGGCTATGTTATCTCCAGGAAGATGAGGTCAGAAAAGGCTGGAGTTTAAGGGACTTGCCCAAGTCGCAAAGCCCTGAAGCCCTGGTACTGGAATTTCAAATTCCGTCTGGTTTGGCACCAGAATGCCTCGCCCAGGCAACAAGCTTACCAACTGGGAAACACCAGGCTTATTCACCTAATAATTCTTTCTTAAAAACAGCCAACTGCAAAACCTCCTAATTCCAGGCTGCCCATATTGGTTTCCCCAGGAGATGGGATTCCAGAGGTCAGAGTTCTAGCCACAGGAGCTGGGACCACCAATCAACTGACTCTGATTAGCTGAGCTGCACTGGTGTTCTGGAACAGCTGGTGTCTTGGATCACCAAGGGTCTGGAAGCGGGACACTGAGGACTGGAAGGAGCTTGAGTCCCTGGGCCTTTGGTTTAGGAGCTGGGCTTGCTAGACCCAATCCCACCTCCTCCCCTGTTGCAAAGAGCAATTAGAACCCAAGACAGCTTGCTGTGAAACAGAACATAGATGCAGAGAATAAGCAAATGGGAGGGCTTGGGCAAGTCGTTTGATCTTTCTGAGACTGTTTACCCATCTGTAAAGTGGAGATATTAATAATGTCAGATACATTTTGATCATTCAGAAGCTCATGTCTGCAAAGCACCTTCCCTAGTTCATATTTGATCCTGATGAATGTAAGTCATCAGCTTTACTTGTGGGGTACCTTTTGATGCCCCTGCTGACTCAGTTTTTCTTTAGGATGAACTGTTAATCTGTCCCATCTCCCTGCTCCTGAACTATGTTGAAATGACATCTGTTTTGTCTGTAAAATACTTCCATGATCCCAAGCTGACTGTTGGGCCAATGGAGGCTGTTATTATGTACACATGTAGAAGAGGGCTGGTTGGAGATAAATCTGTTTACTTTTTGTCTGTATAGACTCCACTTGTGTATCATGATAACAACATCCTAATGACATGATGTAGCTGAGAAAAGCCTGTCTCTGAGATCTGGGGGTGGCTGTTACTCCAGTGGCCCTCTTGGTGTCCCTTTAGGGCAGAGAGCAGTTGGCATCTCCTTTCCTGATCTACACTTGGCATCACTGGTATGAAACAGGATCAAGCCAGCAGCTAAAACAGAAAGTTCTGAGTTCTCTCTACCCTACCACCCTTCACCCTCATCTGGTCTCTGGATCTTAAAGACCAAATGCAGTTTCTGAGAAAGTCCATGGTAGTTGCATGGACACGGGTTCTCAAACAGCCTATCATGGACACGGGTGCTCACACCATTTGCTATCATGAGGGATTTTCCACTGGGAGGTCAATGGAAAGTCTTCAGGCTTAGAACTGCAAGTCAAAATTACTACTGAAATAGACACGTTAGCCAGGCTGTGAGGTGACTCACTTCAAGATCTTAGAACGTTACTCCCAGCCCAATGCAAAGCTCAGTTTAAGAAACTGCAAGAGTGCCCTTCTGGGTGACAGTGTCTGAAAATTGGCACTTTTAAGGGTTTGGGGAAGGGGAAAGGGAGAAGGGATGCTCGCTTGGTGGGATGGAGGCCTGGCACCTTGATATTGTTCATAGGTGACTTCCTGGGATTGTCAGGGTGACAGACCCTATGCTGGTGACTTCTGCTGACCCCAGGCCTCCAGGGCGGGGCCACTTCCAGGAGAGGTTACCATTTGCGTGTATACTGCGGACAAGAGCAGGTGATGCAGAAATGAGACACGGTGCTTGGTCTGCACCTGATGCAGCCCCAAATCTGTCTGACCTTGAGACACTCTGTAACTCGGTTTCCCTGTTGGTGTGGGGTGGTAGTGACTCCACCAGAGGGAGGCTCCTTCCAGGGTCCCCGCAGAGTGTTCAGGTGGCCCCAGAACCTTCTGAGATGAGAACCTGAATGATTCCCTTGCGATTGTCCCTCCGTTCAGTCACATCTCTTGAGCATCTCCTCCCTCCAGGCACTGTTGTAGCTGCCAGGGCTGTAGCAGCAGCGAGGAGACTGCGGCCCTTGTTTCCATGGAGCTTGTATTCTGTGGGAGGAGATTTCCAGTAGGCAAAGACCCACAGGATGTGTCAAGGGATGGTAAAGGCTAGGCAGGAGAGAAAAACAGGTGAGGGGTTAGCGCAGTGGGAGCGGGTGGTTTTTAGTATAAGTGGTTAGAAAAGAATGAGGGGAGCTGCGTGGGTGCTGAGTTCCTAAGACGAGAGGATATTGCTGGTCGACAAAGGGAAATCAAGTCTTTTTATTTCTTTTTTAATTTTTGGCCACGCAGCTTATGGGATCTTAGTTCCCCAACAAGAGATCAAACCCAGCCTTTGGCAGTGAAAGCACCAAGTCGTAACCACTGGACTGCCAGGGAATTCCCAATCAAGTCATTTTTTTTTCTTTAAGTTGTTGGTAAATTAGTATTTTTGTAGGCTGGGCACTTTATCTGTCCAAATCTGAAGCCTCCCAGGCTTCCTCCTTTATTAGTCATTTAAGTTCTGATCTTCTCTTGCCCCTCCCCCTCACATAAAGCCCCCCGGAGGAGGGGGCCAGGCCCTGTGTACCTGTATACTGGCTCCCATCCCTTGCCCTCCCAGGGGCCAGTCTTGCATGCTAAGTAGCTTCAGTCATGTCTGACTCTTTGCGACCCTATGGACTGTAGCCCACCAGGCTCCTCTGTCCATGGGATTCTCCAGGCAAGAATATTGGAGTGAGTTGCCATTTTCTACTCGAGGTGATCTTCCCAACCCAGGGATCAAACCCACATTTCTTATGTCTCCTGCATTGGCAGGCAGGTCCTTTACCACTAGCACCACCTCGGATGTCCAGGGGCCAGGCTTGGTGCTCACCAAATGCCAGATTTTGTCTTTGTTAGTCCTCCAGCCATCCAGGGGTAGATGCGGTTGCTAATTCTGTCCACAGATGGGGAAACTGGTACTCAGAAAATTCCGCTGAGATCTCACAGCTAGTAGGTGTCACAGCCAGGACTTGGCCCCACGTTGTAAACCTCAGAGCACCTCACTGTGATCTCAAGAAAGTAGACCCATGGTAAGTGTCAGGTCCATTTTTCCTTTAAATTTTTATCTCTAAAAAAAAGTTTGTCCTCTCCTTGACATTCCTCAGTTTAAGCAACTCAAACATTTGCTTATCTTTGTGCCTTTAGCAATTTCCTCACTAGGTCAGCTCTGTGTGATCCCTTCTGTAAAGAATTTCTGCTGGGTGAGGGGGAGATTCAGTCTCCACACTGGAATTGGGGATGGTCTTTGAAAGTCAGCCACTAGGCCTGAGAGGGTTTAGAGTGAGCTTCCTCTGTAATGGGGTGGGAGAGAGACGACTGGGGGCTTGTGGCTCTTCTGAACACTCAGGAATGAAAAGTCACTGCTGTTTGAATGTATTTTTCCATTGGTCTCCCTCAGGCAGTTTGCTGTGGCCCAGCCCCCTCCACCCTATGTGACTGTTCAGGGAGAGGAACTGAAAGATCCTTCTGCCAGGGCAGTGGGTACAGGGCACCAGGTTTGGAATCAAATGCAACCTGCTAGTTGAATTCACCAGCTCTATTGCTTCCTGACTGTTTGTCTCCAAGCAAGTTAGTTAATGTCCTGAACTCTGTGTGTGTGTGTTACTCGGTCATGTCTGACTCACTGTGACCCAATGGACTGCAGCCCGCCAGGCTCCTCTGAGCCTCAGTTTACCCATCTCTAAAATGGGATCCTGTTAGCCACCTCAGAGTTGTTGGACAGGAATCTGTATGGTTAGCATCCTTCATACCCATGGGGCCTGCTGCTACCTATGCCATAAGGGATGGGGGGATTCCCATTTATCCAGAGTACAAAGGACTTAAATGTGTGTGTGTGAAATTAAAAAAATTTTTTGACCACATCATGCAGCATGCAGGATCTTAAGTTCCCCGTTGTTGTTGTTCAGTCACTAAGTTGTGTCTCTTTGAGGCCCCATGGGCTGCAGCACACCCAACTTCCTTGGCCGTCACTATCCCCCGGAATCTGTTCAAATTCATGTCTGTTGAGTTGAGGATGCTACGTAACCTTCTCATCCTCCGATCAGGGATCAAACTCATGCCCTTTGCAGTGGAAGTGCAGAGTCTTAACCACTGGACTGCCAGAGAAGTCTCAAAAATGCGTTAAACTTTTGAAGTCTGAAATATTGGGATTTGATGGGACAGGTGTTTTTGACAGAGTACGAGCTGCTTATTTGGCCTTCTGAGTCATCGGGAAATTTCCAGAATGGCCTCTGTGTTTTGTGTTAATATTCCAGCTGAGTCAACTGTGTGATTTGCTAGGACCCTCCAGCCATTCTGGGCAAAGAGGATTTTCTTTCCCTTCCCATCATCTCAAGAGCCACAGAGCGCGCGTGGCTCATGGACGGTAGCAGACACCCCCTCAGTGTTAGCGCCCCTCCCCCAGAAGACAGCCCGTAGACCAAAGTGGAAAATTAGGCACATTGGCGTGCGCACAGATTTTAGCCTCAGCAGATAAGCATACCAAGCGTGTCATTAAAGCTGTCCAAAGCAATTGCCGTGGGGATCCTGTGTTTGCTGTGAGTCACTAAGGGCTATAAACACTCCAGAGAGGATGGCAAGCTGTGGTTACAAGGTGTGCGCATGCACGTGTGCGTGCCTGCATGTATGCGTGCCTGCATGTATAGTTATTTTTTAAGAATTGACTCTCCGTAAATGTGTTTCATGTTGAGCGCATCAGATGAGTGCCTGTCCAGGAGGGGAAAAGTCAGGATTGCTTCCTATTCTCAAGGACCAGGCCCTCTGTCCTTCTTGGGACAGCTACCATGAAGGTGGGGACTTCGGACTTTCTCTTGTCTGCTGTCTGGATGCCTTCAAGAGAAGCCGGTTAGAAGATGCTGATTGTGGCAGTTCCTTGGAGCTCTCACCTCATGGCATTAGCCCAGCTGGTGCTGCCACAGCCCCAAATTTAGAAGAAATTGACAGCCACAAAGGTGCGACAGGTATGTGCGTCCCACCTACCTAGTGTCCTGGCCCTAAACGATGAGGTTATGCCTGGGCCAGGGAGAAGGGGAGCTGGTGGGTTCGGTGTGGCGACCCTCCGAGTGTATCATGCTGGGCTTCGGGGACCGCTTCGGTGAACACTGTCTGCCCAGTGGCCAGTCTGCAGGTGCTGACTGCCTTGTCTTTTGTTACCGCCTAGATTTGGAGACGGGCTCAGGCTCCCAGCTAGTTTGGGCTGTAACTTTATCACAGGCATTGTGTTCAGTACCTTTTAATTGTACAGAAGCTTCAGAAAGCTCTCCCCGGGGGCCTGGAGAGAAGTAAAAACAACAGCTGCTGGTTCCTGTATGCTTTATTCCCTCAGCCTTGCCAGGGTACTTCTAACTTTGAAGTCCTGTGTGCCCAGGCAGGGAAGAATCCTTATTTGTGTTGAGGGCCGCCCAGGAGCCAGGCACTTTGTTACCTGTGTTCCTTTTCTTCCCTGCGGTTTCATTCATCAGCTGACGATGCCTTGAGAGCTACTGGGGCACCAGGAGGAGGCTGTGATGCTTTTCTTTTTCTCATTTTGGGCATAACAGCATCCAGTAAGCTGGGTACCTTTGGAAGGAGGGTCCCTAAGGGCCCGCAGAAGACAGCCCACACCTCTAACCCGGCAAGAATCCAAAGAGGCCAGCTGGCCTGTGACAGGAGGTTTGGCCTTGGCCATTTGGAAAGCTGGGATGCAGAGCCCTGAGAGGGAAGGGATGGGGTCAATTTACTCCCTCTCCGAAGCTCGGGAACTGAGGCCCAGAGCGAGGAAGGGACCATGCTCCAAGGTGTCACGCGGGATAGTTTCCAGGGTGAGACGTGAAAACTTACAAAGGTACTTGGATGTCTTGGCAAAGCTGGGTGTTCTCTCTCTTCACCCTCTTCCCTAGCTCCCTCTGATCTTTTGAAGGGGGCCTCAGACTTTGGGGATCACATCAGTCTAGGGTGATTGCTAGTATGCACCTTCTCAGGCTTCACCTCAAGATTCTGACTCTCTAGATCTGTGGAAGGGCCTGGGAATCTTGTATTTTGTATCAAGTGCCCTGGGTAAATTTGATGTGGGGTTTCCGTGGATCAGACTTGGAGAACCTCTGCCATTCATTTCTCTGTGAAGTGAAAGTCGCTCAGTCATGTCCAATTCTTTGCGACCCCATGGACTATACAGTCCATGGAATTCTCCAGGCCAGAATACTGGAGTGAGTAGCCGTTCCCTTCTCCGGCTGATCTTCCCAAACCAGGGATAGAACCCAGGTCTCCCGCATTGCAGGTGGATCCTTTACCAGCTGAGTCACCAGGGAAGCCCACTTCTCTGGGATTCGGTTAATTTTTGAGCAAGGAATGAGGGAGCCGCACACTCTGGCTTACTCCCTGCTCCCTGTCATCCTTGGCAGCATCCTTTTCCCCTCCCACAGGTGAACCGGAGTGGACATCAGGTACGTGAGTATCCTATTTCAATCCCACTTCTTTCTTTTCTAATCTGTTTCCCCGCCTCCACCTCTTCCTGCTCCTCCCCCTCACTCTCGCCGCCGCCCCCCCCCCCAACCTTTCCCCAGAATCTCTTAAAAAGAGGCACATGGATTTCTGTCTTGCGCTCTCACAAGACTGTGCTGTGCTGAGAAAGCCGCCAGTTAGGCCTTTTTGCTCGGATGTCCTGCTCTGTGTCCTAGGCTGCCACTAGCACTCACTCAGCCTTTCTCTCCACCAATATTCCTCTTTCCTTGAGCTCCTCCGAGAGGCCAGGTCCTGGGCTGGGTGCTGAGAGTCAGAGGAGACCACATTCTTGACCGTGGTTCATCCAGACTCTTCAGACACCATCCCGGGCCGCCCCCTTCCCTGCCGCGGGTCCCTTTTGTTGTTAGTCTGAACGCTGCGCCCATGACAGACGTGTTCAGCTGAGCGGCCTGTTCTGTGCTTCCTCTTGGCATCTCTTGCCGTGTCCACAGTACAGATGGGAGCCATGGGGACTGTTTCTATCACCTTATACCCTGTGGACTTTGTTGGCTTCTTCAGGGTGGGGGGCCAAGAGGCCTGGGTGGCAGAGTGGGATGTCCCCACTCTGCTCTGTCTGTGGTCCCCCTCTAGCTGGGAGACCCACCCCCACCAAGCTGGACTGCCTTCTGCCAGCAGCAGGTACAGGGGTCTTTAGATGTGGGCTAGCAATGGCTGCCCTGGATAGACTGTTTCCCCTCTTTTGTACCCCAGAAGAGGACAGCCCCCTTTTACAGAAAGGGAAATAGAGGCAGACACTGTGATCTCTTTGGGCCAGAACCATCTTATGGAATTCTCTGCCAAGCTGAAAATGGTCCACTGTCCTGTGTGGTAGCCGCTAGATTTAAAATGTAGCTAGTACGACCACACAGCTGAATTTCAATCTGTTTTAAAGGCCGCATGTGGCCAGTGGCTACGGTATTGGCTGGTGCAGCTGGTCCTGAGTCAGGGCTTGATACCACAGACGGGGCTATGGCCCATCACAGCTCATGAAGCCCAAGGTGTGTTTTCCCACTGTGCTCCTCTAAGGCTGTCCCACTTCTCCATGTGGTCTCCAGATCACCTGCCTCAAAACTACTCAGCTGTTTAGGTTTTTAAGTTCCTGGGTCCTCTGCCAAACCTGGACAGTCAGATAGCTATCTAGGGTGGCCCCAGAAATCTGCTCTTTAAACTCATCACCTCCACCCCGAGGTGATTTTGATCTTTTCTGAAATTTGTGAACCAAAGGCTCCAGCATGTTACATCTTTACTGTCGGGGGGTTTCTCAGCCTCCAGCAGTCCATCAGTGCCTTTCTGCCTTTGTCCCCCCACCCCAACCCCACTACCTGCATCAGGCCAGTGGCTTTCAAGATAGGGTGCCAAGACCAGTAAATCAGCCTCATCTAACAACTTGGTAGAACTGCAAACCCTCAGCCTGCCCTAGACCTGCAGAATCAGAAACCTAGAGTGAGCTCCGCAGTCTGGGTTTTAACAGACCCCTCAAGGCAGTGCTAATGCAGCTATAGCTTGAAACCAGTCACTCAGCAAGACTGCTCTAGGAAGCTCCTTCAACTTAAAAATTTCCCCCCAATGTCTTCTGTCTTCTCCTTCCTCTCCCCATCCTGTTTCCTGTTCCTCCTTCCCTCTGTACCCTGGCCTGTCCTCTTTCCAGCTTCCAAGAGCTGCCAAGACCTTTCTACACCCAGGGACTGCTGGGTGCGTGGCGAGATGATCCATCTGCCTTTTACAAGGGTCTTCGGGGATCCTGGCCTTACACGAGGGGTGGCCCTCATGGGGATGTGACAGGGGAGGCAAGCAGAGCGGTGGCCAGCAGACCGCCACCCCCATCGTCTCTCCCAGAATCCCAGGTGGTGGCCAGCTGTCCACCCGATGCCAGAATCTCAGAAGAGCAGAGGGCCAGATGGGCCAATTTCCCTGGGGCCCCTAGGCCTGCTTCGTGGGGCAGGCCCCTGCTGCTTCCCTTGGCATCCATCAGCCTGAAGGAAGTTGGCACAGCTCACAGCTGTGCTCAACAGACAGCACTTGTCTGTTTCATGTCTTCCCAGTGTTTACAGAAAGCAGGGAAGCTGGAGGCCAGCTCAGACGTGGCCGTGCTCCTGATCCACTACGGAACCTTCCTTATGCGGATCGCTCACCTCCGAACCCCAGTTTCCTGGTTCCGTGGAATGAGACCCGTAGTGGCAGCCTGGCTCAGCTCACAGATCTGTGATTGCATTTACCCGAGCCTGTGGATCTGGGAGAGTTTTGCACGCTCAGAGGCACCTTGCAAATGTGGCTCGTACCCCATCAGTGCTGGTGAGGGCAGCCCTGTGCCTCGGGGAGCCAGCTCCTCCTGCTTAGCTTGGAACATTGCTGGTTTCCGCACTGAAAGTCCTGTTATTGTTGTTCAGTTGCTAAGTTGTGTCTAATTCTTTTGAAACCCCATGGACTGCAGCCTGCCAGGTTCCTCTGTCCCTGGGATTTCCCAAGCAAGAGCACTGCAGTGGATTGCCTTTTCTTTCATTACCACGGAGCCCCCTGGAAAGCCCACTGGAAGTCCTACATTCTGGGAAACCCCTCAGTCCTAGGCAAACTAGAACAGTTGGTCTCCCTGTCTGTACCCCAGTGGCTTCCAGACACTCAGCTTTGGCCACCATACCCAGCTGCTTTTGCCATATAGAAAGCGATCCTCCTCCCAACCCTACCCTCCCAGCAGTGAAGGCTTCACCTGCCTGACTCCTGGCCCCCTACCTACCTCCACTGACGGCACTGAGCTTCTGGCTCTGCTCTCACTTCCAGCTCATTCAGGTCTCTGGGCATCGACTGATGGTCTGGCTGACCCACCACTCAGATTCCAGCTGAGCACATCTTTATTAAATCACAGTTACCCATTTGTGTACTGGATCACTCAATGGATGAATACTCATCAGGCCCTGAGTGGGTACCTGGTACTAACAAGCTGAGCCAAACCAGCCCTGTCCTCATTTTGCCGTGAACCATGTCAGCTCCCCTCCTGGCTGCTGTTGAGGGGCTTGGGGTCTCCTCGTTGTGCCAGGAACCAGCTGACTCATCCCCCCCCCCCCCCACCTTCTTCTTCCTATGTCTCCACCCCGTACAAAATCCAAATTCCACCCTGTCCTGGGCCCCGACCCTGCTGTAAAGTCTGTCTTGCTCATTCCAGCCCCTTTGTGCACAGTCATTGCCTTGCCACAGGGTCCTACCGGGGTGCTTCTCAGGGCCTTCCTCCTGAACTTACCCCCAAGTGGGCAGGGCCACAAGGCACCTACATATCTGCCTCCCTTCGTTCACCTGGAGCACAGAGTCGAGCTTTAGGAAGTGCTCTGAGAGGGAGAAAACACACATGTAGATTTCTCAGCTGGAAGGACCTTGGTATTATTGTTCTTCAGTCGCTAAGTTGTGTCCAACTCTGTGACCCCATAGACTGCAGCATGCCAGGCTCCTCTGTCTATGGGATTTCCCAGGCAAGAATCTTGGAGTAGATTGCCATCTCCTTCTCCAGGGGATCTTCCCAACCCAAGGATCATCTCCTGAATTGGCAGGCAGATTCTTTACCATGGAGCCACCAGGGAAGCCTAGGAAGGTCTTAGGCAACTTTGAATCTGGTAGCTGTATTGGCGCACCTTTGCACAGGAACCTCCTGTGGCAGGGAGGGCAGCGTATGGAGAACACCTGCAGCCCCACCAGAACTTGCTGGGTTTGGAAAGTAAGTCCGTCCCCCCTCCCTCTTGGAATTTGCGACCCACAGAAAGAGGCAGAAGTGGGGTGGGTGGGGAGTGTGGCTTGGGCACTGCTGGCCTCACTCCTCTGCCCTAGCCCCTGTTCTCAGGCCCAGCAGCCAGAGGCCCAGGTCTGATGATGTGAGATGATGAGTCCATTGAGTCTGACCCCTGCCCTTGTCTTTGTATCGCCTGGTTACTGGTGGTTGGTGGTTTAGTCACTCAGTCATAGCAGATTCTTTCGACCTCATGGACTCTAGTCTGCCAGGCTCCTCTGCCCAGGGGATTCTCCAGGCAAGATGTCTTGCCATTTTCTTCTTCAGGGGATTGTCCCAACCCAGGAATCGAACCTGGTCTCCTGCACTGCAGGTTAATTCTTACTGCCTGGTCGCTGTATCTCCACAAACATGTGGAAAGTTTGCATTTCAGTTTCCAGAATCTTTGAGTGTGATGGAGTCCCTGAGAGTCTTTGGTTCATTCATTCTTCAGATTATTACAGTGCGCTTGTGTGGAACAGAATCCTTGCTTAGTATCCAGCAAACAGTTGTAGATGAAACAGTCTTCCCCTCATGTGCTTAAAGTCAAGGATATTTTCGAGAAAAAAAATTTTTTCTTATGTTTATTGAACACTTATCAAATACTCTACTGGGAATTATGAATGTCATGCCAGCAAGTCTTAACAGCATTCATCAGGTTATTTTCAGAAAATTAGGCACCAAAAACTCTTTCTGTGTTTCCATTGTCATTGAAAATTTCCTAAGGTACCCTCTGCTCCCCCAACTTGTCCAGACAGAGCCTGGACAATTCCCTTCTTAGAATTAGGCTTCTGCAGACCTCTGAGGTCCTAATTCAGAAGCTGAGCATCTTAGGACTGGTGGTTGTACTTGGTCATGTCCAACTCTTTGCAGCCCCATAGACTGTAGCCCACCAGGCTCCTCTGTCCATGAAATTTTTCAGGTGAGAATACTGGAGTGGGTTTCCTCCTTCAGGGGATCTTCCCGACCCAGGAATTGAACCCCTGTCTCCTGTAATGACAGCCGGATTCTTTACCACTGAACCGCCTGGGAAGCCCTCCCCACCCCTGCCGCTTACATGGAAGAAACTAAGAATCCATTACATCAGTGAATCTTTCCATTGTTTGCTTCTCTGTCCTCAAGCCTAAGCCAGGATCCTAGTTCACTGGGCGTGGAAGCTAGCTGGGGCCCAGCTGGAGGAGGCTTGATTGTGTGTTTGGGCAGCTGCAGGGGTTTTAGAATGACCAGCAGCTCTTCTCCCTTCCCTGCTGGGCTCCCGTGGTGGCAGCAGTGGCTTCCCCAAAGACCACGTGTCCCCGTGTGACCATCTCTCCAAGGTAATCGGGCTTATGCTTGTGGCCAGCCCTGATGACCGTGGGCCAGAGCCCCACCCTCTTGCTGTCACTGAGCCAGCTCCACCTCCTTGCTTTCTGGACTGACTTGCTGGTTCTGGGCTGACTTGCTGGTTCTGTTCTGTGAGTTCTTCTCAGAGACTTGCTGTTTGCCAGGTGGATGTACCAGTGTTCTGAGCAGTTGTTTGCTTAGAGGGACTCTTGCTTCCCCTCCACATCCCTGTCACTGAGAGACTCTCTGGAAGGTCTTGTCACTTTATGTGCACTTGTGAACATCATGGAGGGGAGCCTGGTCTAAGTGTTAAGTGTTAGTCGCTCGTGCTAAGTGACTTGTCATGTTCAACTCTGTGTGACCCCGTGGACTGTGGCCTGCCAGGCTCCTCTGTCCATGGGATTCTCCTGGCAAGAATACTGGAGTGAGTTGCCATTTCCTCCTCTAGAGGATCTTCCCAACCTGGAGATAGAACCCATGGCTCCTGCATTGCAGGCAATTTCTTTACCACTGAGCCACTTGGGAAGCCCAAACTCTTGCATTGCAGGGTCGCCTGCATTAAACAACTGAAATAAATTAGGTACATTAATCATCCCATTTTCCAGATGGAGTAACTGTGGCACAGGAAGGTTAAGAAACTCACCTCAAGACCTACAGCCAGGAAGCAGAGGAGGTAGGATTCAGCTCAGAGTCCAGCTGGAGTCTGGCTGGAGCCCATGGTAGCCACCACTCTCCTGTCCCCACTGCAGCCGACTCTGCAGCCTCATCTGTGTCGATCCTGAGCTACAGCAGAGTCTGAAGTGAGGAATAACAAAGGGACTCTGTCCCTCGAGGGTGCCAGCCTTGGTGGGAAGCTCCTTGTGCCTGCCTTGTGGGTTTGGACTGGGTGGGGCTCTTTGTCAAGTGGAAGGGTCGTGGGGCAGCTCTGCAAACTCCAGCCAGAGGCTCAGGTGTGGTGAGCGCTGCACAGGTGTCCCTGACAGCCTGTCTCTCCCAGGGCTGTGGGTTTCCTGCTTCCCTTGGCCTTAACATGTTAAAGATAACAGAGGTTGGGATTTCCTTGGTGGTCCAGTAGTTAAGACTCTGAGCTGCCAATGCAGGGGCCATGGTTTTGATCTTTGGTTGCAGAACTATGATCTCACATGCCATGCAGCGTGAGAAAAAGATAAGAAAAAAAAGATAACAGAGGTTGTGGGAGGGTTTGGCTACTCTCCCTGTTCACCCTGTGAGTTAGGGAGGCTTGATCACCAGCATTCAGGGTGGCATCTGAGGCTCAGAGAGGTTTGTCCTTAAAGCTTAATACTATTTGTTAAAGAAAAAACACTAGGCTTTGTATTGTTTGCACTTCCTACTTTCCTGCTGCCTGCCCGGAGTCATGTAGTTACAGGACTATTTGAGTTGCAAATGATAGAAACATTACCTCGGACTTATAGTAAGGGAAATCAGTAGCTCCCAATAACTGAATTGGTCAGAGGTAAGCTAGCTTCCCTGGTGGCTCAAATGGTAAAGAATCTGCCTGCAATGCAGAAAACTGGAGTTCGATCCCTGGTTGGGAAGATCTCCTGGAGAAGGGAACAGCAACCCACTCCAGTACCAGTATTCTTGCCAGGAGAATTCCATAGACAGAGCAGCCTGGTGGGCTACAGTCCAGGGGGTTGCAAAGAGCCAGATACAAGTAAGTGACTAACGCTTTCACAAGCAAGCTTCAGGCACATCTGCATCCATAGGCTCAGAGGATTGTCATCTCCCAGCTTTCCTTTCATCTAAGCTTTGTCCTTTCTAGTTAGGAGGCAAAAATGACCCCAAACAAGTCTAAGCAACATTTTATCTTTTGGAGATTCCAACGTAGAGAGTCCTTCATTTCCAGTATTTCTAGAAAAAAATCCCAGGTCTGACTCTCATTGGCTAGTTTTAATTATTCAGTAGCTTTGAGCCAGTCATATAGTCCAGTAGCAAGGAATGCATTGATTGGCATGCTTAGGTCATGTGCCTTTCCTTGGAATAGGTTCAGTACAGTTCAGTCGCTCAGTCTGTTCAACCCTTTGTGACCCCATGGACTGCAGCGCATCAGGCTTCCCTGTCCATCATCAACTCCCAGAGTTTACTCAAACTCATGTCCATTGAGTTGGTGATGCCATCCAACCATCTCATCCTCTGTCGCCCCCTTCTCCTCCCACCTTCAATCTTTCCCAGCATCAGGGTCTTTTCCAATGAGTCAGTTCTTCACATCAGGTAGCCAAAGTATTGGAGTTTCAGCTTCAGCCCTTCCAATGAATATCCAGGACTGATTTCCTTTAGGTTTGACTGGTTGGATCTCCTTGCAGTCCAAGAGACTTTCAAGAGTCTTCCCCAACACCACAGTTCAAAAGCATCAATTCTTCGGTGCTCATCTTTCTTTATAGTCCAACTCTCATATCCATACATGACCACTGGAAAAACCATAGCTTTTGGAATAGGTTAGGGGAGGGATTTGTGAGTCTCCAGGGAAACACACAAGCTAAGAGTCGGGTACTAGCCAAAGGAAAGTCAGGGAGAATGTTCATCGCAGAAATGGAAGCTGGGAGGCAGAGGCAGGAGCTGTCCTCTATGAAATGTGAGGATTCCTTCCTTCAGCCAATGTGTTTGTGCCCCTTACTAGATGTTGTGAGATCAAAGAAAGCCTTGGATGTAGATACTGTCGGTTGATTATTTTGCAGATTTCCTTGAGCGCCTAGCCTGGGCCGGGCCCTGCTCGAGAGCTTGTGGAGGATCCAGGCTTTCTCTTTTGTCAGCTGTTACTGTCTCCCCGTTTCCTTCCTTATTTTCAAGGACCAGCTGGACAGTCACTGTCTCTGAAGTTCTTCATAGTCTCAAGGGCATAAGTCATCACGACCCCTTCTTTCTCTTTCTCCCATCCCTCTGTTTAAGCTCTTTTTTTAAAGTCACACTTGTCCCAAGAAGGCTTGTAGGAGGACCCCGGGAACTGTTGGCTTCTTGAGTGTGGAGCCTAGGTGGGCTTGATTTGAGCACCCCACCCCACCCCGTGTGCCTGCTCCCCCACATGCTGTGAGGGGCCCCTCACCAGCCCCCTGCCATGTCCCTGGTACTGCTGAGCACACTGAGGTCAGTGGCAGCAGCTGGTGCTCTGGGCGCTCCAGCCAGCATCTGGCTTTGCTCAGCCTTCCCACAGGAGTCAGATTTTCTGGTCTGCATCTGGAGTTTGGCCGTCTCCCTGGAGAGCATTGACTGGTTCCCTCTGGAGATGACCTGAATTCATAGCATCCCCAGCGGGCAGCGGCTACCTTCTCACAGCAGGGCAGGGAGTGGGCAGCCTGGGAAGCCAAGAATTTAGCAAAAGGGCATAGTTGTCTTGCCTTTGTTCTTGGTGTAGCCTAGGGCATAGGTCCTGGCTCCCATTTCACTCAGTATCAGCTGTAGGGAGGAGAACAAGCCCCCACCTAAGACAAGTCCCTGGATCTAGTGCCCTAAATATGGGGATGATGGAGACCATGTACCAGGTGCTCAAGGCCATGGAGCCAGACTGCCTGGGTATAAATCATTCCCAGCTGCTTAACTCCTCTGAGCCTCAGTTTCTCCATTTGTAAATTGGGGATGCTATTCCTATCCAACAGGGCTTTGTGGGGATGAAATGAGATAACCTGTGCACAGGACTTAGCATGGTGCTTGGCACATAGTAGGTGCTCAGCAAGCATCGTTTATATTAACCTTATACCATAACAGGCACTGGAGTGATACAAGGCTTGCTGGAAAGGTGCCAGGTTGGAAAAGTCCAGGGTCAGTGACCCGTAGGAGATAAAATCTGTGGGGCAAGGTGAATCTTGTCAATGAGATTTTCAGAGATAAGACCCATTGCAGTTGTCAGAGACTTACAAGTTGCGAGAAACCCACAGCGGGGCCCTTGGGGACAGTGCTTCATCTTTCCAAGCCTCGGGTTCTTCATCTTGTAGTGGGAATGAGGAAAGCCACCTGGCAAGACCTGCTATACAGTAGGTACTTAATAAATGGAGTCGCTGCTTTATTAGCTTCCCAGGTGGCCCTAGTGATAAAGAAACCACCTGCGATGCAGGAGTCATAAGAGATGAGGGCTCAACCCCTGCATTGAGAAGCTCCCCTGGAGGAGTGCATGGCACCCCACTCCAGTATTCTTGCCTAGAGAATCCCATGGACAGAGGAGCCTGACAGGCTAGTCCATGGGGTCGCAGAGAGTCGGACACAACTGAAGTGATTTAGCATGCATGCATGCTGCTTTCAGAGAAGGCAATGGCACCCCACTCCAGTACTCTTGCCTGGAAAATCCCATGGATGGAGGAGCCTGGTGGGCTGCAGACCATGGGGTCGCTAAGAGTTGGACACGACTGAGCGACTTCACTTTCACTTTTCACTTTCCTGCATTGGAGAAGGAAATGGCAGCCCACTCCAGTGTTCTTGCCTGGAGAATCCCAGGGACGGGGGAGCCTGGTGGGCTGGTGTCTATGCCGTCACACAGAGTCGGACATGACTGAAGCGACTTACCAGCAGCAGCAGCATGCTGCTTTATTAATAAGCCAGGTTGAATGGGTTGCAAATAATAAGATGTTTGTTAAGTACGGGGTTTGGTTGGTGTGGGCAGTACTGGAGGTGCCTTTCCATAGGGTGGGAAATGTGTGCATCCGGCCGCGCACACACCGGATACTCTTCTGCCTGCTGGGATATTGAGTCTCGACCATGAGAGCTTCCACTTTGTTTTTCGTGGTGTACAGTCCATGTCTGGCCTCTGTGCTGAGCAGTGATGAGAGGAGGTAAATGGCGGGGGTGGGCGCAGAGAACCATGGCTGAGCTGCAGAGTGAGAGGACGCACGAGTGAGCCTTGAGCCTTGGCGAAGTTGCTGGACTTCGTCCCCTCACAGACGCAGGACTGCCAGGTCTGAAGGCCATGGCTGAGCCTTCACCTAGCCTGGCCGCCCCCAGGGAGGGCCCTGCCTCCCACTGCAGGGTGCCCTGCCAGGGGTGCGCCGGTGTTTCAGCTGCAAATAGCAGGTGCTTACAGGAAGGCGTTCAGATCAGAGGAGGGCTGCTTTATAAGGACACACAGGCAACCTCAAGAAGTCCAAGGCCAGCCACGTGGGGTCTGGATGCTAACACTGGAGGCCTGGGACAGTGTCCTCTCTCCGATCCCACCCCCTAAGAATTTCCAAGGATTCTCCCTAACTGCCCGTCTTGCTTTACTGCTCTGCCAGGGGGTCTGCTCTTGCATGCCTTTTTTCAATCCTCTGAGATGCCTGAGAGACAGAGAATCTGCTTGGTCTCAGCCTCATCGATAGCCTGTGAGACCCTGGGTCAGGTGACTGTTCCATCTGCTGTGTCTGTCAGGGTAGGCAGGGTCCCTGATATATGGAGCTGCTGCCTTCCAGGGCTGTGGGAAAGCAGTTAGGTTAGGGAGACAGACTGACTCATCGTGTCCAGTACAGGTGTTCCTCCTGAGCTGGCACACCTGCAGGAACTGGAAACACACTTCCTCTCTAGCAGCCTTTACAGCCTTTGATTCCTTTTAAGCGTTCACTGTTATATTGAGCCCCGAATGGATCTCACCGTAGCATCCACCCTTGGCCCATGTCCTACCATTTGAGGATCTTCCGTGCTAAATCTATTTCCTCGAATGCTGACCCCCGCCTGACAGCCTCGGTGGCCCATGAGCCTGTACACCTTCCTGCACCAGCTTCCTTTCTCTTAGCATCTTTTTTTTTTTTTCCCAGCCAAGGGAGAGCAGATTGTGCTGGGGAAGTAGGAGGACGGGATGTCCTGCCTTGATCCGCCCAGCTTGACTTAACCTTCTAGTCTCCTTGTCTCCCACCGGGAGCCCTTTGTGAGCGCAGACAGAGCTGCTGGCTTCCCGCACATCCGAGGAAAGAATGTGTGTTCCTGGCTCTCCTGATGTTTAAGAAGACTCCTCAGGAGCCTGGGAATGTCAGGTGGGCCCCCCTAGCAGCAGGCAAGGAGAGAGGGAACTAGGAACTCCATGCAATACATTTAGAACTGCTGGGCCTGGTATTATAGCCTTGGGCCAGGCCACAGGGGTACAGAATTAAGTCACAATTCTGCAGCCCACCAACTACCACCACCCTCCCCGCTGCCCCCGCCCCACCCCCAGCACTGAGAGCTCTTAGGTCAGAAGGAAGAGACATCCAGGGACGAGTTCATGTCCTCCTTTTGGGGTCCGTAAGCAACGTCTACGGCCAAATAAACAGCACTTGCATCTTGGCAACGGGGTCCTCTGAACATGTGCATGCAACCAGGAGATACAGAAAGAGGAGGTTGGAGAGAAAAACAATACATTCAATGCCGCCCCGTTGAAATAGGAGATTGAATTTCTCTGCTTGGAAATGTTTAACTTGAGTCAGCCACCTACCTCCCTTTCCAAACCAGACCAGCCTGGGTTGGAGATCTGGTTTTTCTCCCCGCCCCCCAGCTTCCCCCATATGAGCTTTTTGCAGGTGTGCGTGCAGAGCAAATGTTAATTTGAAAGGAGATTTATAGCTTTCTCTGGAGATTGGGAGCAGGAACCATTTCCTGGACAGTGGGGTTATTGTGGGTTAATTTTCATGATTACTGAAGGGATCTTAGCGGAAGACTCTTGGGTCCTGCCTGCCCATGATCTCTGCTGAAATCTGTGCTGTCAGCCCACCTGGAGAAGGGCCAGAGGGCTGCTGTTCCTCGTCCCCCGCCTCCTGAGCTTGGGCTTTGTTGTCCAGGGTCTCGTGGATGAAGAGCAACCAGAGTGTGCGTAGGGGTTCACTGCGGATTCCTGGAATGCCCGCAGCTATGTGCCCTCCGCCACCGGGGAAGGAGTGACCTCCCAGGCTGGGCTGGTGAGCCGCCTGCAGTTCCCCGAGGGATGTGGTAGCAAGCCCACAGCACACGGGGCTTTTTCTTGTTACAAGTCCAGTCACAATGCTAACACCTGTTCCTGGTTAGGACACGTGCTTCTTCAGTTGGCTTATTTTCAGCTGCTTTGCCCAATTGTAGAAGCAGCTTTGAAGCATCTACAAAGTGTGATGTGTGTGTGTTGCTTTGTGTACACTCCCCAGCCTCCCAGGCCCATACACCCCAGTTAGGTACATATGCGCTCAGTCGTGTCTGACTCTTCGGAACCCCATGGACTCTAGCCCACCAGGCTCCTCTGTCCATGGGATTCTCCAGGCAAGCATACAGGAGTGGGTTGCCATTTTCTTCTCTAGGGGATCTTCCCAACCCAGGGATTGAACCTGCATCTCTTGTGTCTCCTGCATTGGCAGTCGGATTCTTTACCCAGTGAGCTACTTGGGAAGTTACACATATCTCTTCTCTTTCTCCTTGAGCAGCCTCAGTGATCCAGACAGTTTCAGATGCATCAGGAGAGATGTGCATGAAAGGCCGGATGTTCCAGGGTTGAAGTTTGTGGATGGGGGAGGAGGAAGAGGAACAATCTAGAAGTTCTCACCAGATTAGGGCAGGAGGAGGCTGGCTTGTGAGAATAAATACAGTTGACTCTTGAACAACATGGGTTTGAACTGCTCAGGTCCACTTATACATGGATTATTTCAATAGTAAATACTACACTATTACACCATCTTCAGATAGTGGAATCTAACAAGATTCTGAGGGCTGACTGTAAGTTACATGCAGAGTTTCGACCGCGTGGAGGGTAGGCACCCTAACCCCAAGTTGTCAAGGATCAGCTGTCTATGGGATTCCCAGGTGGCACTAGTGGGGAAAAACCTGTCTTTCAGCGCAGGAGACATTAAGAGACGTGGGTTCAATCCCTGAGTTCTGACGATCCCCTGGAGGTGGGCATGGTAACCCACGCCAGTATTCTTGCCTGGAGAATCCCATGGACAGAGGAGCCTGGCAGGCTACAGTCCCTGGGGCTGCAGAGAGTCAGAAACGACTGACTGAAGCGATTTAGCTCGCATGCACGCACGCAGCTATGTATAGACCAACAAAACATCTTTGACCTGCTCGGAACCATTCACCTCCAGTTTCCCTCTTTCTCATTCTGTTTGTTCCTTCATTCAAGTCAGACACTTGGATTCCGCTGCAGGCAAGCCTAGAACCTGCTCTTCTTTCATTGGAGTCACTTTCCCTTGGGGTCGGGGGAGGGCTGTGGAAGAGAGAGACTTCAAAGGAAAGCATGTTTGGTCTTGAAAGCACCTCTGGCCAGAAGATCGCGGTCCTGGGGAGTTTCAGCCTGATGTAAGGCTTCCCTTGCCCCCAGCTTATGCCCAGTACTAACCTCAGCTCTCAGGACTGTACTTGGTGCTGAGACACACACTACATGGCTCCTGCCAGGAGCTTCCAGAAAGACCTGGAAGGATGCTGTTCTGTGCGAGAGATTTCCTAGTCTGGGTTGGCACGGTCATATGTATTCCTCCAAGGAAGACAGCCTAGGCACTGGTCACTGTGGGTGGAAATTCTGTATCGTCCCTCTGTCTTTTTACTTTTTTTTAAGATCAGGGGGCTGGGACACAGTTGTGTGTTTTGTTGAACTGGGGGTGAGCTGTGCATGCGTGCTCTAGTGTGTGTGGGGCGGAGTGGGGGATGGTGAGCAGTGGGGTTTTTTTCAATTTACATTTTTTGAATTCTTTTCTCCTCTGCTCTCCCAGGAGGCAGCGTGCGGAGTGGAGTAAGCATTTGACCTTTGGGAAATGTTGGTGGAGTGGGCCAGACAGAGGGGGAGATGTTTGGTGGCAAACTGGCGGCAGCTCAAAGCAGGAATTCAAGTTGCATCTCTGCCTTTCTCAGCCCATAAACAGCCAAAAGTGAGGGAGGTAGGCGGCAGGATAGAGGGGGCTTCCACGCCTCCAGATTAGGGTCTCGTGGGCACTGCCTCAGCGACCAGCCTGAGCTGCTGGAGCCCCACTCTGGAGACTGCTCAGCAAGAAATGTTCTACCCAGGGGGTTTGGGTCAGGAGTTTCCAAGAGAAGCCCCTGGGGATCCAGGGACAAGGCTGATGGACAGAGGGTGCAAAGGAGCTCTCAGAACAGAAGGATGTGGCTTCCAGAAGGTGGAGGGGCAGAGTGAATAACTGACTTGCACAGAGCACTCAGACTGTGCCAAGCACCGTTCTTATATGTATATAGTCCGTGTGTCTATATGGGCTGTGTGTGTGTGATCACTCATGTCATCCTCACAGCAGCCCATAAGATGGGTACTGTTACTGCCCCATTTTACAGGTAAGGGAACTGAGGCAGAAAGAGGTGAGTAAGTGTCTGTGACTCAATTCAGGTCAACTCGCCTCTGAGGTGTTTCTGGTCACTCAGCTCAGGTACTTAGTGAGGATCTGTCAAAGCCAGAGGTCAGGTGTGCAGCTTCTGAGTTCAGGTGGCGTTTTCTTACGCAGGGAGAAGTTCTGTGCACAGACATAGTAACTCAGGGACTTGAGTTTGCCCTCCTCATCCCACTGCTCTCCCTCCACCCCACCACCAAAACAAATATCACTTATTTTTCTGTGTCTCGATTACACATTTGGTTCATAGACCACACTGCTGAAATTCCCTGGGTTAAATAAGGTAATTTAAATCCTGAAAGTTGTAGCACAGTGGGAGAATGGACACAGCTGTAGGGCCTGCGTTGGTCCCAGGTGGCGCTAGTGGTAAAGAACCTGCCTGCCAGTGCAGGAGACATAAGAGACGCAAGTTCAATCCCTGGGTCGGAAAGATCCCCTGGAGGAGGGCATGGCAACCCACTCCAGTATTCTTGCCTGGAGGATGCCATGGACAGAGGAGCCTGGCGAGCTACAGTCCATGGGGTTGCAGAGAGTCAGTCACGGCTGAGGCGACTTAGCACTAGATGCCTCAGAATCGGTGACTGCAAAGGCCTCTGGAGATGGGATGGACAGGGGGTGCTCCAGGCTCTTTGAACAGGTTGGGGAACTAGGAGGATGGGAACTAGTCCAGAGAGGTAGGGCTGTACCTAGCCGTCTGCATGGGTGGAGTAGGAGGATGTCAGGAGGAAGACCAAGGTGGGAGAAGTGGGCCCAGGCCCCATGCATCAGAATCCCTGGGTGAGCTGACCAAGTGGAGAAGCCATTCCTTGGGCCTTGGTTGACTGCCCCTTAATAAGGACAGTAAAACCCACCATTGTAATCCTCCCAGGGATTTGGGTGATAAGCGTAAGAGAGGTGAGAGCACTGTGAAGAAAATGTGAAAATCACAGTACTCAGCTTAACAGTATCAGCCCGAGTGCAGGCAGCCTCTGAATGAGAAGATGCTTTTGCTCCAGCCTGGGCAGAAGGCCTCCAGCCGGCCTTGCTAGCTGGTGTACATCCTATATTTCCATTTGAGCTCTGTTTGTTAGGATTTGGGGTTGGGGGGGTCCCCAAGCAAGTGGAAGAAGAGCATTCTGGGAAGAAGCATCTCAGGGGAGCCAGCCAGCCCTGGTTTCGGTGCTTTTGTCATCACATCACCCTCCGAGGCGTGCCCGGCACGTGGAGCTTCCTCTGTTCCTGGGTTGCTGAGCACGGTCCCTGGCCTTCCAGATACAGGTTGTTGAAAATATAGTCATGCCAGAGACCAAGCAGGGTTTCCTGTGAACCAGCCCACGTGTCCTGGGCCTGCTCTTTCTCAGCCCAAGGTAATTTTTCAATTAACTTGATTGGCTGGAAACCGGGGCGCCCTTGGAGTGTGGGAAAGAGTTCCAGGCCGGAAGGGCCCTCCCCTCTGCCCCCCGCTGGCTTGGGGCTTGACTTCCAGCGGGAGGATCCGATTTCACATCAGGACACCAAGACGTGATCCCAGTGCCCCTCTGAAAAATCCCAGATGGCGCCTTCTGGAAGCCCCTGTGGGCTCCGCGCTGGCGGCCGGCCTGTCCTCCTCCCCTGCCCCCGCCCAGGCTCCCTGACCCGGGCTCCAGGCAGTGAGAGCCTCGGGAGGTTTCATTACTGACTTTATTGCTAAACAATTTCAAAAGGCGGCCCTGCTAGTTTTCATAAGTGAAACATTTAAAGTATGCAAAGCATATTTTATTTCTTCCTGGAGCAGCTGCTCAGTTGGGCTGGAGAATAATCAGGAGCAAGTTACAGGGATCAGTGTACCACCCTGCAGCTCACAGGCTCCACGGCCTTGGGCACCTCCCACTGCGGGAGCCCAAGATGCCCTCTTCCTTCCTGCCCCCTCCGTGGGGTCAGGCATCCTCCTGATTGCATCAGAATTGGCTGCCAGCATTGGCTGAGGGTTCACTCCATGCCAGGCACATCTTGGAGCTTTTTATCTGTTGCCTATAGGCTGTCACTGCATCCCTGGGAGACAGATACCATTGTTACCTTCATTCCCCATATGAGGACACAGAGGTGACCTGCTGGGGTCCAAGAGCTAGTCAAGAACTAAGCCAGGATGTGATGCAGGTAGCCGGTTCCAGGACTGCAGCTCTGAACCATCGTTGTTGCAATTTTATAGGTGAAGAACTTGAAGGACGTAGAGGTCAAGTCATAGTGGGAGACGCCCGTTCTTAGTTCATCTTTTGAAGCAGCATTTGAGACAGTGGGCCTTCCAGGTTTGTCGTTTGTCTGGGCTGCAGCCTGGATCTGGTTTAAATTCTCCTAAAAGCCCAGATCTGGTTGAGATACGGATCTCGGGAATTTGAAGATTCAGGAATTTCAGACTTGGCCGCCCTCGTGTGCTGGCGTCGTTAGGAGAGCCCTGGCTGGGCCCTGGTCGCCCACTTCTCTGTAATTATTTACATCTGCGAGGGCCTGCGGCTTGCTGCACACGTATTTAACCCCTGAGTTGATTGATGCCTAAGAAACACTGAGCAGCGTGTTTCAGCCAAAGAGTGTTTCCAGTTTGCTTCCAGGTTGTAGTACCCAGTGGCCTAGCAGTCAAGGCAGTAGATTCCAGACACCGTCCTTTGGGCCTCAGTTTAAAGTAGAAAGTTTTAGTTGCTCAGTCATGTCCGACTTTTTGCAACCCCATGGACTGTAGCCCACCAGGCTCCTCTGTCCATGGGATTTCCCAAGCAACAGTACTGGAGTGGGTGGCCATTCCCACCTCCAGGGGATCAGGATCAAACCCAGCATCTCCTGCATTGCAGGCAGATTCTTTTCTGTCTGAACCACCAGAGACTCAGTTTGACTATTTATAAAATGGGGATATATGGGACTTCCTTGATGGTCCAGTGGTTAAGACTCTGTCCTTCCACTGCAGGGGACAAGGGTTTGATCCCCGGTTGGGGAACTAAGATCCTCCTTGCCAAACAGTATGGACAAAAAAAATTAAAAAATAAAATAAAATGGGGGTATAAATGTCTTCCTTCCCCTGGGCTTCTTAGGAAGGGAGCTCCCCTGCTGGGAACTAGGCCAGGAAGAACCCGCTCTCTGACCAGTCGGCCAGCAGCTTCAGTCTGCTGTGTGTATTCTGGTAACGGGTGGAGAAGGAAACAGATGCAGGTGTTTTGCTGCTGACTCAGACTCGGGTGGAAAAGAAGGCAAGGGCTGGGCTCTCCCTGCAGTGGCGAGGCCTCAGTCAAGTTGCTTCCTCCTGGTTGGCCATGAGCTTTGTGCTTGATACGTGGATGGGCCACATCATGAGTTGGTGGGTGTAACCAATGCAAGGACTTCTTTCTTTTTCCTCCTTGTGTTTTGGTAATTTTTTTCCCCTAAAGGGTGGATGCTGAAGCTGAAGCTCCACTGCTTTGGCCACCTGATGTGAAGAGCCCACTCACTGGAAAAAACCCTGAAGCTGGAAAAGATTGAGGGCAGGAGGAAAAGGGGGCAGCAGAGAATGAGATGGTTGGATGGCATCACTGACGCAATGAACATGAGTTTGAGCAAACTTAGGGAAATAGTTAGGGACAGGGAAGCCTGGCGTGCTGCAGTCCATGGGGTCACAGAGAGTCGGACGCAGCTTAGTAACCAGACAACAATGACAAGGGTGGAGAAGAGGGAGGCGGGATGGGAGGAGGGAGTCACATATGGGAGGGTGGAGAGGGAGATGGGCAGTGCCGCCTGGTGGCCTCTGCCCCTCTCCTGGATCCGTTCCTTTATGAGCCAAGCCTTGGGGAAGGGAGAAACTTGTGGTGAGAGCGAACGCTGGGGGACCCAGCTGATTTTGCCAAAGTTTGAAAAAACGCCCAGTTCCAGTTCTGTCCCACTCTTTGACCTGGCATTTATTAATAGTTTGAGAAATATGCACAGCATGGCATTTAGGACTGGGAGCCTAGTCTAGTTAAGAACATGAGCTTTGCAATCAAACAGACGTGGGATCTGAGTTGGGACCCATGCCACCTGGACCAGCCCTGTCACCTTAGACAAGGCTGTCTGCCTGCCCTGGTCTCCACCTCTCCATCTCCATTTGCATGTGTGCAAAAAGGAGAGGATGTAGCACTGTTCACTGAGAGAATTGGGTGGTCCGAGGCTTAGGGCCAGGCACATAGTCAGCACCTGAAGAGGACCTAGAGCCTCACACCAAGGAAGGCTGAGGGGTTAGTGCTCGCAGACCTCACCAGGTGGGAGAAGAGGAGAAAGGCTGATTTGGGCAGGAGAAGTCTGGAAATGACCTCAAGGCAGAACCTGAAAGTTTGTGCCTTCCAGGATTTCAACCCAGGGGGACTGGTCACTGCTGTCAAAGAAAAGCTAGAATTAAAGTACACGTGGGGGTAGGTTCTCACTGGTTTTGTGGAGGTGAATTCCATTGTCCGTTTTGCTCGTCTGGTTTCTGAAAGACAGTGATATAACTTCGTGTGCTTAGCACATAGAAGCTGGCCTTAGGTTTGTGGGTTTCTGGGCACCCAGAAAGTGGTTCCTGACAGAAGTAGTTTATCAGTAGTTTATCAGAGTTATCTTACAGTTGCAAGGGATAGAAAATGCAACTTAAACTGGCTTAAGAATGTATTGGCCCACATAACTGAAAAGTTCAGGAGTAGCTTCTGGCTTCAGGTGTGGTGTGATCCAGGACACAGATATTATCTGGCTCCAGTCTTTGTCTTGTTGGTGCTCCCTTCTTGGTGGCAGGATGGCCACCAGCACCTCCAGGCTCCATCCTCTCATCCATCATTACAAAGAGCATCTCCCGGCCCAGATTCCGACTGATTGGACTGACCGGTGTCATGTGCTTCCCCTTCTAAACCAATCACAGTGGCCAGGGCCACTCAGCTCTCTCATTGGTCAGCTTGGGTCTTATCTCCACCTTTGAACCACACTCCCATGACTCCTGCCCAGCAAGTGGATAGGAGTGGGCTCCTTAAGGGCCCCAAGGAGGCCTGGACACCTGGCTTTGGGACAAGGCAATCACTGCTGCTGCAGACCATCACGGACTCAGCATTTAGGTGTTAGGAGGGGGCTCGCCTTTCCACCCTCAGACAGATGCTGTATTTGGGCAATGTGTATTCATTCTGAAGCTAGAATCACCCGCTGAGTGGCTGTTGCAGACCCCTGAGGACTCTGGGGCTCCTGCTGGCTGTCAGTGCTTGGCAGCATCAAGCCACATGTCCAGAAAGTCTGCCAGAGACTGTTCTTTCTGGGCTTCAAGAGCAGTGGACACAGGAAGCAAAGATCAGGCCAGGCTGCCTGCAGGCCCATGTTCTGCAGCACAGATCCTTGGGTTTGGTTGTGCCTGAGAACAAGGAAGCTATGTTCTGGAGGTCTGTGATTCCTTCAGTTCCCCCAGGGCATCTCTGCTTTAGAACCTGTGACCGTCATCGTTCCAGGGCTAGTGCCTAGCACATGACTGGTGCTGAGTTGGTGCTTGGTGAGGGATGGTCGAAGGCTTCCCCGGTGGCTCAGCTGTATCTGCCTGCAATGCGGGCAGGTCTGAGTTTGATCCCTGGACTGGGAAGATCCCCTGGAGAAGGGCATGGCAACCCACCCCAGTATTCTTGCCTGGAAAACTCCAGGGACACAGGAGTCTGGCAGGCTACAGTTCATGGGGTCAAAGAGTCAGACAAACTGAGCAACTTAGCATGCACACACGCATGAGGTACGGTTGAAGGAAGCAAATCCCTTCCCTGGAGAGAATCAGATTCCTGGGGTGCGGAGCTGGATGGGCACAGCTCTTCATGAGAAACAGGGGCTTCCCCCTCTCAAGACTGTGGAAGAGGATTAGTTTGGCAGTCAGGAGCCCAGGATGGTGTGGCCGGAAGGTGTGTTTATGCACCAGCAGCTGCACTGGAACAGCTCTGCAGGAAAGACGGATTAAACAGTGCCTCAAAGAAAATACAGTTACTATGAAATCTGAGCAAAAGACAAAGGCTGCATCATCTGGTACCTGCCAGGCCCACCCCACCCACTTGTAGTAAAAATTACCAGGTGGTTCTCCCGGGCCCTGGCGCGGCCTTGAAATTAATACTGTTGAGAAGTGGCTGGGAGGTTTTTGAGAATCTCCTCTTGTTTGGTGAGGGCTGTATTGTGTCCCATCACCCCAAAAGCTTTAAGCCTCAGAATCATGTAACAGAGACAGAAAGAACACGGAAATCTCTAGCAAAGCATGGTTCCAGCTTTTGTCTGCCTGCCATTTGCCCTGTTCCTGGTTTCTTGGGTCTGTCTCATGTGCAGGGGGCAGGAGGGCAGGGACGGCAGAGTAGGCAAGATGAACAGAGGTGGTCCAAGAGGGCTGTTTTCAGCTCACTATACAAAAACCAGGCAGGAGGGGAGCCCAGGCTGGGTCTGTGAGGACCAATCAAGCAAAAGGAAGTGATTTCAAGTCTCTTCTTAGTCCTGGAGGCCCAGCCCTCAGGCTGCTCTTCCCAGATTTGTCTCTCCACAGACCATTACGTTCAAGTCCCACCTGACTCAATATCCCTATGGAATTCCAGTAATTTACAGAGCTTTGAGGAACCTTTGAGGCTGAGTCTAGAACCAAGGGCCACGTTGCTTCTTTTGCCCCTGCTGACCTGACCGAATCCAGGATTCCTGGCTCTGCTTGGCTGTAGGGTCAGCTTAGCCAAGAGGTTCTGTGACCTCAGGCCTTCCAGGCTTGGGGATGCAAACAGTGGTGTCTATCCAGGAGGGTTTGAGGGCTCCCTGTTAACCACAGCGGGCCCTGAGAGGGAACATAGGCTTTGCCGGCCTTGGGGAGAGCTTGCAGACTGGCACCTGGACCCAGAGGAGAAGGGGTAGAATATAGCTCAGGGGTGACTGGAAAAGGCTCTGCAGCCAGACTTTCTGAGTTCAACCACCTGTTTTCTCCCTGCCTTGGTTTCTTCTGTAAAATGGGAATATCCCCTTGGGATACTGTGAGGATCAAGAATTAATGGTGTGAGGATTTAGAGGTAGTTTTGGCATGCGTGGCATCTGGTCCCATCACTTCATGGGAAATAGATGGGGAAACAGTGTCAGACTTTATTTTGGGGGGCTCCAAAATCACAGCAGTTGGTGACTGCAGCCATGAAATTAAAAGAGGCTTACTCTTTGGAAGGAAAATTATGACCAACCTAGATAGCATATTCAGAAGCAGAGACATTACTTAGCCAACAAAGGTCCATCTAGTCAAGGCTATGGTTTTTCCAGTGGTCATGTATGGATGTGAGAGTTGGACTGTGAAGAAGCTGAGCGCCAAAGAATTGATGCTTTTGAACTGTGGTGTTGGAGAAGACTCTTGAGAGTCCCTTGGACTACAAGGAGATCCAACCAGTCCATTCTAAAGGAGATCAGTCCTGGGTGTTCATTGGAAGGACTCATACTAAAGCTGGAACTCCAGTACTTTGGCCACCTCATGCGAAGAGTTAACTCATTGGAAAAGACCCTGATGCTGGGAGGGATTGGGAGCAGGAGGAGAAGGGGACGACAGAGGATGAGATGGTTGGATGGCATCACCGACTCAATGGACATGAGTTTGAGTAAACTCCGGGAGTTGGTGATGGACAGGGAGGCCTGGCATGCTGTGATTCATGGGGTCGCAGAGTCGGCCACGACTGAGTGACTGAACTGAACTGGCATGCATGAGAGGAGAGGCTCACCGCGATGATGATGATGCTTGAATTCAAGAATAGAGAGATTGCATTGTAGGAATGCAGCTGACCTCTTTCTCGTCATGTGCTCCCCCCACTTAAAGGCAGAACAGAGGAAGTGCCCTTAGACCACCAGCAAAGACCCTTACCCCCTCTGCCTGGGCAGTGCGTTCTGCCAGCAAACCCCTCTCTGAATCTTTCTTTTCAAGATTCCCCTCTGCAATCAGGCCCTGGATTCTTGGGACCTGAATACATGTGATCCTGTTTAGTCTTGGGGCCTGGGAACCCGTCTCTCACGGGGATTTGATATGCATCATTGTGCCTCAGTCTTGACATTTTAACACTCCATGAACAACCTGATTCCTAATTTTTTTTTTTTTAATATTTATTTGTCTGTGCTAGGTCTTAGTTATGGCATGCAGGATCTTTTTAACTGTAGCATGCAGAATCTTCAGTTGCAGCACTCGAACCCTTAATTGCAGCTTGTGGGAGCTAGTTCCCTGACTAGGGATCACCTGGAGCCCCCCTGCATTGGGAGGTGCAGAGTCTTAGCCACTGGACTACCAGGGAAGTCCCTGATTCCTAATTTTTGGAACAAATATCATCCTAATGTTCTGAGATCACTTCCTGGACCAGATTTGGCAGTGATGAAAATAACGGCAGTCATGGCGGCAGTAGTGCCTTTGAATACTTACAGCCTGCCAGGCGCTGCTGGACCAACCCATTGGCGGGGGGCTCATGACCCCCAGGCTGACCTGGGCTCCATCCCACAGCCAGCAGTGTCTCTGAACTCGGGCGGGGTCACCACAGCCCTGCGTAGGTGCTATGAGGATCCAGTGAGATGAGGCCTGTAGTCCAGTGGGCGGCATCCTGCACAGTCAGGGTCTGAGAGCGTGGCCGTGCCATCAGCCCTTGTCTCTGCCAGAGAGGGTGTTTGGACTGGGAGAGAACCGTGGCATCGCTAAGCAGAGCATCGTGCCATCTGGAGTGACCTCCAGCCAGCCAGGGCCAACGGGGCATGGTTCTCAGGGCATCCAATTTCTCTCCCACAGAGCAGGTGTAGCTCAAGTGAATGGAGGTAGTCCACCGAGCCTGGGGCTGGATTCAAGTTCCCCTTCCGCTGAGCCCTGCTGGAGGTCAGGGGGCTGCTGGGCCCGGTACCTGGATTGGGGAGGAGGATCTATAAAAGTCAGTTAATGGAAAATCTGAACTATGTTACTGCCTCTCCTCCCGCCACCCCCCACCTTTTTTTGGCAGTATAATTCCCTACAGCAAAGTAAACAGGTCTTAAGGATACAGTTGGAGTTTGGTGAGTTTTGACAGATGTGTGTGTCTATGGTAGTTTTTCAGGGTGTCCATCTATGACGAGCAGCCAGGGACTGTCACTCCAGCCTAGGCTCCACTTGGAGCCCCTCCATGTTCTGGCTCCTGCCCTCCCCCTGCAGACCGGGTGACTCCACCTTCTCTGCCATTTAAGCCACCCCTCCCAGGCTGGGAGGCCCACAGGTCAGGGCTCTGAGGTCAGTGAGGCCAAGGCCTTTCCTCAGATCATTGGGGAGATTTGCCCTTTTCTATAATAATGGTCTTGATGAGTGACATGTGACCCCCATTTAGAACCTTCCGGAATGTTTCCACTTAGATGATTGCTTTAATGCTTACCACAGGCTTGGGAGACTGGTCTTGGCTCCATTTTCAGATAAACTCAGAGGTCACTTGTCCTAAGGTCAAATAGCCAGGAAGCTGGGGAACCAGGACTGGACCCCAGTGGCTGACCCAGACTTGCCTAGCCCATGTTCGCCTTGCACCATGCTCGGCGCAAGCCTGCCAGGAGCCCAGTGCTGGGCTGGAGCTGGGCGTTGCATGTCAGCAGGGCCCCTGCTGCCTCCGTGGCCACATCCTTAAGGAGCTACATGGGGACTGTGCCCCTGGGGAGGGTGGTGCATGGAGTGGTGGCTCTCTGTGACCCCCAGCTCCACGTAGGAAACAAGAATGAGCTTATACCTGCTGGTGGGGTGTTGTGGGGGCAACCCTGCCTCGCCTGCCATCTACCAGGGTGAGCACACAGCAGTGTTGGGTTCCCTCTGTGTTACCCACGGACTCTGTTGCCCTCTCCTCCTGCAAGACAGTATAGTGTGGGCAGGTGCTACAGCTAAACTGCTGGCTTCTACCCCTGACTCTGCCTTTTACTACGAATGACATTGGTCAAGTCACCTAAATCCTGTGCCTCAACTTCCACATCTGTTGAATGGGGTGATCCTACTTCATGAGGTTATTGTGAGAATTCACTAGTATCTGTTAGGTGTGTGACATACTTAAAACAGAGCCTGGAGCACATACCTTGTGCTCTAGAAATGTTAGTAAAGAAGTCATTGTCATTGACACACAGTAATTACAGTATTATTGCTGTTTGGACCTCTGGCTTGGAAAGGACAGACTCACAAACCTCTCAAATGGAGACAGCTCAGAGGACTCTTGGATGGTGCCCTACAGTCAAGGAAAATAAGCTTTTTTTCCTTTCTCTTGTTCCCAACTTGATGAGCTCACAAAAATTAAGCCAGGAAAGGACTTGGGGCTCTTCCCTGGGGCCAGGAGTGGTGGTTGGTTCCGGGAAACTGGTAGATCAGCAGGGAAATCAAAGGCTCTCCAGTGCCAGGTGGCCCTGCCCAGCTGGTGCTGCTGCAGGTCTCCACACAGGTGTAGGGCTGAGCTATGCTCACCAGGCCCCAGGTTCTCGTCTCTTAGCATCTTTTTTTTGCCCTCTGTGCATGTTACCTCCTTGTTACAACATGGCTGCTTCAGTTCTGACCACAAACCTACTTTCCAGGCAAGAAGGCAGGGAGGAGACAAAGCCTTTTTTTCTTTTATTAAAAACAAATTTTTTGGTCATATTGTTGCTTTGCAATGTTGTGTTTATACTGTACAGCAAAATGAATCAGTTATACATATACATATATTCCCTCTTTTTTGGATTTCCTTCCCATTTGTTGTTTAGTCACTAAGTCAAGTCTGGCTCTTGTGAGACCCCATGGACTGTAGACCACCAGGCTGCTTGGTCCTTGGGATTCTCCAGGCAAGAATACTGGAGTCTGTTGCCATTTCTTTCTCCAGGGGATCTTCCCAGCCCAGCATGGAAACTGTGCCTCCTGCATTGCAGGCAGATTCTTTACCATTGAGCAAAGTCCTTTTTTCTTAAAGGGCTGTCTCAGGGACTATCTCCTATATCTTATCAGCCAGGCTGAGTCACACAGACAATTCTAGCTGCAAGGGAGGCCAGGAAATGGCACTGTTTAAAATGCAGAACACCCACTGCACTCACAAAAGATGTCCTAGGGAGGCACAGGGTCTCCCCAGCTCCCTTTGCCACCTGATAGGTATGCCACACCCCCTTGCCCTTGAGAAGAAGGCCCTGGAGGCTTCCACTGTGTGGCCTGCCTGCTGGTAAGGCCACCCCTGAGGGCAGCACCATTGGTGACTGGCGGTTTCCCGGAGGAGGGCGGCAGGGGAAGAGCCATCTCCCAGGCAACAGTTGCTTCCGGCTTCCTTGGCCAAGAACATTGCTGTGTCTCTGGCTTCTTGGGCACCAGGCCCTTTCACCACCAGGCTTCCCTGGTAGCTTAGACAATAAAGAATATGCCTGCAATTCGTGCAGACCAAGGTTTGACCCCTGGATTGGGGAGATCCCCTGGAGGAGGGCATGGCAACCCACTCCAGTATTCTTGCCTGGAGAATCTCATGGACGGAGGAGTCTGGTGGACTACAGTCCATGGGGTCAAGAAGAGTTGGACACAACTGAGCTCCTAACACACACACACCTTTCACCACCATTCGCCCCCTGCCCTGCAGTCTGAGGGTGCGTGGTTGCCCAGTGACAGGCAGAAAGGAACACAGCCGGTCTTTGCTGTTTGTGTCCCTCCCCAGAGGCTAGAACAGTTTCTCCAGGAATGTGGCTCCTTCCCCAGCTTTCGGCACAAGGCTTCCTCCTGTCCGTGAGTCTGCAGCTGGATCTGCCCCAGATGCCTCACGAACCCCACTTCTTCTCTTCCCTGCTTCGTGACCCTGGATGAGTGCTGACCCCAGAGCTCTGTGAAGAGTGCATTCCTCCAAGGGCACTGATATTAGATGTCAGGCGAGTGTAATCTCCTCGGTTCTGTCTCGTCTCAATAAAAATTTGAAGCGACGGACATAAAGACCTCGGCACATCACAGCTCTTGGACAGACCGTGTTATAGCTCTCTGTTCTGAACAGACCGTGTTATAGCTCTTAGACAGATCAGTGTTACAGCTCCATGTTACAGCTCAGTTTTATTTAGAAAATAGCAGGAAAACACATCCTCGAGGCGTGAGGGCATGCCGACCCAAAGACGAAGAGGAGAGAGAGCTCCAGCCCTTTGGCTCCTCTTTTTATGTTTTATCCTCCTCCCTAGGCCTGCGCTATGTGAATTGGGCTAGCCAGGAGTGCTGTTTGTTCTACCTGAGGTCCTCACGCTGGTCCTCGGACCTTCCTTTGACCTTCCTTTGTTCTGTTTTCATGGGCTTTTCCCTTCCTTGTCTTTTAGCCACCACCATTTTGGACTCCAGTTTCCTATTCTAACTACCTAACATTATGAAGGCCCAGAGAAGGACAGTGACTTGCCCTAGGTCACACAGCAAGGTAGTTGTCCTTCTGAGGCAGAAACTCAAGTCTTCCAACTCTCACTTCTTCATTGCTCCTGGGGGATGAGTTCGCTCCCCTCTGCAGAGGGGAAGGGGAGTTGAGGGCACACACGGTCCTCATCATGCGCACATTTAAGTGTATCACACGTTCCTATCATTCCATTTCACGGGTGAGGCCACTGAGGCCCAGGGAGGGGTGTGCATGCCTGCTAAGTCCCTTCAGTTGTGTCTGACTCTTTGCTACCCCATGGACTGCAGTCCAGCAAGCTCCTCTGTCCATGGGATTCTCCAGGCAAGAATGCTGGAGTGGGTTGCCATGCTCTCCTCCAGGGGATCTTCCCAACCCAGGGGTCACACCTGAATCTCTTGCATCGGCAGTCAGGTTCTTTACCACTAGCACCCCCTGGGAAGCCCCCAGGGAGGGGAAGTGCCTGCAGATGATCCCAGAGCCAGTAAATGGGGTTCAGTCTTGTGAGGTTCTCTGTGATTGCAGTCCCAGAGCTGTCACCCCTCTTTAGCCCTGGAAGGGTCCAGGTGGTGCAAGATCTAGTCTAGTGGGGGAAGGGGCAGTTACTAAGCTTGGACAAGCCTCTCTCTTTCTGTGGAGTTGTTTTTCCAGCCGGGTCTCCTGAGACTTGGCTCCAGCAAGAGCCACACCTGGTTCCCGCCCTCCTGCTTGTTCAGAACCTGACTCAAGGGGCAGGGCCTAAGTGTCCGGTATACCTATTAGCAACCTGAGCACAGGGGGGAAAAGAAAAATCCGCCTTTGCCACTGTTAGCTCAGGAGAGGGACACACAGCCCCATCTTGCTCTCATCCAAGTAGTGGTGGTGAGAGAGCAGAGAAGGTTGTGCCAGGCTGCTCTGTGCCTTCACCTCCGTCCTCCTGGGACATCATCTAGCACAGCGCTTTCTCATGATGACCCCGTTTCATTGTGACGGAAGTGGGGTTGCTGGATAAAACACAGCACGCCCAGTTACATTTGAATTTCAGATAAACATCGAATCAATTTTCAGCATAAGTATGTCCTGTGTAATAGTTAGGACACACTTACATTAAAAATTATCATCTAAAATTCAAATTTAACTGTGCATCTGGGCTTTTTTGGTTCGTTTTGCTTCACTTTGTTTTGTTTTGCTCAATCGGGCAACCCTAGAGGGGTGACATGGTCCCCACACAGTGTACATGGCAACTGAGAGCCAGAGAAATCACAACAAGGGTCACAACAAAGGCCCTGGTCACAACAAGGCCCTGGTCAGGCCTGGATTTGAAGCCAGGTCTCTTGGAATCCTCTGCTGTCTGCATAGATAGCAAACAACCTCAGTGGCTTCCTCTGGGCAGTTTGAGAAAGCCCTAAAATAAAATAAAAAACAATTCTGGCTTCTACTTGCCTGGTAAGGTAAATATAAATGGGATACTTAGTAGTCACTCACACCCTACTGTGAAATAGACATTTGGTAACCGTTGAGTGGGAACAGTCCGTGGCAGCTGTGACTGGGGAGAGTTGATGAAGGAAAGTGTCTTGGCCTATTTGGGTTGCTATAACAAAAATACCGGATGGCTTATAAGCCACAGAAATGTCTGTCTCACCGTTCTGGAGGCTGGAAGTCCAAGACTAGGCACTGATAAATTCCATGTCTGGTAAGGACCCTCTTGGTGATTCATAGCTGTCTTTTTTGCTGCATCTTCACCTGGTAGACAGGTCACTAATCCCATTTGGTTCCATCCCATGATGGCTCTACCCTCGTGATCTGATCAGTTCTCTTCACATACTGTCATCACCTGGGGATTAGGTTTCACTTGTGATTTTTTTTTTTTTTTTTTTTTGGCTGCACTGAGTCTTCGAGGCAGCATGCAAGATCTTCAATTTTTATTTGCCTCCTGCAAACTCTTAGCAGTGGCATACGAACTCTTAGTTTCGGCATGTGAGATCTAGTTCCCCAACCAGGGATAGAACCTGGGCCACCTGCATTAGGAGCGTGGAGTCTTAGCCCCTGGACCACCAGGGAAGTCTCTCACCTACGAATTTTGAACACAAACATTCAGTCTATGGCAGAAAGCGAGAATGAAAGTTCTAGAGTCTTGAGTACAGCTGGAGATGGCAAGCCAGGGCTTGGGGCACAGAGTGTGGTTGGGGTTAACATCTTTTATAATCTGACCCTGGCCTACCTCTCCTTTCCTCCTGCTCTTCCTCACCTGTAACTGTTCACTGGTTACCCAGGGAACTCTGGCTTCCCAGAACTTCTCAGGCTGTTCCCTCTGCTCACTGCCCCCGTCCCCTCCCCAGTCTTCCAAGACCTATTTCAAATATTCTGTGCCCCAAGCAGGAACTGCCATGGCTTTGTGTTATAATTACTTGTGTTGCTGCTTCTACACGCAGCAGACTTTTTGAGGCTGTGGGTGTTCCCTTCTTTTTAGACATCAGGCAGTCCTGCAGTATAGACAGCTTGCAAATGTTTGCCTGGAATAAGGGCAGGGGAGGGACCCCCAATGCAAACTTCCTAGTTTGTAGGTTTTTCTAAGAGACTTGGACATTTCCCAGCCTGCACTTGGGTCTGTGCGTGTCAGAGTAATCAGGAACTCCTCCTCAGACAGCCTGCCTCCCCGGGATGCAGGTTTGGGTTCCTTTAGCCCATCTGGGGTCTGGGAGCACCAGCCTGAGGGTAGGACCTGTCTGTGACATTCACCCAGGGGTCCCCAGTGCCTGCAGAAGCAACTGGCTTGGAGTAGGTGCCTGTGAACTCTTGCTGGGTGGATGGATGGATGGAGGGGATTGTCTGATTGTTACGTCATCATACAGTGTTCAGGACACTTGAGACCCCTCAGTGAATGCAGGCCTCCCACATTAATGAGGGGTTTGGGGCATGTCATCCAAAGTGCTGTCAGAATTGGACCGTGGGTGGGGCTGTTTTAGGGCTGTTGATGTAACTGTGGGGCTGAGACTGCCCGACAGGGAGAAACCTGTGAAGAAGGAAGGAAACCCTTCTGGCAGCCCAGAGGCAGGACGAATCTAGCACCTTCAGAACTGAAAGTCCCCCAGGTGGCCTGAGGAAGGCCTCCGATGGGGTGACAAGGCGGCTGATAAGCAGCCAGGGAGGGAGGGTTTAGAGCTCAGAGTGAGGTGCTGTGCCCTGTGTTTCAGGCTGGAGATTGCTGGGGGCTGAGGAGGAGCTGGGTGGCGAAGGAGGCCTCTGCTCATGTGGGTGGCAGCTGGACCCAGGTGGCCTCAGAGGAGGTAGTTGAGGTGGACCAGGAACAGGGGCTGGAGTTGGTGCCACCTTTCCCCAGGCTTCTGGGGGCGGAGGGACCCCAAGTCCCTGAGGCTTCAGCTCTGCTCCCCCCCAGCCTGCCCCCACAGGCTTGACTCTGCCTTTGGGTCCAGGATCCCCGAGGAGTGCAGGTTGTGGGACCTTTGAGAACACCGCGCACCTAGGAGGACCCTGGTCCTCCTAGCATCAGGAGCCTGGGAAAACAGCCCCGCTTCACTGGCACTGAGCACTTGCTGTATACACGGAGTCCATCTCCTGGAACAGGCCCCATGAGAGGAGGGAGCCTCACCGCTAACCCCATGAGGGTTAGACCCATTTTACAGAAGGGGCATCTGAGGCTCAGAGGGGGAGGGACTTGCTTGTGACCACACTCGTGGTCAGTGAGGTAGCTAGACCAGAGACCCTGGGGCCTCAAGAGCTGTGCTGCAGCTATGCCCTCTTCTGACCCTCACAGGCAAGGACTGTGCCCGCCCCACTAGGATGGAAAGAGCTTGGCCTATGGCAGAGAGAGGTACCAACCTGCAGGATGGTGTGAGCGTAGTGATACTTCCAAGGCCAGCCGCTCTGGGCCTGCTTCCATGAGCTTCTCAAAACCTCCTTTAATCAGTCTCTAAGTGAGGTGAGCATCTTGCCTGGGTCTGCACTGTCCTGAGTTACTGTTGCGCCAACTGTGCCTGGAGTCAATCAGGTCTGGGTTCAGACCCCGCCTCCATTACCTACTCAGTTCATGAACTCACGGAGTTTCTTAGTCTCTCTGCACCTTGACTTCCTAACCTGTGAAATGGAGTGAGATCTCCTGCCTCCAAAGGTTTTGGTAAATGAGGTAAAGCATGTAAAGTGTAACTGGGTGTGACTGTAATGCTCCCGCCCTCTGCAGGGAGGGAGACCCCGGCCATTGGAGTGGATGCTCTAGTTGCAGCCACAGTGGAGCCCTAGACAGTGCGGAGGGATGCAGGGGTGGGGATCCCACTCAGCGTGCTCTGCAGACTGTGGGTGGGGCCCAGGCCTGGGGCAGAGGCTCTGTGCAAGAAGTTTGTTTTACGGTTTTCTTCCTGGAAAGGTGGAAAGGTGCTGAGCACAGAGAAAACAGGAAAAGCCAAGGCACCTTCAAACTGTCCCCAGAAAAGTGAGCGAGCACAGCCAGCGCCCCCTGTCCCTTGCTCTAACTACATGCCCTTCTCCCCTAGCGCTCCTGCGGGAGGAAGTGTCCCGGCTCCAGGAGGAAGTCCACCTTCTCCGGCAGATGAAGGAGATGTTGATGAAGGACCTGGAGGAGTCGCAGGGTGGCAAGTCCTCTGAGGTCCTCTCGGCCACCGAGCTCAGGGTCCAGCTGGCCCAGAAGGAGCAAGAGCTAGCCAGAGCCAAAGAAGCCTTGCAGGGTGAGTGACAAGTCGGGGACAGCTCCCTCCTCTCCCTCACCTGGGGCTCAGCCGGGGCCATGGGGGCACCGCGAGCCAGGCCCCTGCGTCTGCAGGGGGCGTGGCGTGGACCCGGGAGCCCCCCAGCACGGCTGCCCCTTCCTTCTTGGGTGGAATCCCGTGTCGTGCTGGGTCGGGTACAGGCGCCATCCCTCCTGCGCTGTGACCACCTCAGGTTCGCCATCACGGCAGGTCATGGGGCGCCTCCTTCCGAGGCGTGATTGGCAGGTAGTCAGTTATCTTTGCTGACCCAGGGTACTGCCCCAGCAGTTGGGTCTCCTCTTTCCCAGAGCTCTCCAGGTCCTGCGGTGCCTCCCCTGCAGGACAGGGTGGAGTTGCGGGGCTCTGTGCTGGAGGACACATCCACCCGCCACTTCACTCATGCTCACCATGGTGGGCGCCGCAGGGGAGGGCTTGGCCTCTTCTTGCTTTTACTTGGTCTGAAGGGGCTCCCCTCTAAGACATGCAGCACCCAGCCCTGGGTGGGGGTCGGGGAGGAGCTGGGAGAGAAACCATTTGAGGAGACAGGAGGTCAGTGGGCCCACGTGTCACCTGCTTTCCTTAGTGCTGGCCTGGGATACTGGCGGCTGACATACCCCTTTCTCCTGGGAGCCACCTGCCCACACTGTGTCTCAAGAGGTTATTTGAGAAAGATTGGAAGGCTTCTCCGAATAGTCCTGCAACAGAAAACACTCGGGGAGAAAATATTTGGGGAGGTCTACCTTGATCTCTTGAGCCTCTCTTAGTATCTTTGATTCTCCTGGGGTGGGAAGAGGCAATAAAGCTTGGCAAGCTCCTTCCCACTTCCCACTGGCTAGAACCACTAAATACTCTCTGAAGACTTTGTTTATGAAGCCAAAACAGGTTTATTCCTTACGTTGATTTCGGCCTGCTGTAGCAAAGACCCCAGACAGGGTGGCTTAAAGAATCTGTTTGTCCCTTTCTTCTGTAACTATCCCAAGGGTGTTTCAGGCTGGTGGCCATCTCTGCTCCCCTTGGCCTGTGATGGATCCAGGGAAAGAGCTGAAGTGCAAGGTCAGAGAGTGTCTTTGGCAGGAGTGTGATCATTTGGCTGCAGGGAGTGCTCGGGGTCTGTGTCCCAGCTACAAGGCTCCAGAGGGGTAGGAGTGGAGGGTGGAGAAGGCAAAGGGATTTTGCTAGATGGCTAGTTGACTCTATCCTCCTGGGTTTCCCTGAGCGGAGGTGTGAAGTGAGCAGCAGAACGCTGGTTAAGCCAACTGTCTGTCCAACACCCCACCACCCAGGAAGCTCAGGAAACCATTGAGCCCTCATCCAGGTGTTCCAGCCCCTTTCTGTATCCTTCTCAGCAGTACATGTTATTCTTCTGGTGGGCCCACTTGGACAGTGCTCAAGGTGGTCTGTTCAGGCCATGGCGGGCAGGTGGTCTGTGTCATGGGCCAGCTGACGCCGCATGATCAGAAGTCCCTGTGCCGGGCACACACACTTTCTCTACACAAGCCTCTTGCAGTCCAGGCAGATCTGTGTGAGCCTCCTCCACTCCCAGCTTCCCGGAGGCCCTGGAACATCCCTACCTTTCTCAGGAAGGAGAACCCAAGTCTCAGGAGTCTCTCATACGGGGCACATGTTCCTGGGCCTGGGACATATGAGCTGATGTCCTTTGGTCTCGCCAGGCTTTGCGATCCTGCAGAGTTTGGGAAAGCAGCCAGACACTGTCTCAGCCTCCTCAGCCGGTGTTCATTGCAGGACAGAGACACCTGCCTTCTGTGTCCTGGGCCAAGGAAAGAGCTCTCACCCTTATTCTGCCTTCTGGACCTGTGAGGAGGAAGAATCCCTCTGTCTGCTGTTCCAGGGCCCAGGGGAATGGGCATGCAGGCTCATTTACCCTCCACTCCCCAGCTCCTAGCACAGCTGGCCTACACTCTCCAGACCTCAGCTTTCTGATCTGAATGATGGGACAGTAACAGTGAGTTACATGCGGTCATGTCTGTGAAGGCTGTTACCATGATATGCATCCTTCTCTGTGTAGCCCACAGGACATAGAGCTTTGCAGGCATTTCTTCCCAACTCTGTGCTGTATGATTTCTTATCCATCCCCAAAGATCTTCAGGGCCTTGCTCAGGGACCCAGAGATCCCCTTGATGGGGCAGCTCCTTTGTAGGAACAATAATCTCATCAAGAAAGATTTGTCAGTATTCATTCAAAGAAAGCTTTATTGAACACCTACTATGTGTTCTAGTGGGCTTCCCTGGTGGCTCAGACAGTAAAGAGTCTGCCTGCAGTATAGGAGACCCAGGTTTGAACCCTGGGTCGGAAAGATGCCCTGGAGAAAGGAATGGCTACCCACTCCAATATTCTTGCCTTGGAAAATCCCATGGATGGAGTCTGGTAGGCTACAGTCCATAGGGTTGCAGAGTCAAACACGACTGAGTGACTTCACTTTCTTTTTTTCCTACCGTGTTCCAGCACTGTTCTACGCGTTTGGTCTGTGATTCACCCCAGTCCTGCTGGGAGCTATTAACCCCTTTCACAGATGGACACAGCTGAATGAGGTTCAGGGAGATTAAGTAACTTGGCCAAAAGTGACAAGCTAATTATCAGCAGAGTCCAAAACTTTATCCACTGTGCTAAACCCCTTTTCTTCCCTCTGGATGAGGTCACTAGGGATGAAGTCAGCCTGGACAGGAGAGACTGGAGGCTACCCTAGCTCAGTAATGGGGACAGCAGATTCTGTAGTCAGATCTGGGCTTGAATCCCAGCTCTGTTGCTTACTAGCTATGTGACCTAGGGCAGATTCCTTAACCTCTCTGAACCGTAATTCTCTTTCAGAAGGTAATAATACCTGTTTTTCTTATAATTGGGACCAGTTATAACTGGTAGCTACTTCACAGAATTCCCAGGAGGATTAGAGATATGAAGCACTTGGCCCAGTGCCAAGTACCATTAGTGCAAATATTTAGTGATGATCAGATGAGAGCGGGCTTGGCAGACCTCCTTGGATCTCTTTGGAGATACTGGTCATCTGATTCCCATTCAGGGTGGCCCAGACTCTAGACCCCCTGAGCCCATCTGCGTTCAAGGTAGCAAGTGTTCCTGAAAAACAGTGAGGTGAACACCTCCAGCGGCCTCAAGCATCCTGCCTGGTGTTCTACAAAGTCACAAAGATGCTTCCTCCCTGGCCACAGCACGTGGTGAGTAAATTGCAGACAGATGTAGGCAGAAGGAGACTGGGGCATGAAAAGGAATTTATATGCCCTTAATGAGAAAGATGAGAATAAATGCACCAGCCAAGAAAGCTGCAGATGTTGGACAACACTTGTTAACAACCAGTGTCCCTACGGTGGGAAAATGCAGAACCCCCAAAGACTTCCACTCTGGTGGTCCCCACCTGGCCACCCTCAATCTAGTAGCTTGGGTTGGTTGAAACTAGAATTTTTCTTTCTATATATTTCTGTATTTATTTGGTTGCACTGGGTCTTAGTTGCAGCACACAGGATCTTCAGTCTTCGTTGAGACATGCTGAATCTTTAGTTTCAAGATCAGGGATTGAACCCAGGCTTCTTGCTGCACTGGGAGCTCGGAATCTTCGCCACTGGACCACCAGGGAAGTCCCAAAACTGTCATTTTTCAGTATGTGAGAAAATTAGGAACCCAAGCAAACACCCGAGACATCAGGCCGCGATTCCAACATCAAAGAATCCAACAAAAAGAATCAAGTCTGGGAGAATTGGGGTTTAGAAGGTTCCTTTGTTTAGAAGGTTCTGCTGGGATGAGTCTGGGAATGTTTGGTTTAGGACTTTGGTCTCACCCTGAGTTCAAAGGCAGAATCTCTGAATGATTGTTTAATAAGGAATGGTGTCGTTGAGTTTATAAACTTACCCAGAGTCCCTGCATGACCCCAGCCCTATACGCGTGGTGAGCTTGTTGCCTGGGGGACTCCTTTAGGGTGTCTTGATTTTCCCCTCAGTTTCATTGATTTCATTCAAGATTCAAGGCATTACAGAAACAATGCTCATGAAAATTTTCTTCTTCCCTTTTTTAATCACTTAATGGCATGTCAAGTGTGTTGAGCATTTTCCCACAAGGATAAATACTCCTTGAAAACATAATTTTTAGTGACTCCATAATGTTCTGCCAAATGGAAGCCCTGTAATTTATTTAGCCACTTTTCTGTTATTGGATATTTAAGTTGTTTCCACTTTTTTTTTCTTTTCATTCTTGCTGTTATGTAGCACTGCACTATACAGATCTGTGTAAATCTGTTTTCTTAGGACAGCTTTTATCAAATCTTCTGGTCTCTGGACCACTTTACACGCATAAAATTGATGACATCAAAGAGATTTTGTTTATATGGTTTAGATCTATCAGTGTTTGCTATCTTAGAAATTAAAAGCCAAACATGTCTATATTATCAGTAACTTATTTTAAAATAACAATACTAAACCTATTACATGTTAACATAATTTTTAAGTGAAAAATGACTTTTTTCCTAAATAAAAAGACTTGAGGGTGAAGAGCAGCATTGTTTCACAATTTTCAAAAACTTTTTAATGTCTGACTTCATAGAAGACTGCTGAGTTTTCATAGTTACTCCTCAGTCAAGCTACTGTGATTTGTTGTTTTGATTGAAAATCTAGCATCACACAGATATGTATCTGGAAGAGGGAGGAGTAAATTAATTGTCTTATTAGATAACTGTGGATATTTCTCTTGATGCTATACTAGAACTCACCAAATGGTAGTTTCTTGGAGGCATGCTGAGTGTGGAATCTAAATCCATATCCAATGACGGTTTTGTTCTCTGGATGGACAAAACCATTGGTCAGATTGGCATTTTGAATGGAGATTGTGGCTCAGTGGTAAAGAATCTGCCTGCAAGGCAGGAGACCCGGGTTCAATCCCTGGGTCAGGAAGATCCCCTGGAGAAAGAAATGGCAACCACTCCAGTATTCTTGCCTGGAGAATTCCATGGCCAGAGGAGCCTAGTGGGCTACAGTCCACGGGGTCACAGAGTCAGACACGACTGAGCAACTAACACACACACATATGGAGATTGTACCCATACATGATTTTTTAGAATCTAACGTTGATCACTCAGAAAATGATGGTTCCCTGAGTGATGTGAATCCTCCAAAGGTTGATATATTTCATTGTCCAACATCAAAAAGTCACATCTGTTAACATCACCACCAGTCTCTTTAGAAAAGTCTTTAAGTCTTGAGGAGCTGGTAAAATCCTCATGGCAGATTAAGTTTGCCCAAATTCTGATTTTCACTCAAAATTTCAAGTTTTATCAGTGGCAACAAATACTATCATTTGTTTTCCTAGAAGTAATAGGCTTACTTGTTTGGTAACTTATTAGTTCAGTAGTTTGCCAGATACTATAGCGTGTGTTAGTCATTCTTTCCCCACTCCAGTACTCTTGGCTGGAAAATCCCATGGGTGGAGGAGCCTGGTGGGCTGCAGTCCATGGAGTCACTAAGAGTCAGACACAACTGAGTGACTTCACTTTCACTTTTCAGTTTCATGCATTGGAGAAGGAAATGGCAACCCACTCCAGTGTTCTTGCCTGGAGAATCCCAGGGACCAGGGAGCCTGGTGGGCTGCCGTCTATGGGGTCGCACAGAGTCGGACACGACTGAAGCGACTTAGCAGCAGCAGCAGCACTCATTCTTTCAATTACAAATGATGTCCTACAAAAAGTGGCTAGCTGGCAACTCACACAGTTTTGCAGATGCTTTTCCTTGAGACTGCCATTGTACTTTGATATGCAACAAAAGAGTTTTAAGTGTCCTTTCCATTTTATTTAAAAAATATGTACTTGGGGATCAAGTTTGAATAGAATTAATTATTTTTACCTTTTCCTCAAGGATATTCTTAAGTTAAACCGCCCCTCCCTTTTTTCCAACCCGGAGTGCATTGTGCAAGGAACGTAGTTCCTACTTAGCAGTTTGATATCACTGTCATGATTTCTGCAAGGATGTCAGCATTTTACCCAGCAGAGCTTGCCTTGCAGCCTCATCTCTCTCCTTCTGGCATGTGGACACACGTGTTACGTGTGTGTAGTTCCCCAACATGCCTGTGGATCCTCTCCCTTCTCTGGCTCTTTGCATTTGCCCTTTCTTCTCCCCCAGCCTCCTAAGGGTCATTCTTCCTCCAACTCCCGATTCAGGCTCTGCTTCCAGGAACCTTTCTGGACCATCTCCACTTGAGAGGTCCAGGGCCTGTGGTTGGTAGGATCATACCCCTTCACCCCCAAGATGTCTGTCTGCCTCCCAGTTTTCTAGAGCATATGGATATGGTGGTTTACATGGCAAATGAGAATTAAAGTTGTTAATCAGACATCCTTAAGATGGAGGGATGATCCTGTGGGCCCAGTGTAATCCCATGGGTCCTTCAAAGTGAAAGAGGAGGCAGAAGAGTCAGAGTCAGAGCAAGTCAGAGAACAGGTTGGAGATTTTACGTGAGGACTCAATCCATCAGTGCTGGCATTGAACATGGAGGCAGGGGCCACGAGCCAAGGAATGTGCATGCCCTCTCGAAGCTCGAAAAGACAGAAACAGATTCTTTCCTAGAGCCTCCAGAGGAAGGTTGCCCTGCCCACACCTTGATGTTAGCCTCCCAAGATCCAGTTCAGACTTCTGATGTCTAGAGCTATAAGATACTAAATCTGTAGTAATTTACTGCAACAGGAGGAAGAGGCTAGTAAGGGCCCCTCCTCCCTGTACTTCACAGCCCTAGACACTGACCTCCCTTGGGACTCAGCACACACTGCGGGGGTGTCTGTTTCCTGTTGGGTTTGCCACTTGCCAGGCTCCTACAGGCGCACCTCCCAGCACAGATGTAGCCTTATTTTCTGAACAAAGCCGATGATTAGTGAGCGCGGCAAAGGAGAAACGATGCCCAGGTCTCCTCTCTTCAGCGTGAGGAGTAATCCCTGGCAGGGCCTTGTCCCTGCCTCACAACGAGTCAGCTGTCCTACACTGAGCTCCTGGAAGGGACTGAGCCTTACTATTTAATCTGCTCGGTCAACAAATGTCTCCTGAAAGCTTCCCCACAACAGAACCTGTGGAGGCGGAACAGACACAGGCCCTGCCCAGAACCCAGTGACACGCTGGAAACCCACAACATACTCAATGCACATTCATTGAATAGTATATTTTCTAATGACCAGACAGGCAGGCAGATAAGAATCTGTGCCACAGATATTCTGCTTTGAGGAGTTCTGGGGTACAGAGAATGTCCTAGGCCTTGAGCAGCAGGGGACACCAGTATCCTTTTTTCCTAGCAGGTGTGGCCTTGTCTTGGCTGCCTTTGTGAGAATAACTAGGCCTGCAGACAGTGGGGCGGTAGGTGGCCTGAGTGGCTGATGAATAGAATAATGTGTCATCGCTCCTGGGATGGTTCTGCCCACCTGCTTTTTTACACACACATCCTTGTCTCCAACACTGTGTGGGTTTGAAAAGCAACTTAATGTTTCCTATTTCCCTTCCCACATCCACACTCCATTCTTTGTCTCATTCCTTGCATCAAAGGATTTGTTCATCTTCTGGGCAGTCTATTGCCCTGGGTTGAATTTATATGCTCCCCTTTGATAAGTAAGTCATACACAGAAGCTTCCACTGTTTTCTTGGGCCATCTAGCCTGATGCCCTGGCGGCTGTTGCAGCCCCCTGCCCACCCAAAGCCAGCCCCTCTGTCCCACAGCCCTGATGTCAAAGACACTTAGGTCATCAGTTCAGTTCAGTTCAGTTGCTCAGTCTTGTCCTACTCTTTGCGACCCCATGAACTGCAGCACGCCAGGCCTCCCTGTCCGTCACCAACTCCCAGAGTTCACTCAGACTCGCGTCCATCGAGTCCGTGATGCCATCCAGCCATCTCATCCTCTGTCGTCCCCTTCTTCTCCTGCCCCCAATCCCTCCCAGCATCAAAGTCTTTTCCAATGAGTCAACTCTTCGCATGGTGGCCAAAGTACTGGAGTTTCAGCTTTAGCATCATTCCTTCCAAAGAAATCCCGAAGCTGATCTCCTTCAGAATGGACTGGTTGGATCTCCTTGCAGTCCAAGGGATTCTCAAGAGTCTTCTTCAACACCACAGTTCAAAAGCATCAATTCTTCGGTGCTTAGCCTTCTTCACAGTCCAATTCTCACATCCATACATGACTACTGGAAAAACCATAGCCTTGACTAGATGGACCTTAGTCGGCAAAGTAATGTCTCTGCTTTTGAATATACTATCTAGGTTGCTCATAACTTTTCTTCCAAGGAGTAAGCGTCTTTTAATTTCATGGCTGCAATCACCATCTGCAGTGATTTTGGAGCCCCCAAAAATAAAGTCTGACACTGTTTCCACTGTTTCCCCATCTATTTCCCATGAAGTGATGGGACCAGATGCCATGATCTTCGTTTTCTGAATGTTGAGCTTTAAGCCAACTTTTTCACTCTCCTCTTTCACTTTCATCAAGAGGCTTTTTAGTTCCTCTTCACTTTCTGCCATAAGGGTGGTATCATCTGCATATCTGAGGTTATTGATATTTCTCCCGGCAATCTTGATTCCAGCTTGTGTTTCTTCTAGTCCAGCATTTCTCATGATGCACTCTGCATAGAAGTTAAATAAGCAGGGTGACAATATACAGCCTTGACATACTCCTTTTCCTGTTTGGAACCAGTCTGCTGTTCCATGTCCAGTTCTAACTGTTGCTTCCTGGCCTGCATACAGGTTTCTCAAGAGGCAGGTCAGGTGGTCTGGTATTGCCATCTCTTGATACATCTTAGAATTTGGTAGAAGCTTCCAGAGAGTTTTAACTCTACTGACAGAATATGTTTCAAATATGCTACTGACTGTTTTTAACAGTTAACAGATCCCCCTTGAAAGCATCTTAGACTCTAGATTTGATCCAGGTGAAAATAATCTGGGATCAGGTCAAAGAAGTGTCCAGAATCTTTGCGGTCTGTCACAGCTCTGGCTAGGCTATGTGTCTCTGGCAGGTTAGCTGCTTCACGTGGCAGCTAGAGTCCCAGAAAAGAGCACGTTCTGTGATGTACATGTTGTTTTTTTTTAATAAATGTTTCTTTGGAGTAGTTTGAGATTTCCAGAAAAGTTGCAGAGTCCCTGTATGACCAGCTCACCCATCATCAGCACCTTAGATGCTATAGCGCGTTGCAAGAGTGCTTTTCAAGCCTCCTCCTGCTGCTTGTTTGCTGAGATCTCATTGCCCAGAGCAAGTCACATGACCATGCCCCATGTGGGCGGAGGCTGTCGAAGCTCTGGTTCCCAGAAAGTGGAGTTTGTTGGTGGCCATGACTGTGGATCCACAACAGAGAGCATTTTTTATTTATTTTTAATTTAATTTTTATTTTATATTAAAGTTGATTTACAATGCTGTTAGTTTCAGGTGTACAAATAAGTGCTTTAGGTAAGCATATACATGTATCTGTTCTTTTCAGATTTGTTTCCCATTTAGGTAATCGTAGAATATTGAGGAGCATTCCCTATGCGATTCAGTAGATCCTTGCTGGTTATCTGTTTTATATATGAGTATATATACAGTAATGCCAGACTCCAGATTTATCCCTCCCTGCACCTTTCCCCTTTGGTAACTATAAGTTTGTTATTGATATCTGTGAGTCTGTTTCTATTTTGTAAATAAATTCATCTGTATCATTTTTTTAGATTCCACATATAAGTGATATCATGTGATAATTGTCTTTCACAGAGAACTTTTTAACTAGAACCATATCCAGAATTTGCTTAGAATCTGGGGTTCTGGTGACACATGGTATCAACCTTGTCCCTTTGGGCTTCTTTGCTTTTTATAGATTTTTGTATCTGAGTGTCCTCTCTCCTTGCCCTGTCTGGGGATTTCCCCCTGGGTCCTTGACTCTATGAATTGGAAAGGCAGCCAGTCCAGTCCCTCCCCCCACATACCCTTTATCACTGTTTCTGCATCCCTAGACCAGAGTCTATTCTTGTGGCCCCCCAAGCAGTTACTCTTTCTGGGGTCTCCTTCAGTGCTTTGAGTTGAATTCTCAGTAGATTACATTATATATTAATGTTCTGATTGTGGCAGTTATAAAATACATTGGCAGTTATAATATAAAATATATTTTATAATATAAAATAATATAAAATACACTCCATTTATCCTGAGAAAAGCAGCAAGACTGGTTAGTTTGAAAATACTCAGACACCCTCCAGGACTTAGCCTCCACGTATCTGTTTAGGAAGCAAGTAGCAGAGCCCAACCGCTGTTCCCTATTTAGGAAAAAATACTTCATACACCCATTTCGCAGTTGGGATGACTGAGGTGTGAACAGATAATAAATCCCTTTGGAGCAATAATCACCTCGGCTAGCTTCTTTATTATTATTTTTTTATTGGAGTACAGTTGCTTTACAATGTTGTGTTGGTTTCTACTGTGCAGCAAAATGAATCAGCTATATGTATACTTATATCCCCTCTTCTTTCAATTTCCTTCCCACTTAGGTCACTGCAGAGTGTCCAGTAGACTTCCCTGTGCTATACAGCAGATTCTCACTAGCTACCTGTTTATACACAGTATCATTAGTGTATATATGTCAGTCCCGACCTTCTAGTTCATCCCACCCACCTCTTCCCAGCTTGGTGTCCATACATTTGTGTCTCTATTTCTGTCTGTAAATAAGATCATCTATAACATTTCCCTGTTGGCTCAGAGAAAGAATCGGCCTGCAGTGTAGCAGCTACAGGACATGCAGGTTCGATCCCTGGGTCAGGAAGATCCTGACCTAGAGGAAGGCATTGCAACCCACTTCAGTATTCTTGCCTGGAGAATCCCATAGACAGAGGAACCTGGCAGGCTACAGTCCCTGAGGTCAAAAAGAGTTGGACATGCCTGAAGCAACTTAGCATGCACATACTATTTTTCTAGATTCCATATATATGTGTGAATATATGATTTTTTTTTCTTTCTGACTTCACTCTCTATCAGCTAGCATTTATTTAGCATTTGGACTTGGCTTTGCTGCATGAACCCATTGACCTCCCAACAACCCTTATTAGAAGATGAGTAGTGTTCATTAGCCTCAGTTTCCCCATCTACAAAATGGGGATGAGAGAGGCTCAGATTTTTCTAGTTTCCTGGCTGTTAGACTTGGTCCTCAGTGACCCTGGTTTCCAAATCTCTGTTCTTAGCAGATTCTCTTGATTCTGAGGTCTTAAGGGTGGTCAGAGTAGAAGAGAGGAAAGGAGTGAAATTGGGAAGAAAGACAAAGGGCCAGATCTGGATTTGGAAGCACAGTATCCTTGAGTGTCATTCCGGGGCCCTTTGAGGCACCAGAATTTGTGGATTCATTCCTAGTCTTTGCTCTGGAGGTTGTCCCGGGGGTGGAGGTATTAAGGCTGGTCTCTGGGACACACAAGCCAAAAGCTTCCCTTCCCGGCCTCCTCTCCCTGCGTAGCTCAGTGAACACACTTCAGCCCCGGGACATGCCAATGGCTTCAGCCATCATATTGAAGGTGTGAACATAGGCTACGGACCTTGAGCCACTGCTTTAGTTAATCCCCACTCCCCTCCCAGGAAGGTCAGAGACTGATCTGCTGAAAGGAGGAGAGCAGAGCTCAGTGTAAGAAAAGCCAGGCTCTCGAGCTGCCTCTCAGAAGACGTTGCCCGAGACCCTGTTCAATCCTGTTTAGAGCCATGACCTCCATCACTGTGTGAGCCCATCTTGCCGTGATGGACAGGACAGGGTCCTGAATCTGTGGCAGAGAGTGAGAGAGTGACACTGGCCTCTGTCCTGGGAAAAGAGCTTTGGCCTGAGCCAGGCCCGGAGGTTGGAGAAGAGTGTTCAGAGCTGGCCCTCCTTCTGGGGCGGCCGTGGTGGGCACCAACCCAAGGTGGCCATGGACAGGGGATCAAATTTGATGGGGGCCTTAGCTGTGATTCTCCTCAGTCCTGGTTGGGTCCCCTGGGAGACGCCCCTGACAATGGTCAGACAGGAAAGGAGGGAGCAGGGCCTCGGGGGCCTTCAGTGAAACGTGGGGCAAGGTGGGACAGAGGCGGCACAGGTCCGGTCAGACACAGCAGGCCTTCTCGGGGACCTCATGGGCTGGCCCTGTGCTGAGCCCTGCACACCCCACCTTCACTTGCTCCTCAGATCCAGCGCACAGTGTAGGTGGAGTTAGCCTGGCTTTACAGTTGGGTAAACTGAGATTCTGGAGGGGTTTACAGCATGCAGGTCTCAGTGTTTGAGCTTGAAGTCTCCTGCCTGACGCAGATCCTGTCCTGCTTTCAATTCTGATCAGTAGTAATCTCTCCAGTGTTGATAAAATCTAGAACCCCACTCATTTATTCATTCAGCAAACAGTGAGGTTCTGCTATTTGCCAGCCTTTGTTCTGGGCCTTTGGAGTATATCTGAGCAAAATAGAAGGTCCATTTTTTGAGGATCTGCTGTGTAACAAATAGCCCCCAAATCCTACTGGCACAGAACACCCCGCATTTTTCTTACATCCTATGATTTTATGTGTCAGGAACTTGGCAGCTGGGCCGTTCTTTGGCTGGGGGATTTTTCAGTTCCACATGGTGAATGGGGTTGGGTGGGTGGGGTCCTGCTGTGGTGGGCTTTTCCCCTGGAAAATCTAAGCCAGCTTCATTCACATGTCTGGGGCCTTGGTGAGACTGACAACCCAAACACCCATTTGTGGCCCCTCCTCAAGGTAGTCAAACCTCCTACACAGGCTCAGGGATCCCACAGAAAGGGTTCCGGGAAATCAAGGAGCAGGCTATAAGGCTTGTCGGCCTCAAGCATCACTTGGTGTCATTTCCGCCACATTCTGTTGATGACAGGCCAGCCACAAGGCCAGCCAGACTCCGCACTATAAAAAGCACGTATGGGAAGTATTATTGTGTCCATCTTTGCAAAAATACCATCTGCCACACAGGGGAAGGAGAAGGCCGACAGCAAACAAGGAACATAGAAAAACAAAATCAGAAGTGTTAGAGGCTTATCAGTACTTTGGGGGACGTGGGAAGTTTTTGCAATGGGATGAGATAGGAAACCTGGTCATTCCACTCCTAGATCTTTATTCACCTAGGAAATATATATCCACACAAAGACTTGTACACAAATGGTCCTAGCAGCTTTCTTTGTAATAGCCAAACGCTGGAAGCAGCCCAAAAGTCTATCAACAGAGGAAAGAATAAACAAACCAACATAACCTACGGTGGAATTCCACTCGGCAATAAAGCAACAAACTATTGAGATGTGCAGTCACGTGGTACATCTCAGGCTCATTATGCTGAGTGCCAGAGTCCAGAAGGAAAAAAAGTGTATCCTGTATGGTTCCATTCACATGAAACTCTAGAAAATGAAACCCAAGCTGCAGAGACAGAAAGATCAGCGGTTGCCTGGGAGATGGGAGGAGGGGCAGGAGTGCGGCTTTCAAGGGGGAAGAGCAAACAAACTTTGGGATGATGGATGTTTATGTATATCAGGTTATGTCAAATGGTCCATGTTACATATGTGCAGTTTATTATATGTTATTTATTATCTATAGAGGTGTTTTTAAAAAAGAGGGTCTGGTGGCTTAGGAATCCTGGATTAGGGGGCATTTTGCAGTGAAGGGCATTCATCGCCCTGCGGGCCCCACTCAGGCAGCCTACAGCTTAGCCTTCATGCTGGCCACAGAGGGGACTCAGCCCCAGGTGGGCAGAGCCCTGTCCTGTCAAGACCTCAGCACCTGAGGCTCTTGGGCTCCACGAACAGGCAGACATCAGTGAGGTCCAAGGCTGCATGTGTTCTGGCCTGGGCTCCCAGCCCGGCTCTTTAAATAGGTCCAACCACATGAGCTGGCCAGTGGCTGTGACAGAAGCTGCTAACAACCTAGCAAGCTTCATGCCCAGAGCCTGACGTGGGGGCACAGAAGGAGGAGAGGCATTTTGGGGAAACCCTAAACGAAACACTCAGCAATTTAGAAAGGAGTGTTCTGTTTCAGCTCGGGGAGCAGGTACCATGCTAGGGAAAAGATGGAGATTAAAATCCAATGGCTTCAGAGTATTTTAAAGATTAACACTTATGGTTAATGTGTAGGTAATGAATGCAGTTTTTTGGTGTATTTATTCAATAGTGCTCTGGGCCAGGATCGCGTAGGCTGTAAAACCCATGAATGATCTCAGAGAGGTCTCCCCATTTTTCAGATGAGAAGATGGAGAGCCAGAGAAGTAAGCTGCTGCAAAGTGGAACTTAAGGCAGGGAAGGTGTGCCTGACTCTAGGACCCCGGGGGTTTAGCCAGCACCCTACACAGCCCCATGGGGAGCCCACAGCTGCTTGTTTAAATGACTAACAGGGTTTTGTTTGTTTGTTCAGCCCTTTCTGCATGCTGACTCTTTATTCTTTTTTTTTTTTTTTTCGATTTTTAATTGGAGGATAATTGCTTTACAATGTTGTGTTAGTTCCCTCTGTACAACCGTGTGAATCAGCTGTGTGTAGACATACGTCCCCTCCCTCTGGAGCCTCCCTCCGGCCCCACCCCTCCAGGTCCTCACAGCATGGGGCTGAGCTCCCTGTGCTTTGGAGTGGCCTCCCACTTGCCGGCTCTTTCATGGTCCAATATAGAATATACATGCCAAGGCTGCTCTCTCAGTTCCTCCCACCCTCTTCTTCCCCCGCCGTGTCCGCACGTCCATTCTCTATGACGTGTCTTTATGATTTTTAATGATGAGTCATTTGTGATGTGCTTCTTGGTGACAGGCTGGGCCTGTGAATTAGAGGCAGTGGTGTTTGTTGGTGCTGGCAGTCCAGGGTCCAGGGCTCCCCAGCCTCTGTGGGCCTCATCTGGAAAGTGGGAGGGTTGGGCTAAGTGTTCTTACGAGTCCCTGTTGTAATGTACCTCGAGCAGCAGACTCAGAATGCAGGGGAAATATCTGTGTGTTGGGGAGATCGAGACAACCTCTGAGAAAGCCAGGACAGCAGCTTCACGCTGCCTGCAGAGTGGTGATAGAGGTGGTAACAGTATGGCGTGTTCCCGCGTCACACCAGCTGGGCCTCTGCCTGCCACCAGGCCTGCCACTCTCACCCCAGCCCAGGACCAAGACCTACACCCCAGGGCCAGCCAGCAGCCCTCACCCTCTGACCTTTGCAGCCCATTACCTCCAGAGGAACTTGCTCACCCAGGAGCTCTGGGCTGTGAAGATCTAAAAGCATCTTTCTGATTCAGGCCTTGCCAGAAGAGTGGTACCCAAGGAAAGAAAAGACTTCAGCAAGAACCCCTGGGCTGGCACTTACTGGACAGCCCAGTGGTTACGACTTCACCTTCCAGTGCAGGGGGTGGGGATTTGATCTCTGTTTGTGGAGCTAAGATCCCACGTGCCTCACAGCCAAAAAGAGCAAAACATAAAACAGAAGTAATGTAATAAATTCAATAAAGACTTAAAAAGAAATCTTTAAAAAAAAAAAAAAAAAAACCCTGGGCTCAGGCAGAAGGCAGGGGATGGAGCGAAGGAAGTGATTCTTCCCATCTGCAGTCACTTGAGAACAAGAAAGGGGCGCACCCTTGCTTGGTCTCCACTCACCATCACTCGGGCTGGGGAGGGAGCAGGGAACACGGTGCCCTCCATGGTCTTCCTGGCAGGAGATGAAGGTCGGAGCTCAGATGGTACCAACAGGTCATGTAACCAGAAAAACCAAGCTGAGGAATGCTGCCCATGACCAGTCAATGTTCCTAACAGCTGCCAAGCCCTCCAGGAATCGGCTGGAGCGAGCTTCTCCCAGTCTGTCTCGGCCCCCAGCTGCCTGGAGACAGGCCTGGGGAGATGCTCATCCTGCCACTGCTGTCTCCCACCCGGCGTTTAGCACTGGGTGCAGCATGTGGCCTGAGATGAAGGCAGAAGAGGAAAGCAACACGGAGCCCTCAGGACGGTCCCTTCCTCGGGGGGGGCAGCTATTGACTCAGCGCTTTAAGGCTGGGGGTGCCTTGAAGTCAGGGTCTGAAACGTGTTTGTGTCTCTGTGATTGTCCCACTCCTGCTGCCCGGGAGTGAGCAAGGCTGGGGAAGCAGGACAGCAGAGACGGGATGTGTGCTGAGCCCACGGGGCTGGCACCCAGTAGGTGCGCAGGAAATGGACCAAGAGCAGGGGGAGGGCTCACATCCCATGTGAACGTGCTCACGGGCTATCTCTGATCTGGAGGGCCTGGTCATGGGCGGTGTTCCTCAGCCTGACTTTTCTGGTTTCATGACCTGTTGGGACCATCCAAGCCCTGACCTTTGTCTTCTGCCAGGATGACAGGCAGTACGTTGTATTCCCTGCTTCCTCCCCAGTCTGGGCGATGGCCTAGGTAGGTAGGTGCACCCCTTTTTTGTTGTCAAGTGACTGCAGATTGGGGGAGAATCACTTCCTTCAAGGGTAGAACGGGCTGGGGTGGTACCCAAAGGGAGAGGGACTGGGTGCCTGGGCCAGTCCTGCCAAGGCAGGGCAGTTTCCTGGCTGGAGTTCCCAGAGAATTGTGACTCTGGAGAGCCTCCACAGAGGCAGTAGGCTCACATGCTTCCCAGGACCACTCGGGGGCCAGCTCAGCATCCCACCATCCTACAAAGTTCCCTGCTATTCTCCTTTTCTCCATGTGAGGAACATAAACTCCGAGGGGTCGCATGACATGCCCAGGGGCATGTGGGTAGTAGAATCAGGACCAGGCTTGTCCCCTCCCCTTGAACTTGGACAAGTTGCTCACGTCTCCTTCCCCATAGGTAGAATATCCGCATTGGTATCATAATAGCGTCTACTCAGTGGCTGTAGGGATTAAATGAGGTGATTCATAAAAAGAGGTTGGAACAGTAAATATTTAATAATTAAATATCTGCTATTCTTCCTTCATTATTTTTCTTTTACTGGGTTCAGAGTGACTGTATACTTTATTTTCCAAACAAGGAAAGTTTTATAAGAGAAAGAGGGTCTATTAAAAGTTGTCCTGATAGTAAGGGATAGATAGGGAATTTGGGGTGGACGTGTACACACTGTTATATGTATAATGAATAACCAACAAGGACCTACTATATATAGCACAGGGAACTCAGCTCAGTATTATGTAACAGCCTAAATGGGAAAATAAATTGATACATGTATATGTAGAATTTAATCACTTTGCTCTATACCTGAAACACACATATTGTTTATCAACTATACTCCAATATAAAATTAATAAAGTTGTCCTCCAACAGTCAAAACAAACTGGGACTGTCTCAGACAGATGGGATCTATAGCCCTTGACCACAGACAGGATGTGAGGAGGTGGACAGGTGTCAGATAGGTACTTCAGGTCAGAGGAAGGCATAAGCAAAGCTGTGTGTGGAGGATGTTTGTTGTATACACAGGTGACCAGGAGGTGGCTGAGGGGGCCCCCTGCCCCGCTGGACAGGAGGAACAACATCCCTCCACCTGTACCCTGACCCCATGGCCCAGAGAGCATCTTTCCCTCACCCCAGGTTCATCTACGTGCTCTGAAGCCACGTGCTCAGCCAACATCATGATTTACAAGGGCCCGATGGACCCTTCCATTCTTTATGGACCAGAAAAAGGCGTGATGTTTACCATGACAGAGTGGCATAGTATGACACCCGAGAAAGCATGCCGATACCCTGCTGAGCAGGAGGAAGCAGAGGTGGAGATGGATGCGATGAATTCACAGAGCGCGTCTCCAGTTGACACCAGAGGAACAAAGCTTTTGGGTGGCGGCTCCAGAAGAAAGGATGAGGGAGGTGGAGTGACGGGAGGAGACTCCTGTCTCCAGCCTGTGTGGCTTTCCTCGTAAACCTCAGCAGAAGCATGTGAGGCCTTGAGAAGGTGGGGTTTCCAGACAACCGTTGTTACCCACCCACACGGACCTGGTGTCTCTCAGTGGAGCAAAGTATTCCTGGGGTCTCAGGTTCCCAGAGGGATCGGAGCAGCCTCCCCCGTGGAGCAGGGGGTGAGGGGAAGTGACTGGAGCTGTCAGCCAGGCTCTGTGTGGGTAGAGGATGTCCGCAGCTAGGAGCTAGAAGCTGCGGCCTAGACCTGTATCTTAACTCCCAACCCTGAATGCTCACTGAGCTTCTTCACTTTTTACCGTCTCTGGTCCTAAAACAGATTTCTAAACTTTCTAATGGAATCTTGAACCCAGTAGAGCAGTTTGTACATAAAGACCTTACCTCTAGAAGGATAGGCCAGTCACCAGTCTGTGGATTGTAAATGAGTAGTTTTTAAGTTAATGTGACTTCTGCTAGCCTAATTTAATAGCCTCTGTGCAAATTAGAAAAAGGCATGTAGTGTATGGCCATACCACCCTGACACACCCGATCTCATCTGATATCGGGAGCTAAGCAAGGTCAGGCCCGATTAGTACTTGGATGGGAGAAAAAGGCATGTAGACAGATTAGGAAAAGGTGCGTCCCCATGCCCCACCTTGAGCACAGCCCTGCTGACCTGTCACCTGTCGCTGGCAGGCAGCACCCGTGTGTGGCCATATTCTTAAGGGGTTGCAGTCCTGTTGCAGGGTTTGGCAGGGCGGCAGAGAGGCGCCTCTGCTCCAGATAGCTGTGACCCTGCGCTAAACTGCACAATGTGACAAGCAGAACACCAGCTGGATTTTATCTCCCACTCAGCTTAGCTACCAGGCCCTTTGGGGCAGAGTACCAGCTGTGCAACTGTCTATGGTGGTCCTGGGTGGGAGTCACGGCCATCTTGGCTGGCTGTGTTTGGCATAAAGAGCAGTTTCATCTTGATTTCATCTTAAGAATTTTAGGATGGAAAGGTACAGCAATGCCTTTTTAACTGAGTTTTATACCACACCCCAAGCTTGCTCAAACCATGATGCCCCAGGTATGGTGACCCATCCAGGGTACCTTTCTCACTTGGAGGAAATGAGAAGTGAAGCACCTGTTAGAAGGGACTTATCCTGGGCAGCCAGCAGAAGTCCAGAAGGGGCTGTCCTCTGGAGGGAGTTAGCATTTATTGAATGCCTGCTGTATGCCAGGCTCTCTGATACATGTCCCATTTTATCCTCACAGCCAGCCCATGAGAAGGGGTTCTGTTATCACCCCAACTTCACAAAGGAGGTCACTGAGGTTCTAGGTGAAAAGAATTTGCATGGGACACTCAGATGGTTGGCGCAGCCAGAATCACCCCAGCCCATTCATTCTGTCTCTAGCTCCTACACTCCTCACCATTGTACCATCTGTCTGTTGACACCTGAAGTTTCTCTGAGCCCTTAAAAATGTGGGTTTGGATGGAGGCGGGCAGTCTTGGGCTTGGGAAGGATGAGGCCTCTCAGCTTGTCCCCTGCTGTTTTCAGCACCCTGAAACCTTGAAGGGGCACCTGGCCCAGGGCTGTCCAGAGATGGTCCCCATGTCCTTGCAGGGAGGCTGGAGGCACAGTGCTGCATCTTCCCACCACCTCAGTTCCTAAAGACGTCTTCCCCTGGCCCAGGAGCCTAGTGCAGGAAGCACAGATGCAGGCTCGGGAAGAAGTCCCAGCAAGTAATGACAGCCCGCAGGGCACCCTCTATCTGACAGCCTTGGCTCCTATCTGAGCTCTGTTGAGGGAGCACTGGCCCCCTGGCAGGAGTCTGGCAGGAGTCTTGCACCTTGCCCGTGACCATCAGAGCAGAAGGCCCGAATGTTCTTGGGGCCTGTTCAAGGCAGCAGGAGCCTTTTCTTTACTCCAGAAATGAGCAGGGCATGTTTCTGAGGTTTCTCTAGACACCCAGAGAACTCCTTCCCCCTCCCCAGGTGCCTGAGTTTTATCTGGGGCACCATCTGACTGCACTGTTCACACGGGGCTGGGTGGGCATGGTGAAACTCTGTACCCTCCACCCCCACCCCGACCTTTACCTTGCATGGGATGCCCAGCTTAGCACATTCCAGGTGGGCCCTGGGCTTGGTCCTAGGGCTGAAAGAGGATGCAGTTAGATTAAGAAAATGCAAATTACAGCAACCCAGAGATATCACTGCTCACCCCTCAGATGGGCAAAAATCCAAATATCACACAAGCATGCTCTTGGCGCACCTCACCCACGGCTGGTGGAAACGCTGGCTGGTGTGACCCCCCCATAGAAGGAAATTCAGGTACAACTCACAAAGTCTCATCTGCATTTACCTTCTGACTTAGCAGAGGGATTGACCCTAAGGATAAAACAACATGGATATGAAACAAGTTATTGTCCACACTGCAGAATACATTCAGAGGCTTCAAATAAGGGAAAAACAAGAAGCATATCTTGATGTTTACCTAGTGCTCTTGGTGTGATAATCCTTGAATTATTTTGTTGTTATGGAATAGAGCTAATGAGTAAATACATTCTGTCAGGTACAAGGTTCTATCTGTAGAAGAAGGGAATGTGGAAAAGAGGAATGTGTGGGATTGGATTTGGGACATCAATGTGCTTTTTTCTTCTCTGTTTGCGCTGGGTCTCTGTTGCTGCACGCGGGTTTTCTCTAGCTGCCATCACTGGGGGCTCCTTTCTAGTTGTGGTGTTAGGCTTCTCACTGCAGTGGCGTCTCCTGTTGCAACGCACGGGCACTGGGCACTTGGGCTCAGTAGTTGTCGCGCACGGGCTTAGTTGCTCCACGGCATGTGGGATCTTCCCAGACCAGGAGCTGAACCTGTGTCCCCTGCGTTGGCAGGCAGATTCTTAACCACTGGACCACGAGTGAAGTCCCTACTATGCATATTTGATGACGTATGTGTTTGTAATCATGGAAGGGACAAGGAAGCAGTGTGACCCCCAGTAGCAGGGAGTACGCCAAGTGCCTGCAGCTCTGTTTCTCAATGCTGTCCCCCATGAGGAGGAGCCAGGGCCCCTTGGACACATGGAGGATTCCAGGTGTGAGGCAGTGGAAAGTAACAGAGTGTGACTAGAATATCTTGCCTCTCTAAAAAGCAGGGATGCGTCCAAAGACAGATGGTCGGAAAGACCCAGGCACTGGCTTCAAGAAGCTCCTGCTGGCAAAGATGGAACAGTTTGAACATCCAAAAGAATGAGAGGAATAGATTAAGCAAAGCGGGGAATAGAGGGGAAAAGATGAACATGAGTTAATAAGTGTAGATTTAATTGAAAATCATCAGTTATGGACAAACTGCCTTTAGGGACCTCCTGATGGGGTATACTGTGAGCATACAGCATCATCTATGGATTAGCTGGGTTGGGAGCCAGGCAGCTTCCATGTTATGAAAGACCCACAGAAGGCAAAGGGCACCTCCCAGATTAAAGGAGAATCAGGAACCCCGGCAGGTCATTGCAGCGCTTGATCTCTGGGTCTTGAATAAGGACCGTGTATTTGGGGACGCTTGAGTATGGACCGTGTGTTGAGTATGGACCATGGATGGTATTATCACATCAGTGCAGAGTGAAGTGCAGCGGCGGCAGGCTGCTGGGAACTTGATGCTCTCAGGACGGTGTGGCCCCCACGGCCTGTCTTGGGGGCTCCGCCAGTTTGGCAGCCCTGATTATGTGTAATGCTCTTTCCTTGCCCTGCGCTGCGCTGCACTGGCCGAGCACCAGGAGCAAATGTGAATCTTCGTTTGCAGATAGGAAGCCCATGTACAGTGATATTACTTCTCTTTATGAATATTTTAATATTAAAGTGGCAAATCCCGGAAAGTGCTGACCTGAAGCTTTCCTTGCTTGGCACGTTCCAAGCGGTTCCACAGGCCCACTGGGTACCAGCCTGAGCGAGTGTCGCCAGAGGAGCAAGTAGCCTCTTTGCGTGACAGAGGGGGAGCTCCAGCCTGGTGCCCCCATCCCGCCCTGAGTGGGGCTCACAGGACCTCAAGGGGATAAATGTGGTCTTCTTATTGTGATGTTACTTCAGGAAAAGAACTAAACTCAGAATCTCAGTACAGAGAGGCTGCAGTGGGACGTCCTTGGTGGCCCAGTGCAGGGGGCCTGGGTTTGATCCCTGGGCAGGCAAGTTCCTCCTTGCTGCTGCTGTGTGCGGGCGGTGGGGGTGGGGGACTCTGCCCAGCCCTGGCTGGTCCCCCGTGCCCAGCCCACACTCACCAAGCTGAGTGGTTAGTAAGTCTTCCATAAGCAGTGGCTGCTGATCCTTTTTTCTTTTCAGTTGCATCAAACTCACACCAGCAGGCACTCTGCCAGCTATCAGAAACGCAGGTAGTCTTTCATTCCAGAAGTATCGATTGACCCCTGGCTGCATGCCAGGCCCAGGGCAAGGGGCTGAGGGTGTCATGGAGAGCAAACCCATTCTGCAGCCGCCTCCTCCCAGCCCAGCAGTTTAGAGAGGAATCAAGTCATAAATTAATGAGCAGGCAAGAAAAAAAGAGAGATAGTAGTATGTGCCATACAGCATAAAACGAGGTGTGGAGGTCGGCAGGGAGGGGAGGAGGGCGGGGGGACAGGGCTTTTCTGCAGGCAGTGGCCAGAGCCGGCCTCTCCGGAGTAGAGACCTGTAACCCAGAACAGAAGTTACCGAGACCACCTCTGTGTGGCTGGAGGGCACAGGGTATGGGGGATGCGGAGATGCGATGAAGGGTGGTTCATGTGGGGCTTTGCAATCCCGGTGACGAGTTTGGACTTTATTATGCACATGGCAGGATGCTCTGGTTTTAAGCAAGGAAGCAACTCAATCTGATTAGCCTTTGGAAGCAGCCCCCGTGGCTGCAGATCAAGAATAGTGGGCGAGGGTGTGGGAGGGGGGAGGTTGCAGAAGGCTGGGCCTCCGGTAGCACAGGGTGGCGAATACACACGACTTGCTGGCAGTTTAGATGCAGAGTGGTTTCCCCTCCAGCCTGAGGGCACTAGGGAGCCATTGCAGGCTCTAGGCAGGGAGTGATGGAGTCAGGTTGGGGTTTCCGAAGCCAGACTGGGGATGCAGAGTGAGGCAGGGAAGCCAGCTGTGAGTAGGAGGACCTGGACTTGGGAGCGGAGGGGAATGAGGGCAGGTGGTCCCCCCTTCAGAGGAGGCAGGAGCTGCAGGCTTGAATGGGGGTCTCAAAGCATCCCCTCCGTCTCCTCCTCTTCCTCCGCCTCCTGGCTTCCCCTGCACTCCTTGAAGAGTGGGGTTGGTTTCCTTCCCCACCCAGCTGGCTCTGCTTTCAGCCAGCCGAAGCAGAGCTGGGACTCACTTAAGGAAAGAGCTCTGCCCAGCATCTTGGCCCTGCCCAGTCCTGCTGGAGGGAATTGTAATTAAAAACGGGGTGGCTGCACTTAGAGTAATGACACGCTACACTCAGAATTGCTGTCCTCGGCTCTGGTTTTCCTGATGCGAGAAAATCCAATCACCCCGGGTTACGTTCAGCCCGGATGTGTGCTGATTGGATCCGTAAACTCCAGCCAGTGGATTATGTTGTGATCGCCACCTGCAGCTCCCACTTAGCCAGCGGACATGTGGGTCACAAGGGCCAGCCTGGACCTGGGTGGGGTCTGATGTTCAGCTCACACAAGAGGCTGCTGAACTGAGGGAAGGCTGGCTGCGGGCCTCCTGAACCTTGAGGCATTACTGCACTCAAGACTGCCTCCTCTCGCTTGGGCTCTTGGGGTCCCCGCATGTGACTGTCATCTGGAACAGCAAGCATCCACAAAGCCTTGTGCACCCTACCTTCCCATCCAGACTCGCAGGAGCACAGGTTAGCCTCTCCTGATGACTCAAGGTCGCCCCGGGAATGTCTGTGTTTGTCCCTGGACAATAAGGTGGTATAGTCTTTTTGGTTTTGCTCATTTCTCTTTCCCCTCCTCTCAGGCTGTGACTGTCACATGTCTCTTGTCACTGGGTCTTGTCTTGGCATTGATGGAGGCAGTACTATGTGGGGGTTGGGGTCAGGGCCCCTGGCTTCAAACTCTGGCTCTGTTGAGTAGTACCCGCGCCTTGGGCCAGTCCCTCAGCCCCTCCAAAACACAGTTTATTCATCTGCAAAGTGGGGACGATGATAGAACCTGCTAGACACAGGAGATGTGAAGATGGACTGTCGTTTCAGCCGACTGCCCTAGGCACGAGCAGCCCCCGTGACTGAAGTGACCCCCTCCCCTCATACTTTCTTGCCCACCCTCCCAAGCTTCGGACCCAGCATGGAGCAGACCAAGGGCCACCAAAGCCAGTGCTTCCCCAGCAGCGCTTAGCAGCACAGGGAGTTCTCCTTGGGCGGCAGGAGGATCGCGAATCGTCAGGGAAGGTGGGGGCTTGGGCTGCGGCACTTACCCACAGAAGGTGAAGGGCCCCTGTCTGGGCAGGAGAGATGGGTCATATATCTTGAAAGTGAGACCTGAGCCCCGTACAGTGCCTTCAGGAGCATTCCTGGGCTGAGGTCTGATCCTCCCAGGAGCCTTGGAGATGCCAGCACTAGGCTGGGCCAGTCTGTCCTGTTTGGCAGCAAGGAAAACTTGGCCCAGGAGCTCATGTTACTTTTCCACCAGGTTCCCCACGGAGCCTGGCTGGCATGCGCTACACCTAGTTCCCTTAGACCAGAGCCCAGGGGGCAACCTCCCTGAGCTGTGCCTCTGTTCCCAACCTTCGCTGTCAAAAGGAGGCTGGATCCAGCGTGCATACTCCCACCAGCTGCACAGAGAATAAAGCAGGGGCCCAGCAGAAGGGGCTGGCTGGAGGCTCTTCTCTCTCCACCAGTCTACTCCTGGCTCCTCTTCTCCTGCCTTCAGCACTGCGGGTCCCTCTTGCCAGAAGCCCTCTCCTGCCCAACCTGAGCCACTTCGGGCATCTCAGACACAGTCATGAGATGAAGTTATTTACCTTCATTTACTCCAGGCTGTGAAGTCAGTGACCTACAGCTATGTTCTTGAGCCTACATGCTACTCTTAAATTTTTTGAATGTGTTGCCACCATTTAAAAGTTGGAAAGTATCCAGTGTGGATTTCTACCTTCTCTTGGAAAATGAGCGTGTCTGGGCCCTGTGGCCAAGGGTCAGCTGGTCATGAGGGGCAGTTAGTCTACAGCCCTCCGCATCCCAGAGTCTTCAGCCAGCCTCCCTGGCTTGGTACCCCAAGCAGCAGCCCCAAGGATGCATGTCAGCTTGCGGTCTCTTGCAGACAGCAGAACTGGCCTAATGCGATGGGTCTTTGCTCTCCCGGCCTCCCCACCAGTGTCCAGCAGCCTTGGCATGTGGTCACTGGGCTGGCTTTCTTCTCTCTTTCCTTTGAAGCCAGGTCCTCTCTCTCTGCTCGCTGACCCTGTGCCCCTCCCTCCACCCAGACCAGCAAGTGCAGTGACTCACACTTCTCCCCACACCTCCCTGGGTCTTTCTCTGGTAGCTGTATTTTTACACCCTGGGTGTGTGGCTGAGTCATCGCCTTCTCGCCCGGATCCAGCTCAGGGGCTGGCCTATGGTGGGTGCTCCGGGAGCAGAGAATGCTTGAGTGAGATGTTGAGAAAGCTATGAGGTCCGCTCCCATCCTCCCCTCGGGGCTTCAGAGGGAGACAGAGCCGCCCCGACTCTGCTGCCTTTGGGTGGGGAGACGTCTTACGGTGACATGCGTGGTAGCCGGTGCCTTCCGAGGGGCGTGCAGATAATGCACGGAGATGCCAGACCAGGCGCTTCCTCCAAGTCAGCCTTCCCTCCCACCAGCCTCTCCCAGTCCCCGGAGAAAGAGCTGATTCCGAGGAGAAACCATCTTGGAAAGGTTGGGCCAGGGAAACCCTGTCTCCCAGCATCCCGGGGCCTTGTGTGTGAGGCACTGGGCGGTTGTTGTCCAGTCGCTAAGTCATGTCCTACTCTTTGCAACCTCATCAACTGTAGCCCACCAGGCCCCTCCTTCCTCCACTATCTCCAGGAGTCTGCTCAAATTCATGTCCATTGAGTCGGTGATGCTATCTGACCATCTCTTCCTCTGCCGCCCCCTTCTCCTTTTGCCTTTGATCTTTCCCAGCAACAGGGTCTTTTCCAGTGAGTCAGTTCTTCACATCAGCTGCTGGGAGGGAGGTGTGTTTGTTCCGTGTGGCCTCCCGGTCACTGCCCCAACTGTTCCTCACATGCCTTCAGGCCATTTGTTCCTCGGGGCCCTTTTCGCTTTGCTGCTCCCTCAGCCTGGAATGTTCTTTCTTGCCTCCTGTAGCGCCTGGCTCCTAGGCCTTCCTGCTGCCAGGTGAAACATGACCAGCTCAGAGAGATCCTCAGAGCTGCTTCTCCCAAGGCCGTCTGTCCTGTACTCCCCACCCCAGACCCCCAAACTCCAGTTATTCTCAGTGTCAGCCTCAAATGCTTTCCTTCCCATGGCATATTCCGTGGTTTCTGATGACTTTCTGTTTAGGGGCTTAGTTATTAGCTGGAGGGGGCAGAGAGGTGGTATCTAGCTGACTTCTGCTCTGTCCCCAGCAGCACACAATTAGAAGGTGGTGGGTTCTTGGTGAAGCTGGTGCTGGGAGAATGGATGCTTACTTGATCAGCCTGCTGAGGATGCGGGGCAAGGGCCTGAGGGTTAGCAGCAGAGACTGGAGCCTCAGGGGCTGACCAGACCCCCAGGCACCTGGGGTCCAGTGGGCCTCAGGGCAAAGGCGTCAGGCAGGCCTTATCAAATCCCAGCTCAGTTTCTTCATTTCTGCACAGCATTGGCCAGGTTACTTAACCTCTCTCAATTCCAGCTTCCTCATCTGTGAAGTGGGTGTACTTTCCAACTCACAGGCTGCAGTCATATAAGTAGTAAGCCTGAAGTATGTTTGTAAGTAAAGTATGTGGCCTGTCCAGACATAGCACCTGAATAGGCTAAGCACGTAGTAATTTGTTATCCAGTAGTGAGCCTGGAGACAGTGAAAGACAGGACAGACAGCCTGGCCTGCTGCGGGCCATGGGGTCTCGGAGAATCAGACACAACTTGGTGACTGAGCAACAACAAGTGAGCCTGATGTTTAGTTTGGAATGAGGCAGACAGGAAGTAGAAATGTGGCTCTGTGCTCAGGAACAAGATGGGCTTGGATCTTACCCCCCTCTTACCCCCACCCCCTACCCCCTTGCTCCCCCAAGGACCTGAAGTGCCCCAGAGGCTTCCCCAGCCAGTGGGGGTGGGGCAGAGCCAGAAGTGGGCACTCCTCAGCTGTTAGTTGACTGATTTGCTGATGGGTTGTATGGTTTCATGACTAAAAGGTGCTCTGAAGATTGGCTGGCGTGAGCTTGGGGATTATCTATGGAATGGGGGCCTGGGTCCTCTCTGCTCCATCTCTCGCCATGTATTAGCCCCAAGATAATAAGGATGTTGCTAACTTCTAATAGGAAAACAACCAGAGGATGGAGAGACTCTGGAGGGTTGGATTGGGTGAGAAACATTCTTGGGGAGTGTCACTGTCCCTGCCCAAACACCATACCTAATTTAATGCAGTAAAATGTCACAGCACACCATGAGGCAGGTGCTTTTACTGACTCCACTTTACAGATGAGGAAACTGAGGGCCAGGGAGGCCAAGATTCCCCAGGTTCAGAGAACCTGAATTCAGACCCACATCATTGGGCTCAAGGAACCTGCACTTTCAACCACCCTGAATCCTGCTTGGAGCAACTGTCAACATGTATTCATCAAGTTCGTGTGTTGAACCTGGCAGCAATTTGGGTGTTAAAGTAGAAAGGACATTGGTCCTAGAGTCAGATGGAGCTGTTTGGAATCCCATGTCTTACTGCTGTGTGACTTTAGGCAAGTCACTTCACCTCTCTGAGCTTTCATTTTATGGTAAGGACAATAGACATGAAAATCCCTTCTTTGCAGGGTTATTCAGAGGGTAGAACAGGGAGCAAAGGCCCCTCCCCCACAGCATCCCACAAGTGTGTGTTTACTCCCTTTCTCCAGGGTTTCCTCCCACCCCGTGCCTTCAGCTCCAGGCACTGGCCCCCATCCAGAGCCTGACCTTGGCCTTGAGATACAAGAGGGCTTCGGAAATGACTTTGGCTGCTCCAGCGGAGGGAGCTGCCCTGATCCGCTTGCAGATCAGGATCTCCGGGCCCCCTTGCCAGGGCTTTCATGTTGTTGCTTTATTTCACAAGAGCCCCGGTGTTTGTTTAGCAATGAAGTGGTATTTTTAGAACTTAAAAGTAATTCTGCTCTTCGAGGAATGAGCCTGTGGTTGTAGCCCCAACTGGAGCCAGGCCTGGACAGAAGGCTTGTGGGCACCCTGCCCTGGCTCACCCACCCCCACCCCCTGCTCCCCTTGGGCCTTTCCTTTGGATGCAGGACACCCTCAGTCTGCCCTGTCCAGCTTGACTCCTTCCTGCCTGCGGGTCTAGACCCTTGGGAGTACTGGCTAGGGTGCAATGATCCCCACGTGTGGTAGGCTGAGTAATGACGCCAGAGATGTCCACATTCTTATCTCTGGAACCTGTGACTATGTTTCCTTGTATGGCAGAAGGAACTTTACAGATGGGGAGAGCATCCTGGGTTATCCAGTGGTCTGGGATGTGAAATGCCGAGCTGGATGAAGCATAAGCTGGAATCAAGATAGCCGGGAGAAATATCAGTAACCTCAGATATGCAGATGATACCACCCTTCTGACAGAAAGCGAAGAGTAACTAAAGAGCATCTTGATGAAGGTGAAAGAAGAGAATGAAAAAGCTGACTTAAAGCTCAACATTAAAAAAACGAAGATCATGGCATTTGGTCCCATCACTTCATGGCAAATAGATGGGGAAACAATGAAAACAGTGAGAGACTTTATTTTCTTGGGCTTCAAAATCACTGCAGGTGGTGACTGTAGCCATGAAATTAAAAGACACTTGCTCCTTGGAAGAAAAGCTATGACCGTTCTAGATAGCATATTAAAAAGCAGAGATACTACTTTGCCAACAAAGGCCCATGTAGTTAAAGCTATGGTTTTTCCAGTAGTCATGTATAGATATGATAGTTGGACCATAAAGAAGGCTGAATGCTGAAGAATTGATGCTTTTGAACTGTGATGTTGGATAAGACTGTTGAGAGTCCCTTCGACTGCAAGGAGATCAAACCAGTCAATCCTAAAGGAAATCAACCCTGAATATTCATTGGAAGGACTGATGCTGAAGTGGAAGCTCCAATACTTTGGCCACCTGATGCGAAGAGCCAGCTCATTAGAAAAGAACCCGATACTGGGAAAGATTGAAGGCAGAGGAAAAGGGGACAACAGAGGATGAGATAGTTGGATGGCATCACTGACTCAACGGACATGAGTTTGAGCAAGTTCCAGGAGATAGTGAAGGACAGGGAAGCCTGGCGTGCGGCAGTCCATGGAATCGCAGAGTCGGACACAACTGAGCGACTGAACAACATCCAGGGTCCTTGTGAGAGAGAGGCAGGAGGGCCAGAGAGATGTGGGGCGATGCCCGAAACAGAAGTTCCGAATCAGAGGGAGACGTTTACGTATGCTCCACTGGTGGCCACGAGCGTGGAGGAAGGGGCCCGGGCCAGAGAATGCAGGAGGCTCTAGAAACTGGAAAAGGCGAGGAAGCGGATTCCCCCTGGAGCCTCGAGAGGGAGCACAGCCCTGCCAGCACCTTGATTCTGGTCCCGGAAACCTATTCCAGACGCTGACCTCCAGAACCGTAGGAGAATGGATTTGTGTTGGTTGAAGCCACTAAATGTGTGTTCGTTTGTTATAGCAGCAATGGGAACCTAATACACGGCCTGCTGTCCCCTCCCTCATTAGAGCACCTCACATCCAGCTGGGCCACAGGGGCACTGAGCCTCCAATGACACCTCTGAGAAACAGGATTCATTCTCCCCAGAATTGTTGCAAGGAGTTTTGTTTTGTTTTTGTTTGTTTTCACTGAAGGATAATTACTTTACAATGTTGTGTTGGTTTCTGCCATACAAAAAAGGTGAATCAGCTATAAGTCTACATATGTCCCTTCCCTCTTGAACCTCCCTCCCACCCCTGGCCCATCCCACCCCTGTAGGTTATCACAGAGCACAGGGTTGAGCTCATCAGGAGGAGTTTTTGAGGTTATAAGGACCTGACCCAGCCTCTGCTCTGTAGTAAACGTGAAAATATTTTAGCCGTGCCTATTGTTTGCTTCTCTGCAAAGAAGCCAGGTTGGAGGTGAGGCATGAACATCATTTTTTGTGCGTTTGGGTTGATGATACAGACTCTTGGATTCAAACTCCAGCTTCAGCCAACTCAGGGAAGTTTTTCAGTGATGTTTGGCAGAGTTGCTAGTGCCTCTGGGCCTCAGTTTCCTCATCTGTAGGAGGGGAGAATAGTGGTACATACACAGGCACAGACCACAGAGCGAGGAGCCTGGCCCACAGTGCAGCTGGATGAATGGAGCCTCCGCTCTGGTTTGGTCAGCTGCCCCGGGTTCTCTCCACCCGGAGCTCAGCCACGCGCCTCCTTCAGCAGCTGGAGGGCTCCCAGCCTCCCGGGTCGACCTCTGTTGGATGCAGCATTTTCTCATGATATTAGTCATCGTTTGAGAAGACCTTGAGAATCCGTCTTTCCCACCAGAGGTCAATTTAGGGTGGGAAGTGGTTTCTTCCTGCGGTTTCCCAATCGTCCAGCAAAGCTGAAATGTTAACCAACTGCCACGGTGGGGGCTGTTCCCCCTCTTGGCTAAGGACTCTGGAGGTGGAAGATGACACACCTGGGGCAGGAATCCTCTGCCAAGGTCGGGGAGGAGAAGGGCCCAGTGAAATGGGTCTCATGCCCACTGTCCCCGCCAAGATGCACCTGGCATGTGTGAGGACCCAGGACGTTGAAAGGCAGTCGGAAGAGATTCGGTTGAGTTTGCAGAGAAAGATCTGTGCACAGGACCTGCTGACACCACTGCCCAGCCAGTCGGTGCCGGAGCCAGCGACTGCAACCACAGAGGCCAGAGCACCTTCTCATGTCCTGGGGAGGACAGCACAGGGTCAGGAGCACCTGCATTAAAGCCCTTGGCCGGTAGCTGTCTGAATGACCTTGGGTGAGTCACTTGACTTCCTGGAACCTGTTTTCCCATTCAAAAACAATCACTCTCATCATCACCTTCTTCCTCTGACACGTGGAGCACTTACCATGCACCAAGCACTGTCCTCAGTTCTCTCGATGGGTGTTACTGCACAAAACCTGTGAGGTGACTGGTCTAGTTAGCTTCAAATACGGGGGTAGGGAAGATTGAAGGCAGGAGGAGAAGGGGACAACAGAGGATGAGATGGTTGCATGGCATCACTGACTTGATGGACATGAGTTTGAACCAGCTCTGGGAGTTGGTGATGGACAGGGAAGCCTGGCATGCTGCAGTCCATGGGGTTGCAAAGAGTCAGACACAACTGAGCGACTGAACTGAACTGAAGGGGATAGCAGGCACTGAGGAGTAAAGGAAGGTACTCAGAGTGTCAGGAAGGGGGCAGAGCCAGGATTTGGATCCCGGCCACCTGGCGCTTGTTACGCCTGCAGCCTCCTGCCTCGAGGATAATGGGGGTGGTGTGTGCAGCCTCCAGGCTTTTCTGCATGATGCATGTAGAATGGGAAGCAGCAGTACTGTGTGAAAGGAGCACACAGTACCTGTTTTTGGCTTTTGTTTCTATTATCCAGGTTACCAGAGATGCTTGGTTTCAGAGGCTAGGGCAATATCCATTCTAACTTTTGAGAGTCAAAAATGTATTTTGATCTAGTGCTGGTGGTGGTGGTGGTGTTCAGTCGCTAAGTTGTATCTGACTCTTTTGCAACCCCATGAACTGTAGCCTGCCAGGCTCTTCTGTCCATGGGATTTTCCAGGCAGGAATACTGGAGTGAGTTGCCATTTCCTTCTTCAGGAGATCTTCCTGACCCAGGGATCGAACCCACATCTCCTGCATTGCAGGTGAATTCTTTATTGCTGAGCCACCAGGGAAACCCTAGTCTATATATACATCGACTCATCTAATTTTGTGCTTTAAATAACATGTGGGTTGTTCACACTATGTCACTTATACTTCAATAGAGCTGTTTTTTGAAAATACAGTGGAAGTTCATCAACGAAACAGAAAATCCATTGTGTCCAGTGGGTTAGGCCAAGTGGGGACCGCCCAAAGGGTGGCCCAGTTTTTGGGGTGGTTTTCAGGCAGTGTCCTCTGCCCTCAATTTCTAGCATAAAGGGGGCTGTGGAAATGGGGGATGTCCTTTGTCTTGGGGGTTGCCTGAGTGTCACAGCGTTGGCCTCTCCTGGCCACTCAGCTCAGGATCAGCACACAAACACACACACACCCTCAGCAGTCAGATGACGTTCCTGCAGGTATGTTTTACATAAAACACACCCGCCTGCTGCATGGGCTCTGTTACATGGAAGCAGGTGTTCACCTCCTGCACCCAGATGTCACCCTTGGTGTCCCCTCACCTGGTTTGCTCCAGGGGCTGCCCCTTAATGTCCCTGGCTTACACTTTGGCTGGTGGCATCAGCTTAAGGACAGCAAGGTTAGGCCTCCAGCCCTGCTGGGGGAAGAGTGAAGGAAACCCACCTTCTCTCCTTTAAAGGACCTTTCCTCTGAGGCTCTTGTGTTCCAGGCACTGTGGGAGGTGCTGGAAAGACCTGGGTCAGAGACGCAGCTCAGTGAGTGGACAGGCCTGGGGCCTAGCTTCCCAGTCACTGGCTGCATGTCCAGATGTGGTCTCATATGATCTGTGCAATCCTCAGCAACCCTTTAGCCAAGTTAAGTCTCATTTCCTCATCTGTACAATCACGGTAATTTCACAAGGCTATTGTAAGGGTCATATGAGAGGGTCCCATATCTCATCGATTCTGACATGCACATTGTTTAAATTTTGCAGATCTGAAATCAGGGTTCATCCCCCCAGGTGATGTGTCAGAGTACAATTGGTCGATCCTTCCTTGATAGTCCCTCAAATATCAGTGCATCTTGTACCTGCTGTCGTCCTAGATCTGAGGACAGACTCAATGGAGAGGGCCTGGCAGTGTGCAGATATTAACATGTAATGGAAAGAACCTGAACTCCAGAGCCTGCATGTATGGTCTTCATCCTAGCTCTGCCCCTTTCTGGCTGTTTTGGTCTCAGATAAGTGACTTGATCTTTCACAACGTCAGTTTCCTCACTCCTAAAATGGGGACAATAAAGTTTAGCTCCGTTTGTTTTGAGAATTTGATAAACTAACATGCATGAATGCCCCTGACACAGGGGTGGGCATTTAGTAGGCATCTGGTAATTTTGTTCACCATCTTCAAGAAGATGAGACTGAGCCTCTTCAAAGTTGGTCTCTGGGGAAACTAATTGTGAGGTCAGAGATGCTTCGAGCATCACCCTGTTTGGCATCCAAGTCCCTTAGATCTTGTGCCTCCGTTTCTACATCTATGAAATGGATGTCATAATAGTACCTACCGGCCAAAGTAGCTGTGAGGATTAACTGAAACAACACAGGGTGCCTGGCACTTAAAACGCACTCATCAGGGACATTAACCAGGCATATGGATCCAGTTTTCATTATTGCTGTTATTAATGGTGATTATTCTTCTGAGCTGGGACAGTGCAGGTGGATACGTCAAGATCACTCCCTTGAGACCTTACATACGTTGAGGAGGAGAATGCGCAAGCCAGACCCAGCCTGGCAGATGCGAGGACCACAGCCAGCCCTCATCCCAGAGTGTGGGAGGTTTCAGCCACAAAGACACACTAAGAGTTTTACAGGTGCACTTTATTTAAAATGTCATTGGGGAAAAGGCATGTTTTGTTTTGTTTTTTGTTTTAAGATTTTTAAAATGTGAACCATTTAAAAAATCTTTATTGAATTTGTAACAATATTGCTTCTGTTTTAACTTTTTTTTTTTTTTGACCCGGAGACATGTGGGATCCTAGTTCCCTGACTAGGGATTGAGCCGTCCTCCTCCCACCCACCACTCCCACATTGGAAGGCGAAGTCTTAACCACTGGACTGCCAGGGAAGTCCCTGAAAAGACATGTTTTAAATCTGCCCTGCAGATTTTGCTTTTGCATGTTGCTGGGCATGGACCCAACCCCTAGGGGTCCAGTCAACCTGATTCTAAACAATAACCAGTGTTTGCAGTGCAGGAACAGTGGGCAGGCGCCATCTGTCCCCTCCTTCTGCCCTAACTCTGTCCCGCTTTCCTTGCACCCACCCCAGGTAGTCTGTCTGCCCACCCCTTCCCGTTTCCTTCTGAGTTTACACTTAACCTGAAAAGGATTGGTGTTTGCACCATGGCAGGCAGGCAGACAGCCAGTCTCCCACTATTTGGTCCCTTCTCTGGTGGACAGACGTCCCAGGGGACCCAGTGGCAATTGCATTTTTCATTTTCCCCACGATTTACCACATGGCTGGACTCTGGTGGATATCCAGGCAGGCAGATTTTGCGGTGGCTGGACGAACTGGGGGGGTCTGAACTTGGAGCCCTGGGCCGGTGAGCTGTGATCAGGGACAGATGGCACTGCTATGGCACTTGGGGTGCTGTGGGGTTCTGCCACCCTTACCTGCTAGCCAGCCGGGCGTCCTCTTCTTGGGTTAAAAAGCAATAGTCAAACACATTAGAGTTTACTAAACACTTTCATCCAGCATCTTGTTTCAATGAAAGAAGATTCCCAAATAGGACAGGAGGCTCAGGCTTCTGGGCTGTGGGAGGTTTGAGCTGGCTCTTTGTTGGGCTAAAGGGAAGGAAAGAGCCCTCGGTCCCCTGCTGAGGTTGGCAGGTGACCTAGCAGGTGCCTCTTGTGTAGAAGCTGCTTGCTCAGTGCTGACCAGATTAGACTGACTGTGGGCAAGAAAAATCTGGGCAAGGTGGGTCCTGACTGCCAGCATGTTCGGCTATGTGTGTGATTCCTTGCAGAAGGGTAGGGCCTTGCCCTTTCTTTTTTGCTGCCATATCTCCTTCAATCCCCTAGGTATCATTGTAGAGTAGAGTAGGTCTGCTAAAGAGGGAGGGCAATGATGACCATTCACTCATTCATTCCACAAATACTAATTGAGCACCTACTCTGTACCAGCCCTGTTCTAGGTGTTGAGGATACAGCAGTTAATAAAAGAGACAAAAATCCCTGCCCCTGCAGAGACAATATTCCAGTAAAGTACAAGGTGTAATGAGTAAAGTATATGGTATGGTAGTTAGCATTCAGTTCTAAGAAGGAAAGGTAGTGAAGAACGGTAGGAAGTAGCAGGGATTACAGTTCTAGAAACTTTCAGGGAAGTGATGATGACACTAATAAGAAAAACAATAGCTGTATTTGCTCAGTGCCTTCAAGAAGCCAAGCCCCTGCAAGGAACTCGCATGCATGTAGCCTTGATAGCAACCCTGAGAGTTACCTGGGAGGCTGAGCAGGTCATGGGTGTGGAGCCTGGGTGTCACAGTCCTGGAGTGAACCCAGGCATGCTACCCAGCATCACTCTGTGGGCAGCACCAGGGTCCCCCGATCGCGAAGGGGGAAGGGCAGTCACCCCTACCTCTAGGAATTGCTGTGAAGCTTAAATGAGTTAATATGTGCAAATGCTCACAACTCATAGTAAAAGACCATACATGGTAACTACTTCTAATTAGTATAATTATCCCTTTTTACTGTGGAGAAAATTCTCATAGGGAATGGTAGAGTTAGGACTTGAACCCAGAGCTGGCACTCCAAATCTAGTGGATTTTTTTTTTTTTTTTTTGCTGCACTGGGGTTTAGTTGCAGCCTGCAAACGCTTATAAATTGTTGTGGCATGTGGGATCTAGTTGTGCCTGTGTGTGCTCAGTCTTGTCCCACTGTTTCAACTCTGTGGACTGTAGCCCACCAGACTCCTCTGTCCATGAAATTTTTCAGGCAGGAATACTGGAGTGGGTAGCCATTTTCTACTCCAGGGATCAAACCCACGTCTCTTGCATCTCTTGCATTGACAGGTGGATTCTTTTCCACTGCACCCCCTGGATCAAACCCAGGCCCTCTGTATTGGGAGCTCAGAATCTTAGCAGCTGAACTACTAGGGAAGTTCCCAGTGGATCTCTTTCCTTTTTTTTTTTTTTGGCTGTGCCATGCAGCATGTGGGATCTTAGCTACCCAACCAGGAATCAAACCCATGCTTTCCCCATATTGGGAGTGCAGAATCTTAACCACCAGACCACCAGGAAAGTCCCCATGGATTTTTTTTGTTTTTAAGAGCTAGGAATTTACTGTTCCAGCAACACTATGAGGCCTAGACATTAGGGTCCCAATTTACAGATGAGAACATCAAGGCACAGAGCACTCTGCTGGGAAATAGGGAAGATATGGTTTTGAGCCTAGGGCTTTTTCTGGGACATGGCTGCTGTGCAGGCCACCCATCAGTGTCTGGACTGGAGGGAGAAGGAGGGAGGTCCTGGAAGAGTTGGGGGACCTCCTCCCTTCTCCTGTTCCCCTGGACTTCTGCTCTGACAGGCAGGTACCTAGCTTACCCGGCTGCCTTCATAGCAGATGTTTAAGCAGCCCGGAAAGTGGATAATTCCAAAGCAGAGGAGGTTGTTTGGGAACAGAGCTCGCTGGTTTCTTGCACGTTACAGCGTGCTAACAAATCTGATTGCTGCACCCGTTAAACGCCTCGGCTTCGATTTGCATAAGAAGTTTTTTCTCCCAATGGATTATCGGTTCATGGCATCACCGTGTGCAAAAGGTTTGGGTGCCCCTTGGTGGCACAGGATGGAACCAGTGCCCGGCCTTGGTGCAGGCCCTGTGAGCCAGCCGAGCCCCTCCTACCACAGTCTGGAGCAAAAGAATCGCCTCCTCTCTCTCTTTAATAAACTGTTTTGCCCATGAGGCATAATGAGGACCTGGAAGCTTTGTCTGTCTTCAGCTGAAGCTTGTAGAAGCAGAGGGCTGCTTTTCCTGGGGGCTCAGCCCGAAGCTCATTACGGTAGGCCGAGCACCCAGGCCCGAACTCACCCATCCAGGCTTCATCATCCAAGTCTGGGACCTGGGTTGTGATTCTAGACCCCTGGGCTGCCAACATCATGAAGGAGAGGGCTTTTCCAAGCTGATGCATGGTAGCCTGAGCTTCCAGGGTTATGTAGGTCCCTGGACAATGCAGGCCTCAGACAAGCCTAAGAGTAGGAGGCCTTGGCTCTCACTAACTGAGCAATCAAAGACAAGTCATTTAACCCCTCCTAGCTTTGGCCATAAAATGGGAGCACTGGTCCTCACTGTTATTCAATCACTAAGTCTTGTCCAACTATTTGCAACCCCATGGACTGCAGTACTCCAGGCTTCTCTGTCCATAACCAACTCCCGGAGCTTGTTCAAACTCATGTCTGTTGAGTCAGTGATGCCATTCAACCATCTCATCCTCTGTTGCCCTCTTCTCCTTCTGCCTTCAATCTTTCCCAGCATCAGGATCTTTTCCAGTGCTCTTTGCATCAGGTGGCCAACGTATTGGAACTTCAGCTTCAGCATCAGTCCTTCCAGTGAATATTCAAGACAGATTTCCTTTACGATTGACTGGTTTGATCTTCTTGCTGTCCAGGGGACTCTCAAGAGTCTTCTCCAGCCCCACAGTTCCTCACTGAGCTATGTGCAGATGAGTGAGATCTTGATGAGGAGTGATAATGCTCCATTGTGTTTGTAGAGCACCTTTCTGTTTGCAGAACACTTCACAGAGGTCAGTTCATGTGAGAAATCACCCCATGGAGAAGGTGTAATTAAAGATCAGAGGTGATGTGACCTGCCCATGGTGTCACAGGGCCTCTAGCTTTGGTATCCAGCTCTAAGTCTAAGGCTCTCTCTGCTTTGCCCCACCTGCCTTGCAAGTTCAAGGTCTATATATGGCACTACTGTTATCCTGAGAGTCAGCCCGGGTCCTCAGTGGTTCCTGTGGGTCCCCAGGAGCCCTGGGCAGGGACAGCAGAGTTGCAGTGGTGGCTGGGGACCCGGAGGGGTAGTGCCAAGGCCCCGCCCCCTCTGGGCCTCCTCATCACTTTGTGCCGTTTGTTGGGGCTGTTACTAGCTCACTTCCTGTTATTCCCCCCAGACAATCAGCCAGGAAATTCTTCGTTTATGTTTCCTTAAGAGGTCAAATGCTTTTCTCTGGGCAGAAATAAATAAATCCTGCTTGCTGAGTTGGCAGGTTTTCACAACAGCCTGCAGAAGACGCCCCGCATCAGCGCACAGCCCCTGCAGTGCAGCCCCAGGCAGCCCCACCTAGGGGCCCGAGGCGTCAAGGAAACCTGCAGCCCATCCTCTGACGGCACAGGTGGGATCCTGGGTACATTTGCAAAGTCAGGGATGATTTTACTTTTTTGTTTTGTTTGGTTTTTCTTGCCGCACAGCGCAGCATACAGGATCTTCCCCAAGCAGGACCAGGGATTGAACCCACGCGCCCTGCTGTGGGGGCGTGGAGTCCTAGCCACTGCCACCGATCCGAGGCAACGATTTAAACCAGGGCTGCAGCCCAGGCAGATGTGGGAAAGAGACCGTGGCTGCTGACAGGAGCAACAGTGGCTTTTCCCTCCCGTGGCCCGAATTCTGATGGAAATGGGCAAGGGTAGCATCGTGACGTCATGATCCCCAAGAAGCCATCTCGGCTCTGCAGAGCATATAGGAAGTTGAAGCCTGCCTGGGACCAGACAGAACCCAAGCCACAGCTCCTGGGCGCCTCTGAACAGACAGCAGCCCTTGCTCGGACTCGGGTGACGTGTGCTCTACGCACACTCAAGAGAGCCGAGGTCATGTTGAGCCCACAGCAGTTTAGAGGAGGTGTTGGGTGAGGCTTCTCGGAGCGCTCCTACAGGTGGGGCAGCTGTCAACCTCACACACAGCAGAGGAAAGCCTGCAGAGCCCAGCTTTTCTTTTTGGTCACGCCACACAGTATGCAGGATCTTAGTTCCCAGACCAGGGATCGAGGCCATGCCCCTGTGCTGGAAGCAGAGAGTCCTAACCATTGGACCGCCAGGGAAGTATCCCGGAGCCAGACTTTATGAAGCACCAAAGTCCGAGACACTCGACTGAGGCAAAAGCTGTCCTCTGTTAGCCTTGCTGGCATTTTTCTTTCTTACGGACAGCCTCAGTTATATACAGAAGTCAATAGAATGGTATAACAAATTCTGGGAACCGTGACCTGACCTCACACCCTTCACCCTGTGGTCAACTCCGTCCCATCCTTATCCACTCCCTCCTCCCTGAATTATTGTGAAGAAAATCCCAGCTACATGATGCCTTCTATAGATACTTCATTGGAAAAGTGAAGTGAAAGTGTTAGTTGCTCAGTCATGTCCTACTCTGTGACCCCATTGCACTCTAACCTGCCAGGCCCCTCTGTCCATGGGATTCTCCAGGCAAGAATACTGGAGTGGGATCCCTTCTCCGGGGGAATCTTCCCAACCCAGGGATCGAACCCATGGCTCAGACAATAAAGAAATACTTTAGTATATCACTATAAAAGAGGAGGAATCTTAAAAAAAAATAAAATAACCACTAAACTATTATCACACCTAAAATAATGAGGCCTCCAGTCATGATTCAGATTTCACAGTGGACTCATAGATTCGTGTTTTAAACCTTGTTTGTTGGAATGAGGATCCAAGTACAATGGTCACTGGGCAATTAGTTGGATTTCTTCTTTAACATTTATTTATCTGACTCTCTGGGTCTTAGTTGTGGCAGGCGTCCGGATTGCATGGGCCTCAGTAGTTGTGTCACCTGGGTTCTCTAATTGTGATGTGTGGGCTCAATAGCTCTGCAGCATGTGAGATTTTAGTTCACCAACCCAGGATCAAACCCACGGCTCCTGCATTGCAGGGCAGATTCTTAACCAGTGGACCACGAGGGAAGTCCCTAGTTGGAATGTTTTTTTCATCTAAATAGTCCTCTTGCTTTTTTTGTATTTTTGCCAGTTATCTGTTGAAGGGGCCGTGTTGTTTGTCTGGTAGGTCTCCTGCAGTGCTGGGTTCGCTAATTGCATCCCTGTGGTGTTGTCTGCCACATGCCCTTCTGTCCTTTGAAATTCCTGTAAATTGGTAGTTCATCTAGAGACTTGGAAGTTCCAATACTTTGGCCACCTGATGAGAAGAACTGACTCATTGGAAAAGAGCCTGACGTTGGGACAGATTGAAGGCAGGAGGAGAAGGGGACGACAGAGGATGAGATGGTTGGATGGCATCACCAACTCGATGGACATGAGTTTGAGCAAGCTCCGGGAGTTGGTGATGGACAGGGAAGCCTGGCGTGCTGCAGTCCATAGGGTCTCAAAGATTCAGACGTGACTGAACTGAACTGGAGACTTGATCATTTTCTTGACTCATATTTTGCAAGACTCCTTCAAAGAAGATTTTGGGTCCTTCCCATCAGGAGGCACGAGCTGTCTGATTGTCCCTGTTTCGTGATGTTGGCAACCCAGCATGAATCTAGACATTCAGCAGAAGGACGGTGTTCTTGTCTGTCACCCCATCTTCGTGTATTAGCTGGGATCCTTTATAAAGAGACTCCCCACCATTTATCATTTGGTTACCCACTGGCACAGTTGATATAGGAAATGCAGGATAAAAGCTTGACTGTTTTCCCATTATTTACCAGTTTTCAGAATAATGACTTAGCGCCTTGACTTTCATCACTGTGCTTTAAAAGCTTAGATCATCCGATAATGGTTCAAGCAATATATTTATTAAGAGTTCCATGGTTAGCGGGGCCAGTCAGGACCCAGCTGTTCAGAAAATTGTTTAAAAAATGGTATGTCCATCGAGGTAGCCAGGGGCATTGCACAAATGTAGTAGATGTTGGTGTCTTAGTAGACAGAGCATGCCTCCCGGCCCAGAGCCAGAGAGGAGGTTCATTCCCACTTTGCTGATGAGAGGACTGAGCCCTGGAGATTGGCCCCTGTCCTGGTGATGAGGCCAGTTACTGTCAGAGCCCAGGTGCTGTGCACAACACAAGACACAGAGGAAGCGGTTAGATGGTCACGTTGTCTCTAGAATCCAGGCCTCCAGATGAGGCTTGCATAAACTCTCCTCCCTTGTTACAAAATGCCCTGAGTTCTGGCAAGGGCCCAGCTCTATGGGCACTGATTGCCAGCCACTAAGCCATGCAGCCTCAGGAGGTGGTTGGTTGCATTTTTGCAGGACCATCTGATTTTTGGGGAGGTCCCAGAAGCCTTTCCAGAGATCATGATCTTTCTGATTTAGCCCTTCTTCTCCCTCATTCTCATATCCCCATCACCTTTATTGTCTCCTCCCTGCCTCAGGTTATTATCCAAGACTTTAGTATCTCTCTGTCTGTGCTAGTGTGGTGCCAGGGTTAAGGAAGGAAATAAGGATTTTCCAGAACAAGTGAATGAACAAGCAAAAGAAAAAAAAAAAATAGACACAACCTTCATCAGTTGTATTTAGACCTTTCATTCTGACTTTGCCATAAACCCTTCAAAGGCATGAATTCTTTTGTCTTCTGCCAGCCCAGCACTGGGCACACAGGGGCAAGGATATGAGAAAGGATCACTTGGCATCCTTAAACCCAGAAGGGGGAGGGGCAGCAGGAAGGTTCATGGTAGACACAGTCAGTCTAGTGCCTGTAGCTCCTCCCAGAAATCCCAGGGTGCCGGGAACTTTGCAAAGCCTTTCCATTCATCCCCTTGCCTCAGATCAGATCTGTTCTCAGCCACCACTAGTAACGATGGCAGCTAACACTCTGAGCACTGTTCTAGGTGTTTGCGTGTGTTAGATCTTTTGATTCTCTGAGTATCCTGTGAAGTAGGTATTTTCACCATCCCCATTTTACAGGTGAGCAAACAAGGACACAAAGAAACAATGAGACTCACCCAAAGTCACCCAGCTGGCCAAGTAGAGTGGCTGGGACTTGGATGTAGGTGGCCAGAGTCCTGCTCCTACCAACTACTGCAGCTGCTTACTGGTAGAGAAAGAGAATCCACAAGGATCCCTGCCTGCAGTGTTAGAAAATTTGTCCTAAATAGACCCAGTTATGCCCAAGTCTCTTCCATTGCAGTGATGAGAGATGGAGGGCTGTCAGCACCTGCCTCTGGGTTGATGGAACCTCTACATTCAGAGACAAAGGTCGTCACCTCTCCATCTTTTTCCCCAAAGCTAGCAAGTCACCAGCGCAGGGCACAGCACAGGGATCTGGACATAAGAAGGACCATACATGGGTGCAAACCCTCTTGAAAACCTCTGAGCTTCCCTGCAGAGGTCCCTTCTGTACCAGGAAAAAGAAAAAAAAAAAAAAAGATAGGGGGTGGAGACAGGCAAGGAGAAGGGGACGACAGAGGATGAGATGGTTGGATGGCATCACCAACTCAATGGACATGAGTTTGAACAAACTCCAGAAGGTGGTGAAGGACAGGGAAGCCTGGCGTGCTGCAGTCCATGGAGTTGCAAAGAATCAGACACAACTGAGCAACTGAACAACAGCAAGCCCAAGGCACCAGCGTCGTCTCTGAGCAAGCTATGGCTAGAGCATTCAGCCAGCTTCTCCCCTGGGGGCACCTCTTCCCAACTCCCAGTCTAGCAAAGCTCATGCAATGCTGAATTGAGCACAGTTCCCCAGACATACCAGGTCCCCACACACATCCAGGGATTTGCGAACACCACCCTCCCTCCTGTAGCTCTTTTGCCTTCCTGTCCCTCTACACCCTGTGCTAACCTCCACTATGGCCCCTTTTCAATGCTTCCACAAATACGAATTGTGTACCTTCTATGTCTCAGATCCTCATCTTAATGCTGTGGGCACAGCAGGGGGAAAAATAAGCAAAATCCCTGCCCATGCTAATTAGAGGGGGACCTACACAATAAACAGGTAAATGCAAAAGATTTATAATGTCAGAAGAGAAAAGAGCTTTAGGGGGAAAAGTGTGCAAGGAAAATTGTCAGTGCTAGGAGGCCTGGTAACGCTTCAGTTTTAGAAATGAGGTGACAGTAAAGGTCTCTCCAATACGGTGACAGTAACTCCAAACTTGAGGGAAGCAGGGAATGAAGCACCATGTGTTTGGGGTTGGGATAGGGTATTTTAGGCAGTGCAGGTGGTAAGTGCAAAGGCCCTGTGGTACATTAGAGAAACACTTATTTTTGTTGTTTAGAAATTTTTTTCTTGCCCTTTAGTCTATTTCCTCTGCTTCTGGGTCTCACACATACAACACAATAGATGTAAATCCTATCGTACATCTCAGGGAACACAGGAGGATGCTCAAGGGAGCCAATGGCTTAAGAGCCTCAGGAAACTGGAGTTCATTCCTGGGGAGCCTTCTGTACAGGTAAACCACCGGGCTGGACTCATATGCTGAGCAGGAACTAGGATCCACTCTTGAGTCCAAGAAAAGGGTTACAATTTCACCCTTGGTCCTTTTGTATATGTTCAGAATTCTTCAGACTACTTCTACCCTGATAGTCCCAGAGTCAACCACACCCAGGGGATTCTGCAGGGAGAGAATTTGCCTACAGGGTCAGAAGTCTGTGATTTGAATCCAGCCCAGTCTCTGATTTATAAGCAGATGACTCTAACCTTGCTCAGTTTCCCTATCTGTGAAATGGGACTGCAGTTCTCGCCCGCCCTCCCCACTGTGTTTGTCAGAAGCACTAGGGTAGTGTTTGTGAAGCACAGTGCCCCATAGTAGAGATTACGTAGGGATATTGCTGCTGCTATGGTTGTTGTTGTTTTTAATAATTCTATCGCCTGTCTCAATGCCAAACCATCTCCAGACCAAGTCTCCAGTCAACCAGTTGAATTCTGCTGGATTAAATTTTCATGGCAGGGCATCTCCAGCACCCAGGGGGAGAGCCCCAGAAATTCAGCTCTGTGCTTCTTGAGTGGAGGGCACCCGCTGGCTCACATGGAGCCCTGGGCATTTGTCACTGTCAGGAAGTCTATTTATTATTTTTGGCTGTGCTTGGTCTTTGTTGCTGTGCACAGGCTTTCTCTGTTATGGCGAGCAGAGGGGCTATTCTCTAGTTGCGGTGCACGGCTCCAGAGTGAGGTCTCGGTAACTGTGGCACACAGGCTTAATTGCTCCGTGGCATATGGAATCTTCCCAGACCAGGGATTGAACCCATGTCCCCTGCTTTGGCAGGCGAATTCTTAACCACTGAGCTACCAGGGAGGTCCGATTTATTATTTTAAAGCAGGTTTTGCAGATAAACTTAGCGTTCCAGGGGAGACCCCTGTGTCACCCTACTAAACCACTTGCCTATGCCTGCCTCTGGGATGCGGTTATTAGAGTTGAAACTGGATACTTCTAGGCGTAGTGACTTCTCCATCCAAGGAGGCATGCAGACTTTTACATATACTAACTGATCTGATCTCCATAGTTCACAAGGACCTTGGGGGTCTTTAGAGTCTTTCCCTTCTGACCCCCATGCCTTTCTCCCAACCTGCTAACTCCCTTTGTTACCCCACTCTTGTGGACAACTCTTTGAGCTTTTTTTTCAGTAAGACTAAGTCCCTCAGAGAAGTCTTAAGTGTATACACCTGCTCACACATATAATTTGACATACGAGAGTTTAGCAGTCCTGAATGTATATTTAGTGACAGGCTTGGCTAATATTTCATCTAATTACATTCATTAACATCGAAATGTATAATCATTAATATATCTGGCACAGTGATCTAAATATTTTATAGAGGTCTTAATTACAGTAGACTCGCAGTCTTGCCATAAAACTCATGCGCCCCACCAATTGAAGGGGTGGTGTCAGGTAGCTCGGGGGCCCTGGCGGGGGAAGCAGCAGGAACCTGCCTTTTAGCAGGGGTGGGGAGGGGGCAGCGGTGGCTGGGGTCTCCCTCTTCTGGCCGCACCCAGAAGCAAGGCAGACAGTTGGAGAAGACAAGGAAATCGGTTCCTGTGATTTTTCGCTGGCACATCTCTGTTAACTGAAGTCACCATCCTCCTAGAAAGGGAGAGGAAAATCAAAGATATGAGAACAAAATTAAAAATGATCATTATCGCTACTAAGACTTTAGGAGGTCGATAAAAATGTGCTTTTCTTCCTCTGCCAAGTTAAGGAGTATTTTCAGAGAGTATTTAAGAGTATTTTCTGACCTGATGAAGGTCAGAATGTGAGTTTTGTGGCCACAAAAGCTGAGCTCCAAATGGGGCTCAGGTCTGCAGTCATGGCTGCTGATCAACCCTTTATGTCAGGAGTAGACCGACGTGCCTACCCAGATGGCACAGCTGGACGCCAGTCCCCCATGATCACAGCCACCTTCACAGCTTTGAAACCCTCCATGGATTAAAAAACTCATCTTCAGGCACTGCTTGGACTGTGAGGTTGGCAGGTTTTATTGTGCCCATTGCACAAAGGAGAATGCCAAGTCTCTGAGACCCCTGGCTTCCCAAAGGCACATGGCCAGCAGGAGGCAGAGCATTGCCTGAATTTTCAATGTCCTGCTGGAACCCCCACCTGGACTGTGACCTGTGTTTCCCCAGCAGCTGTCCTGAGACTCTGAGGTGACACAGAAGGTTCCCTAGGAAGGCTTGGGGCCTGCAGGGTGTTGGGATCTCATGAGATGGGACCACCAAGCACCCCTCCTCCCCACGCCCACGGCCAGCATCAACCCCAGCCATGCTGCAGCTGCCACTGCCCATCTGGACAAAGTCAAGAGGAAGAGCTCAGACCCAGAGTCCCTGGGCTGGACCCTGTGTCCACCACTCGCCTATGTCTTTGCCTGTTTCCTTGCTTGTGCACTAGGGGTCATGAAAGTAACTACCTCACAGGATTGTTGCAAAAAAAAATTTAGTGAAAACTTACAAAGTGTTTTAACCCAACCCGGGTCCATATAGTCAAAGCTATGGTTTTTCCAGTAGTCATGGACGGATGTGAGAGCTGGACCATAAAGAAGGCTGAGCGCTGAAGAATTGATGCCCCTGCATTGTGTAGTGTTGGTTGGAGAAGACTCTTGAGAGTCCTGTGGGCGGCAAGGAGATCAAACCAGTCAATCCTAAAGGAAATCAGTCCTGAATATTCATTGGAACGACTGATGCTGAAGCCGAAGCTCCAATACTTTGGCCATCTGAGGCAAAGAGCTGACTCATTGGAAAAGACCCTGATGTTAGGAAAGACTGAAGGCAAAAGGAGAAGAGGGAGGCAGAGGGAGATGGTTGGATGGCATCACTGACTCAATGGACATGAATCTGAGCATGCTCTGGGAGATGGTGAAGGACAGGGAAACCTGGCGTGCTGCAGTTGATGGGGTCGCAGAGTCGGACGTGAGTGAGCAACACAGTCCTCCTCCTCCTCTTTATGACCATCACTGGGGCTGGGGAAGCCCACACAGGCCTTCATTCCTCAAGCTCTGTCTGTGCCTCTTTGTGGAAGCTTTGTCCTTTCACTGTCACCACAGTCACACCGGGAAGTTGTCATGGATTTTCCAGGCAAGAATACTGGAGTGGGTTGCCATTTCCTTCTCCGGGAGATCTTCCCAACCCAGGGATGAACCCAGGTCTCCCGCATCGTAGGCAGACGCTTTACCTTCTGAGCCACCGGGGAAGTCTCTCTTTTAAAAAAAAAAAAACCATTTATTTATTTGGCTGTGCCGGGTCTTAGTTGTGGCATGCAAGATCTTCCATCTTTGTTGCAGCATGTGGGATCTAGTTCCCTGACCAGGACTCAAACTTGGGCCCCCTGCATCACAACTGCAAAGTCTTAGCCATTGGACCACAAGGAAAGCCCCAGAAGGTGTTGTCTTTGCCTGTGCAGGAAGGACCGGGACTTCGAATCCAGGAGCAACCCCAAGTTCATGTTCCTTCTCCAGCCACAGAAGTCCTGCAGGATTGAGTAGGGCACACCTTACCCACACCTGGAACTGCCCTACTTCATTACCAACTCACAGGGTGCCCCTGATAGCATGAGGGCCGCCTCCCCACCGAATGATAAGAGCTGGTATTTACTCTCCCTGTGCTCAGCGACACTCTGAGTCCATTGCGTATACAAAACCAGTCCTATGAGTTGAGTTGGAGGCTGTTTCAAAGAATCCACCTGCCAATGCAGGAGACATAAGAGATGCGGGTTCAGTCCCTGGATCAAGAAGATCCCTTAGAGGAGGGAGTGGCGCCCTGCTCCAGTATTCTTGCCTGAAAAATTCCGCGGAGAGAGGAGCCTGGCAGGCTGCAGTCCATTGGGTTGCAAAGAATCGGACGTGACTGAGCATCTGAGCAAGCAAGCATTCAAGTATGACTTTCCTGCAGAACAGCGCAAGGCTTGGTTCACTGCTTGGTGCGTCGTCACAGACTGAACCCCCCTGTCTCACCAGCACCCGGATCTAGAACTAGAACATGATGAACTTCCTGAAAGCTCTCCTGGGTCCCCTTCCTGTCACTGTCCCCTCTATAGAGCGCTTCTTCCTGATTTCTCACCGTGTGGATTAATCCCACCCTTTTGAAGCGCCGTAAAGGGAGTGGTACAGAACAGTAAGTACATGCTTTTGTATCTGGCTTCACTGGCTTGGCGTTCTTCCGAGTGGTTCGTTCATATTATTCATTGTTTCCTTAGATGGAGTTGTCCGCTATGATGGGACCGTGATGGTCTGACCCTTCTGCTCAGGGTTGCCCGGGCAGTTTGCAGCCTAAAGCTTCTACAGTTGGTGTAACTTTTCCAGGCAGGTCCCTTGGTGAACATGGATGTGTGTTTATCGGGCAGGCATGGGCTGCGGTAGGAACTGTTTATTCCTCTTTTACAATGTGAAAACATGGGATCTGTGACTGCCTTCAGGTCACACCTCTCCTGAGGGGCCAAACTGGCTTTGAACCCAGACACTTTAGCTCCAGGATCTGCTTTCTGTGGCTGCTCTCCTTCTGCTGGGACTCTGCTGGAGAGAGGGTATGGCAAGACCAGTCCCCAAATCACTGGGTACCCAAGGAAAGAAACTTCCTGAAGATTCTAGAGGGCCTGATGGACCACCTTGAGAGTATGACACCAAAGCCCAGAGAGGGTGTGTGAGTTCCCAAGGCCACACAGCATACTGGCTTACACCCTCATGTCCTGCCTCCCTGACCTCTGGGCATTCCCTGCCTCCTCTCAGGGCCCAGCCAGCACCATGGTCTCATCTGAAATGACCTCACACACTAACATGAGCCTGAATAATAGTTTATACTGTGTGGACCATGGAGCCTGTGGGCCAATGCTGTGTTTCCAGAAATCTCCGCCCCCAGAGTCTAGGGAATGTCACAGTTCCGGGCTCATCCCCTGCCACTATTTTTAGTGGTGATCTGGAGGAAGGAGGACTTTCCTGGACTTGCCTTCAGAGTCTGGAAAACAAACACCACCCCCTCGCCACCCTCGCCCTCCCAGTTCCCCTGGCAGGAAGCGAGAGCCGAGATTCCCGGGCCTGCCACTCACCTTCCATGCTTCTGGATAAGCTCTGAGCTCTTCAGAGCTGAGGGACAGGCGGCAGCAACAGTGTGCCCCTGCCCTCAGGTAGGACCTCAAACAGCCTGAGACAGGTCCCCTCTGCCCCCCACAGTATCTCTTCTCATTACACTGTGTCTGCAGGTGTCTGATCCCCTCCTGAGGGTTGGCCTTGCCCTCCATCCCAAGTTTTTCCCAGGGCCCCAGGACTTCCGTGATGGTCCAGTGGTTAAGACTCCATTTTCTAACGCATGGGGTGAGGGTTCGATCTTTCATTAGGGAATTAAGGTCCCAAATGCTGTGGGTGCAAAAAAAAAATTTTTTTTTTAAGAATAAATTTTTTTCCCCAGGGGCACTTTCCTGGTCGTCCAGTGGTTAGGACTCCACACTGCCATTGCAGGAGGTGGGGGTTTGATCCCTGGTCGGAGAACTAAGCCACGTGGCAGAAAAAATTAAGTTTTTCCCGTTGGGAGCCCTGGGCATCTCTGCTTGAGACAGACACTTTCCAGGTAGCTCCTCCTCTCATCACCCCTCTGCCCAGGCTCCCAGACACCCTTCCACCTCGTGCACTTGTGTCCTCTGCTCAGACTTCCCCAAGAGGGCTCCCCTTCCCTCCCAAGACCGCCTGGTCCCCTTAGATGGTGATGACTGTTAGAATGGTATTAAAACACAAGCTAGCAAGCACTGTCAGCCATAGTTAGAGCTTTTACTTTGCTTTAATGCTCACCCCAGTAGAATGAGATAGAAGCTGTTATCCTTCTTTACACATGAGGAAAAGACGTAGATTGGCTAAGGAATTTACCAGAGTCGCACAGCTCATGAATGGGGAGCTGGGCTTAGGACCCAAGTCTCTGTCTGCAGAGCTTGGTTCCTCAGCCATACCTGGACCCACTCTCCTGTGTTACCTCTTCTCTCAGCACCTGCTCAGATGAGCAGTCCAGCCCCCATGCAAGGCTCACAGGCATGGTTGGGTAATACGATTAATTGCCAATATTGAAAATAAGATGATATTTAAAACAAAAACTGTGACAATCTAGAGTATGGAATTTTCTAGAAGAGTCAGCAGGTATGATAACCCTGGGCCCCATTCAGTCATGGAACAGCTGCCCTTCCTTTCTTACGATGATCCCTGGCAGGCCTTGTGGTTGTCGAATGTTCCAGCATGGGTGTGGTGTCCTGTCTTGAGCCCCTAAGCTGGAGAATCAGGGAAGGAAGAGGCACCTTGAGATAGCTGGCAATTGTGAGCACGCCCGCTTCCCCACTCTGTCAAGCCACCAAGTCATCTCTCCCCCTACTTTCTTAACCTGCATGGACCGTGCCTAGTGCCAGCTCCTGGAAATACTGTCAGATGAGGCTCACACCCTGCCTTCAAGCAGCTTCTAGGCTAGTCTGGGGGGCGGGAAGATCCTGAGCTGTCCCTCTGTCTCCAGGCTGCTGGTACACATCCCTGTGGGGAAGGCAGGACTCCCTTGCAGGGAGTAGAAGCTTGAGCTGTGGACTTTGGGAACCCAGAAAGAAACTACCCCAAATTCAAAGAAGGGAGAAAGGCAGACATTCCCTGGCAGAAAGGCAAGGATATGTTAATGTCACTTCCTCTCAACAAGCTCAGTCTGTGTCATATTAGATGGTGGCAAGTTCAGCACAGAAAAAACAGGGAACAGAGTGAGGAGAGTGTCCAGGGAAGGCTTTGCTGAGAAGTTGATATTTTAGTCAAGACTTGAAGAGTCAGGAAGGGGACCACGGCGGGGAACAGCCAGCCCAGACATGCCAAGGGAATAGGCACGAACCAGGAATAGTGAGGAGCAGTGGGGCAGGGATGGTTGGGGAGATCATGAGATGGGGGGTTGGGGGATGACAGGTCACATGGCCCTGATAGGTCATTCTAAGGACTGTGCTCGCCCTTGAGTGAGACGGGCTGTAGGGGAGGAGCAGAGAAGTGACGTGATCCGACTTGCATGTTAAGGGGATACTCCCTGCTGAGCTGACATAGACTTTAGGGCTGGGAGACCAGTTAGAGGCCACTGCACAATGCAGTCCCAGATGGTGGTGACACGGACCAGGGTGGGGAGCAAGGAGTGGCGAGAAGAGGCCAGATTCTGGTAACATGTTGCAGGCGGGGTTGACGTGGCTTGCTGATGAGTTGGGTGTGGGGCGTGAGAGAAATAGAATCAAGGAAGGGAGATTCTGGGACTTGGGGTCAGAGGAACTGGAAGGTTAAGGTTACTGTGAACTGAGTTTGGGGAGATGAAGAGGAGCAGGGTGTTGGGGGGCTGATCAGGGACTCAGGTCTCTGGCGTGTGATGTTGGATGGGATGGGGCGGCCCTTGGCTCTGAGTGTGGAATTCCAGGCAAGGTCCAGGCTGCGTGGTATCAACATATGGGTAGATTTAAAGCTGGGAGGCTGGACGAACCCAGTCAGGAAACCGTGGAACGGAAGGGCCAAGACCTCTGATGCCCAGAGGTCAGAGTGAGGGGAGATCAGCCAGAGAAAGGAGCCAGGAGGGCATGGAGCAACCTTCCCTGTGAAGTCAAAGTCAAGTGCGTTAGGCAAGGATGGTGGGGTTTGCGGCTCAAGGGTCATCGGTGACCTGGGGAAGAACACGTGCCACAGAGGATGGAAGAAAGGCAGTGGATGCGCCTCAGCCCTGGAGGGCAAGGGGAGACAGAATAAAGGCAAACAGAACCATGTCTGCCCCCAAGACCTTGGAGATACTGGATGCTACTCAGTGATAGCCGTGGGCCAGGTCCCCCTCCTCCCTAGGCTATCTGCTTCATTCAGTCATTCGTTTGAGAGTCAATCCACTGGTTTTTACTGAGCACTTACTATGTGCCAGACACTGTTCTAGATGCTGGGGATACAGTGATAAACAAGGCAGACCAGATCCCTGCCCTCAAGGAGCATAAATTGCTCATTGGGGGTGGACATAAAGTTATATAAGTAAACTCAGCAATCCTTCATTTATCATTGACTCAATTCAGGGAAACAGTCTGCTCTTGCACCCTTAAACACGCAGGTTGGAATCTGTTTGCCACCATCTCGTTGATGTGAATGAACTGCTTCTTTCCCTTTTGGTTAAACGGAGCTGAACTTGGTTCCATAGAGTACAGTGGTAATCAGCACAGTGCTGATCTGGCAGAGGCTCACCAAACCATTTTCAAACATGCCGACTCTGATCAGTTAGTGATGGTCTCTGCCTCCTCATCTGAGGCAGGGCTGGAAAATCTGCATTTACCCCGTGTAGTCCCAAGGCAGACATCACCAATCAACCCAGGTTCCAGTAGAGCCTGGTTGATTAGTCATGTTTACATGGACACAGGATTAGAAAATGAGAACCTATATTCCAGATATTTTCTTTCCCAACCCCAGGCAGGAGGCTGGAAAGGTCACACTGCCTAATTTTTTAGGCTGCACTTGGAGAGAGCAGCTGTGGAGATTAAGCAGAGATCATGGGCCTGGAAAAGACCCTGATGCTGGGGAAGATAAAAGGCAGGAGGAGAAGGGGACAACAGAGGATGAGATGGTTGGGTGGCATCACTAACTCAATGAACATGAGCTTGAGCAAGCTCCAGCAGATAGTGAAGGACAGGGACGCCTGGCGGGCTGTAGTCCAGGGGGTCACAAAGAGTCGGACACACCGAATAACGTGGGCCTGAACATCAGAGTACTGAGGTCAGGTGTCAGCTCTGCTACTCATTGGCCGTGTGAGTGGATCAACCCACCTCACCTGGCAGTGAGAAGAAAGGGGGGTGGTTTCCATTTGGGAGAAGCAGAGCTGCCAATGTATTTATCCGGAGACCTGGGCTGACCAGCTCTGTGATAGTGGATATTCTTTCCCTCTCTGGGCCCCCGTCTCCCCATCTGTAAAGGGAAGTTGAGCTGGAAGAGCATTTTGGTGAGTGTTTATTAAGAGTGGTTTGCCAAGCCCTTCTGGCTCCCACCTGCCCACCCCTGCTTTTTCAGAATCGGTAGATGCTGAAGAGTTTAACTGGTCAGGAATGTTGAATGGAAAAGAAAGGGAGCCCCCTGCTGGCGGCAGCTGGGATCATCATTGCAGACTCAGGTCTGCTGACCCTGCTGGCTACCCCATCTCTACCTCTGAGCCCATGTTTATCATCAGGCTAGAATTTTCACAAGGTCTCTTGTCCATGGATCATCCAAAACGAGGGCTGGAGTCTTCTGAGCTCAGACTAGTGAAAAATCTGACCCTGTGGAACGAGTCCATGCCTTGGGCTGGCTGAGGATCCTGCAAGTAGGAGGGATGGCTGGTAGAGGATTCCCTAGGAGCTGCTGACACAAACATGCACACAAGCGCACGTGCACACACACACACACACACACACACCCTCCTTCCAGCAGTCACGGAGCAGTCTTGGGGTGTAAGAATGTCACACCACCCTTAATGGAAACCTCAGAAAGCCCCCTTGGGGTTGTAAAACAGCTGCAGAAACAGTGTCTATAGCAGGAGTAACTGGTGTGAATTTTTGGATCATCGCCTGGTTTTATGGATCGATCCAGGTTCTGTGTTCACAATAATGCGCTTTCACAGTAGGGGTGATAGAGGAGCGTGAGTGGTTCAAGGTCAGATGCCAAGGATGCAGGGCCAGGGTCTGCATGGGTCCTGGTGAGTCAGTTAACCCTTTGAGCCTCAGTTCCCTCCTCCATAAGGTAGGCGCAGCCCCAACCCTGAGCCCAAAGTCCCGAGGAGCAGATGAGACCAAGTGGGCCATGCAGGTTTGTTGGGGGTTGGCGGTTTGGGAGCCAGCAAGGCCATGGGATAGGAGGGTGGGTGATTGTCAGGGCCAGGGGGCTGCCATTCACTGCCTGGCCTTGTTCTTTAGTCTCCCTGGGTGCCCACTTCCTCATCTACAACGCAGACTGACTTCATAAGGTGGTTGTGAGAATCAAGTGACAAAACCCATCAGGGGCTTAGGGCCGTGCCCGGCACATGGGAATTGTTCTGATATCTTGGAAACTGAGGCTCAGGGAGATTATATGACTTGCTTGAGGTCTCAGAGCCAGGGAATTTCCTCGTCCAGTGGTTAGGACTCCGAGCCAAGGCTAGAACCAAGATCCTCTGACCCCAGACCAGGGCCCATCCCGCCCGGCTGTGTGATGTTGGCCGAGGCCTTGGACTTGTCTGTGGGGGACAGCGATCAAAGTGAAGTCTCCTACAACCTCAGGAGCCGAAGGAAGCTCACAGAGTCGAGCATGCCCATGATGGTGGGGGAACTGGTGTTGGGCAAGGGAAAAGCTGAGAGGCTGGTCCCTGTCTGCCCAGTGGGGTTCTCACTGCAGCACTGCCCCTGTGGGTGAGGAGAGACCACCCCCCACCACCACCACCTCATGCTCAGAGTTAGTTAGTGTTAGTCACTCAGTCGTGTCTGGCTCTTTTCAACCCCATGGACTGTAGCCCGCCAGTCCATGGAATTCTCCAGGCAGGAATACTGGAGTGGGTTGCCATTCCCTTCTCCAGGGGATCTTCCAGACCCAAGGATTGAACTGGGGTCTCTAGCATTGTGGGCAGATTCTCTGCCATCTGAGCCTCCAGGGAAGGTATGTCTCACGCTCAGAAGGGCCCCGTAAAATCCCTCAGTCTCCAGGCCTACAGCCCCCGGAAGCTCAGAAGCCGACAGTTAACCTGTCCTGTTCTCTTTAAAAGACAGCTGTGGCCTCCCATTGCCAGGGCGCTGGAGGTGGGGGTCTGCTGTGCTGGGGTCAGGGGACATCTCTTCTCTCTCTGGTCTCCACCTCCTAAGAATCGTCTTTGCAGAAATTGAACTGGGGCTGACGCCACTCACCCTGCCCTGCGTCTGAGTTAGGTACTGTAGGGACCGAGCCAGGGAAGGAGGAAGGAATCTGCTGTGGAAAGGCAGAACTCAGGAGCTTGATAAAAGTGATGTCCCCAGAGAAGCACCATGGTCTTGGGCCGCGCCTGGGCCCCTGGTTCCACCCTCTAGCTCACTCTCTATACATCTGGCCTCAAGTTAGAAAAATCAGTCACACACCCTCCCTCCCACCCCCAGAGTCCCCACATTCCCAGGAGCCCGGCTGGTTTCCCGCAGGGTTTGCCGGGCATGACATCTTCATCACCACGGCAGTGGTTCCGGTGGCCCAGCTGCTGGCTCGGGACACGCCTGGGTGAAGCCGGATGGCGGAGAAGGAGAACAGAGCACTGGGGAACTTGGGGAGGAGGCAGGAGACTGGTCTCAGAGAGAGAGCTTGTCATTCATGCTCACGGAGCATCACCTGTCACCTCGTCTTGCGTTAGGAACGTTTGGAGAATGTCAGACAGAGTTTTGAAGGAGAAATAAAAGTATGCTTATGACAAAGGAAGGAAGGACACTTTCATTGTGTAATTTTCATAGCTGTGTGTCTGTAGTTTACATTATTTCTTGGGGAGTTTGTCAGGCTAACCTCCCTATTTCCCTAAACAGTTACAATTCTGATTCCCCCTTTGGGGAGCCCCCCATCTGTTGGGGTGACAGCACCTGGATGCACAGGCATGTTCAGGCTCAATGGAGAGACACACCCCCACTTCCCCACCTGAGGCCAGCACGGGCATCCCCAGGCGCCCCCAGGTCCTGCTCCTCTGTGTGAGTTCCCTAGAGTGGGTTGTTGATGTGCTTCTGAAAAGCTGGGCGGACGACACAGCAGCTTCTTGGTTCTCACCGTGGTTCCAGAGGCATTTTGTCTTCATTTGTAAGTGGTCTTCACTTGGCATTCATTCCAAGAGATTCAGCGTCCGTGTTTTCTCGATCCTCAGCCTGCCAGGGGTCCGACCCAGCGTCAGGCCCAGCAGGCCTGAAATTCCAGCCTCGCTGACCTAAGTTGCTGCTCTGGCAAGCTGGCCATGAAGGAGACAAGTCCAGCTGCAGGAGCCAGGAAACTCAAAGCTGTAATTTAAAGCCCCCCGCCCCATGGACCTCCCTGGTGGTCCAGTGGTGCAGAATCCACCTGCCAATGCAGGGGAAAACGGGTTCGATCACTGATCTGGGAAGATTCCACATGTCGCAGAGCAGCGAAGCCCATCCACCCAGCTAGTGAACCTGTGCTCTAGAGCCCGTGAGCCACAGCTGTGGAAGCCCCGCACCCTAGGGCCTGAGCTCCACAGTGGAGAAGCCACCCAATGTGTAGGCCCTGCTTGCCACAAGTAGACAAAGCCCACATGTAGCAAAGAAGACCCAGACGCTAATTAATTAATTTTTTTAATTAATAAAGCCACCCCCAAGACCCGGAGTCTGCACTGCAAGGTCTCTCTGTGGCTCCTTGCACGTGCCAACACTGCTCCAGCCGACCTGCCTCTGCCCTGTTCTGCAGGTGGTGCTGGGCTGGGGGAGGAGGGTGAAACTGCAGCTTACGTCAGGCTCTGAGCCACAGCGCAGGGTCCCCAGTCCTTATGCCATACTTTTTCATATCAGAAGCTAAGTTTGTAGGTTCAGCATCCAGGACGAGATGGGGGGCACCACCATTGCCTGCCCCATATCATTGCCCTCAGCTAGCCGTGGAGCCAGGACCCTCTAGGATTTGGGGGGCTTCCCAGTAGAGGCAGCATAAGGCCCGGTCAAGTGTTTGGGCCTTGGGGTCAGATGTGTCTGTGTGACTCCGAGCAAATGACTTAACCACTCTGCGCCATCACAGGCTGGAAGCTTCCAGAGCTGAGGAGTTGCTTTGCCCCCTTCCCACCACCTCCACAGTTCCTTCCTCAGTGTTCTCTCCACAGAGCGGGGAGGGGACAGAGTTCTGGGGACCCTGGAAAAGCAGGGGGTGCCACCCTGATGCTGGAGCCTGCCCTGCACAAGCCTGGGCGTGCCCGTCTTCACTTCCTTCACTGCAGAGCCAGTGCAGTGAGCAGAGTCTGGAGGGAGCACCTGTTGCCAGGAGGCTGCATGAAGTGCCCTGTGCTGTGTGTGTGTGTGTGTGTGTGTGTGTGTGTGTGTGTGTGTAGCGTCACTGGAATACAATTCACCCAGCATACAATCCATCCATTTACAGTCCATAATTCAGTTGTTTTTATTATATTTACATGTATTCAGCTATACATCAGTATTAGAGTATTTGCATCACTTTAAATGGGGGTGCATCACTTTGAATCCAGCCCTTTGGCTACACCCCCAAGTCTCCAGCCCCCATGCCTTCTACCACCCCAGCCCAAGATAATCACTAATCTTTCAATCTCCACAGATTTCCCTATTCTGGACAGTCCATATACATGGAATCCTACAGCATGTGGCCCTTTGTGATTGGCTCCTTTCACTTAGCATAATATTGTCAAGATTCATCATGTTGTAGCATGAATCATTGTTTCTTTTTATTGTCAAATAATATATGTTATATGGATGTGCTACATTGTTGAAAATTCATTCATCAATTAATGGCCATTTGGTCCTTTCCCCTTTGGCTATTATGATTAAAGATGCTGTGAACACATGTATACACGTTTCTGTGTGGACATATGTTTTCATTTCTCTTAGATATACTCCTAGGAGTAGAATTGCTGGATCATAGGGAAACTATGATTAATCACTTGAGGAACTCTCAGGCTGTCTTCCACAGAGCCTGTGCCATTTTCCGTTCCCACAGGCAGTGTAAGAGGGTTCTAGTTTCTCCATATCCTCGTCAACACTTGTTACTGTTTTCTTTTTATATCTTAGCCATGCTGGTGAGTATGAAATAGCATCTCACTATGGTTTTGATTTGCATTTCCCTGATGACTGATGATGTAGCCACCTTTTCAGGTGTTTGTTGGCCATTTCTTGGGGAAATATCTGTTCAGGTCTTTTGCCCGTTTGAGCTTGACGAGTGCTTTATATACTTTTACTTTATATAAGTCCCTTATCAGATATGACTTACAATTTGTTCTCCTGTTGCTTGCATTATCTATTTACTTTCTCCATGATGTCCTTTAAAGCACAAAGTTTTTAATTTTGATGAAGTCTCATCTCTCTGTTTTTGCTTCTGTTGCTCATACTTTTGGTCCCATAACTTGCTGAGTGTTTTTAATCAGACACTTTTCCCCATGAAGGGAATGGCACAGTGAACTGTTGGGCTGGGCTAAGTTCTGGTGGCTCATATTGGACTCTGAGAGGTCATTTCAGCAGGAAATAAAGGGTCCCATCAGCTTCCTGGGTGGTGGGAGTCACAACCTCACCAGGCCTCCAGCTCTTTCACTCGAGGATCTAGCCAGTTCAGGGAGGGAACAGACCTTCAATCAGGGACGGCCTCCCCCCCACCCCAGGTTGGGTCAGTAAAAGTAAGAAATGACAATTGGGACTCTAGAGATAGGAGGGCCTGAGTTTGAATCCAGGAAATGCCACTGAATGATGTGGGAGCCTGGGACAGAAACGTCCTCTTTCTGAATCCTGTTTCCTCCCCTGTTCATGAAGGGGTAGAGAAAAGGGTCCCTTCTCAGTGTTTGCATTCGGGCTGACAGGCAGCTAGGATCTCAGGAACTGACTCAGTCCTCTGTCCTCCAGCCATGAAAGCCGACCGGAAGCGCCTAAAGGGTGAGAAGACGGACCTGGTGAACCAGATGCAGCAGCTGTATGCCACGCTGGAGAGCCGCGAGGAGCAGCTACGCGACTTCATCCGCAACTACGAGCAGCACCGCAAGGTCGGCCACCCCACCCAGCCCCGATCCTCCAGACACCAGACCCTGGCTCCCTGCCCAGCACAGGGCCCGACCTCGAACCTCAGAACACAGGAGGACTGCTTGTGTCCCCTTACACTCACTGGGGGAAACCCCTGATGTGTCGGGCCCGGATCTGGGTGCTGAGATGAACATACTCAGCCCCTAATCATAGCTCTGTGTCTCATGGGCAAACCAGCCTGGACAGGAAGCCCAGTCTGTGACAGTGTAGGCTCCGGATTCCAGCTGGTCTGGGTTCAGATCCCGGCTCCCCGTGTGTATGCCCTTGGGCATCTCCTTAACCTCTCAGAGCCTCAGTTTCCTCATCTCCAAAATAGCGATCATGGTACAGACCTTGCAGAGCTATGATGAGGACCCTGTGAGATGATGGATATAGAGCATTAAACGTGATGCTCAGTCAATGTCAACTTTGCGTCTTACTAATACCGTAATAAGAGTGTAAAGAGAGAGTGGGGAGAACCATGAGATAGCAGGAAATTCTGCCTCCCAGGAGAGAGTCCTGGAAGGCTTCACAGAGGTGGTGACATTACAAGTCAGGCTCTGTGGGGTGAGTAGGAGTTTCTGGTCAGCTGACTGGGGAATCTGGTTCAGTCAATATCTGGTATATGTTCTGTGGTCATGCCATAGAGAGCTTCCCAGGAGGCACTAGTGGTAAAGAACCTGCCTGATAGTGCAGGAGATGTAAGAGACGTGGGTTTGATCTCTGGGTTGGAAGATCCTCTGGAGGAGGGCATGGCAACCCACACCAGCATTCTTGCCTGGAGAGTCCCATGGACAGAGAAGCCTGGTGGGCTACAGTCCATAGGGTCTCAAAGAGTCGGACATGACTTAGCACACGTACATGCCATACAGAGTACTGAAACCTAAAGGAAAGAGAGTCAGTCCCCAGAACCAAGCAGGCCTTGTGAGCCACTATGTTTGCAGGGGGAGAGTTGTAACCTCCTGGTGAGCAGGACAGAAAATCTATTGAAAACTGCCCTGTGCCTGATACCACATGACAGTGAGTGCAACCAAGGTTTGCTTGTACTCTGCAGAGAAAATGGAGGTGGGAGACTCTTAAGTTTCCTCAGGCATAGGAGTTTTGAGCAGTTCTTCCAACAGCTGGTGGGCTGGTTGGATGAGTACACTCACAGGTGTTGCCTCTGAGCCGGAGTCCGCAGGCAGAACTTCAGAGACAGGATCTGAATTTAAATGCTTCATCCCCACAGCCCTCTTTGGTCTGCAGCACTGACTCTTCCTCTCACTGCCCAAGTATACAGCTCCCTTCCTTTCCAGAATGAAAACAGCCCTGGGGGAGCTCCCTGGGTCAGGCATCCACAGCCTCTGAATGGTCCACAGTTTCCCAGCTGCCCTGGGTGTCAGCCCCAAGCAGCAGGGCCCCAGCTTCTCATGCTTGTCCTTCTACCGTGGGTGAGCTCAGTCCCTGGAAGTTGGCCTCCCGTGCCTGTCACTTGCAGACAGAGGGTGACACCAAGTCAACAACCTGTGGAAGCAGAGAGGATGAATGGGAACCACTGCTGCCTGCTTTCTTGGTCCTCTTCTCTGGGTCCCAGACTTCCTCTGTGTCCTCACTTGGCAGAAGGGTCAAGGGAGTTCCCCAGGGTCTCTTATAAGGGCACTAATCTCATTCATGAGGGCTCCACCCTCATGACCTAAGCACCTCCCAGAGGTCCCACCTCCTAAAATAATCACATTCTCTCTCTCTCTCTCTTTTAAGTATTTATTTATTTGGCTGTGCCAGGTCTTAGTTGTGGCATGCAGGATCTCTAGTTGTGGAATGTAGGATCTAGGCCTCTGACCAGGAATTGAACTCAGGCCCCCTGCATTGGGAGTGTGAAGTCTTAGCCAGTGGACCACTAGGGAAGGCCCTGGGATTTCAACATATGAATTTTGGTGGGACAAACATTCGGACTCTAGGACTACCGCCTCTCTCAGTCCACCGCTGTCCATTCTCCTTTCCTAGCTGAAGCACCTGTAGTAGGTCCCAAGAACCTGATCTTTCTCCAGCAGGTGAGACAGAGAGAACCTTTGCTCAAGTGGCCCCATGCCCATCCACAGGGAAATATGGTCACCCTTGTTTGAGGCCAGGTGACATGGGGCTTTGGCCAGAGAATCAGCCCACAGCGATACCTGCTTTCAGGGGTGTGCTGTCCCCAAGGGTGAGGGGCAGGCCCCAGGCTGTCCTTGTCCTTGACACCACTTGTCCTCAGGTCATCAGCTTCCTTGTGTGTTAGTCAGTGTTCTCCAGAGAAGTGATATATATATATATATAGAGAGAGAGAGAGAGAGCGCGATTTATTGGAAGGAATTGGCCCACACGATCATGGAGGCCGACAAGTCCCATGATCTGCCATCTACAAGCTGGAGATCCAAGAGAGCCAGTGCATCATCCAGTCAGAGTCCAAAGGCCTGAGGGCCGAGCTCTAAGTTCCGTCCTAGGTCAGGAGAAGACCTATCCCCAGTTCAGCTCTCAAGTAGGGAGGGCAGTTTCTTCCTTCCTCCACTTTCTACTCAAGCCTCAAAAGGATTGGATGATGCTCAACTCACGCTGGGGAGAGCCATCCACCGAGTCCACCAGTTTAGATGTTGATCTCATCTGAAACAGCATCACAGACACAGCCAGAAATAACGTTTAGCCGAAAATCTGAACGCCCCATGGACCAGTGAAGTTGACACATAAAATTAACCATCACACTTGGCCCTGAAGGCAGGTGACACAGAGGTTAAGACCAGATAAGGTTTAGAATCTCACCTCTGCCAGTCGCTAGCCGAGTGGCCTCATCCTTAAAACTGGGATAATGATAGCAAGTACTCAGAGCCCAGCCTTGTCGGCACTGAAGCTTCTGGTGCACAGAAAGCACGGGGCGGGGGGCGGGGTGGGGGGATGCTTACTATTATTGTTGTTGTTGTTATTATTATTATTACCACTATGACCTCTGAGGATTCAGAGTCAGGCATTTGATCATGGAAATTCCGCAGTGGGCTTCAGGGCCCTTCTATGGGCCCCTCATCCACCACAGCCTGGTGATGGACCCCAGGCAAACCCAGAGAAGCACATGGCCGCCCACTGTTACGAAGGCCCTGGCTGGGCAGGAGCAATGTAAGAAATACAAGACAAAGTGGTCTATTTTCAAGAATAGCTAGCTTTGAGTGACAGCTTGCTGATGTAATAGCCGATAGCTATAAGGCTTACAAAACCGGAAAGTCTGGGCCAAAAAAGGGAGGGCAGGATGCCTAGGATTTTCACATGGGTTCATTGTATTGGTGAATTTAAAACATAAGAACAGGAATAGGGTTTCACTGGGCTCATCCTATTGGTAAATTCAAAACATAAGAATGTAAATAGGTGTTCAGGAAAGGAGGAAACAAGATGTCAAGGAGGCTGTTCAGTCACTCAGTCGTGTCTGACTCTTTGCAACCCCATGGACTGCAGCACGCCAGGCTTTCCTGTCCTTCACCATCTCCTGGAGCTTGCTCAAACTCAGTCCATTGAGTCAGTGATGCCATCCAACCATCTCATCCTCTGTTTCCCCTTCTCCTCCTGCCTTCAACCTTTCCCAGCATCAGGGTCTTTTCTAATGAGTCAGCTGTTCGCATCAGGTGGCCAAAGAACTGGAGTTTCAGCTTCAGCATCAGTCCTTCCAGTGAATATTCAGGGTTGATTTCCTTTAGGAGTGACTGGTTAGATCTCTTTGCAGGGCTGTCAGGGAGGGGCCAGCCCATAAAGAGGGAGGGAACAAACTTAGGTGGTGTCCCAGCAGATTGTTCACCCCATGGTACTCAGCCAGTGGGGACCTGGGGGAGGGACTCGCATGCTATGGTAACTTGCTCTGTGTAACAACTCTGGGTGTTCCTGCCCACCGGACATTCCATCTTGCAAGACCGTCATTAAAGCCTGGCTTCCCCCTACACCTTGTGTCTCCAAGTCCATTCTTTTGAGTTTGGGCTAATGAGAGTGTTTCTCACAGTAGGTCCTAGCTGGCCTCACACAGACCCCAGTCATGGACCCTGCCTCCAGGAGAATGGGAGAGTCTCGGTAAAAAAGCAAGAACCACGCAGAAAAGTAACCCAGACAGGACCTTCTGGGAAGTTCCGAGGGTCCCAGAGGATCTAGGAATGGGGGTGGGGAAAGTATTCCCAGGGTACATGTACCTTGAAGGAGGATAGAGCCAGATCAGAAAAGCAAAGAGGGGGGAATTCCCTGGTGGTCCAGTGATTAGGTCTTGGCACTTTCACTGCTATAGTCTGGGTTTGATCCCTGGTCAGGGAACTAAAATCCTGCAAACTGTGTGGTGTAAATAAATAAAATTAAAAAGGCATGTGATGCTTATGATAAAAGGCTAAGAAGATCAAAAAGAAAAGGCCATTTCACACACTCTGACAGTGGCCATCTTCAGAAGCCACCCAGCACCCCCTGACACAGGATGACTTACTGTATGCAGGCATTATCGTAATCTCTTTACATCTGGTATTTTTCCAGCAACCCTATGCGGTATGATTGTCCCTGTTAGCCCCATTTTACAGAGGTGAAAGCTGAGACATAGGTCAAGTCGCTCATGCAGGGTCACACAGTTATGTAAAGAGGGGAAGCAGGATACAAACCCAGGCATTTAGGCTCTGGTGCTCATTTGCATAACACCTGGCCCATACTGGCCTCCCACACTGCTCTGTACCTGTATAGATGAACAAATGAGTTACTTTTGAGATTCACTGTTTACAGGGCAACCCAAGGCAAACCACAGAGAAGAGGTCGTGGCCACCCCCATCAGCTATGGGAGGTGTGCTGTGCCTGGCGGTGGCACTGTGACCGACCTGGGGTTTAATAACAAGCATTTCTTCTATTAATATCTTTCAACTGGGGCATCAAACTCATTTTTATAATTGTGCTGATACTTGGGAATAAAAATCCCCATGGGGAGCCACCTTCCTCCAGTGTGGTACCATTTTCTTAAGTCACAGATAACTGGGGGCATCTCTTAAGTCCAGCAAGAAGAGAGGTGTGGTGTGACGCTGAGGCCTTGTGGCTGCAGCAGCCCCAGGCAGGCATAGACGGTCACCACTGGGCATCAGTGTCACTCGCATGGAATAGCTTCATAAGATCCTACAGAGTCATTCAGAAAAACGGAATTTGGAAAACACTCAATTTTTTAAACTGCTATCTTATTTTATGGGGAGCTGTTGTTTAGTCCCTAAGTCATGTCTGACTCTTTTGTGACCCAGTGGAATGTAGCCCACCAGGCTCCTCTGTCCATGGGACTTCCCAGGCAAGAATACTGGAGTGGATTGCTGTTTCCTCCTCCAGGGCATCTTCCCAACCCAGGGATTGAATCCAGGTCTCCTTCATTGACAGAGTCTTTACCATCTGAGCTACCAGGGAAGCCCAGCAACACAGTGACGATATTTAATCATTGTTGAATCCAACCCCACTTTACAGATGGGAGGACTGAGGTGCCAAAGCATCCAGTAACTGACCCAGAGCTGTATACTGAGGGCTAGTTTGGAGATGCTAAAACCACAAATTCTGGTTTTATTCCACCTCATCCAAGATCTTGCAACTTTTTTTTTTAATGGCTTGCATTTTATGTGCAAGAAAAAATGTCCCAATGAACAGGATGAATGGAACCTCAGGTGCCCACCACTCTTGATGCCAGCCACTCAGCCTGCTGTGGCTCACCCAGCTCTCCCAGGGACCCCCCCTCCCCTGCAGGCCTCACCCAGAGCAGGTAATAGGAGCCCAGGTCTCTGAGCTGGGGGTTGGGGGTAGGAGGGGACGGGATGGGCAAGGAAGGTCAGCACAGGCACAGGCTGCTTAGAAATGAGCGATTTGGGGCCCAACCAGAACGTTCACAGAATTGCAGTATCCCAGGAAGCTATGCCAGAGGCATGTTCCCTGTCACAGGTCCATGGTTTGGAGTGGGACTGGGGGACTCTCCATAAACACAACTGAGGAAGGTCTCAGCAAGCTGGGCAATGGCTGGGCCCAGAGAGATCTTGGGTGGCGAAGTCAAAACAGACCACCTTGCCATTAACCCCCTGGCCAGGCCTGTCTCCCCCTGAAGCCCCCTCCTCATTATGCCCCTACTTCTGTCTGGTGAGCTCCGGTTGCCGGGGCTCAGCTCCCAGCTGCCCAAAGGGACCTCAGCTGCCAGCTTGACATCTGAGGCCCCACACAATCAGGCTAAGTCCTACCTTCATAAATTCTAGCCATCCTGACCCCCATCAGGTTCCAGCCCCTTGGGCAGGTCTCCTTCAGTTCCTTTCCTGCCTTTGTTGCTATCAAGGATTGAGAACCTCCACCACACTATTTGTGGGGCTGCAGAGGTTATTTTACCTCTATGGCCTCAGTTTACTCATCTGTAAAATGGGGATGATCACAGTCCCTGCCTACAGGTGGTTGTTTAAATATAATAATGCAGCTGAAACCCTCAGCACCATACTTGACATGTGTATGGAACATTCCATGACAGTTGTTACTGAGCCCTGTACTCCTGCCAGGGGTGTGGTCGTGGGTGTCAGAGTCTTTACTGAGGCAGAAAGCACCTACAACCTCTGCCACCCACTGACCTACCCCCCCAACTCCCCACAGCCTGAACCTCCAATCTGCTCACAACTAGTGGAGCTAGGGACAGCAAAGAGACACGGAGACAAAGCTGATCCTGAGGGTTCTAGTGGACCTTCTTTTTAATTTGGGGATATGTAGTAGGCAGTCTCTTGTACACCAACCAGTTCTCAGTGGTTCTGATCCACATACTTCATAGCATGGGACATTCCATGACTAGGCTTGCTGCTAGGTACTGAGGATGGATGCTGGGACATGGTCCCCAGCTTCTGGGGAAAGAGCTGGCTGGTCCATCATGTGACGCAGGGGGCCACACTTGTCAGCTGTTGCACTGACCCCACCTGAAGACAGCTTCAAAAAGGGAAGGAAAGGAGAAATAAGTAGTGGTGGAGCACCTCCCTGCATTGGAGAGCCTGCTTCCAGAACCTGACGGTACAGCTTGCCTGGGATTTTACAATAGTGCCGTCTGTTACTTTGCATCTTTTTAAAAAAACATATTTATTTGGCTACATTGGGTCTTAGTTGAGGCAGGCAGGTGTAGTTGCCCCGAGGCATGTGGGATCTTAGTTCTCCGACCAGGGATTGAACCCCTGCCCCCTGCATTACAAGATGGATTCTTAACCACTGGACCATCGGGGAAGTTCATGTTACTTTGCATCTCGCGTTACCAGCTTCTTCTGACCGCCACTCTGGAGATGTGATAGTGGCACTGCCTCACACAGGAGGTGGTTGAAGTGTGGGGAAGTTAACATCACTTGCTCAGTGTGTCACAGCTTGCCATGGACGGAGCGGAGACTCACACCTAGGCATCCTGCCCCCAGGAGACAGTCCTAGAAGAGATCGTCCCCCAACACACACCCCATGTGCTCTAGACTCCACTGAGAAGCCAGGGCCTGCTGACACAGACACTCGTGTCCTCCCCGCACCCAAGCTGGAGGAGCTGTCCTGTGCTGGCCTTCAGAGTCAGTCACAGCAACTGCCACGAATGCTTCCTTGTACTCAGCAGTGTTTCTTGGCTGCTGCTCTGGGACCCTGACGTCTGCTGATGAGCTAGAGCAGGCAGAAGGGCTTTCCAGTGTAAGCTCCATGGGCACAGAGACTTTCGTCTGATTTGTGCCTGCTGGTGGCATGAATGTTGGTTGGATGATGGTGTCAGGTACCAGGATAAGAAACAGGGTGGGAAGGGCTGGGGCCGCTCTCTTAGATGGATGGGCAGGAAAGGGCTCCTGAAGAAGACATGTGAGGAGCATCCCGAATGAATGAGTGAGCACCTGCTGTGTGCCCTGCTAAGTCGCTTCAGTCGTGTCCAACTCTTTGGGACCCCATGGACTGTAGCCTGCCAGGCTCCTCTGTCCATGAGATGCTCCAGTCAAGAATACTGGAGTGGGTGGCCATGCCCTCCTCCAGGGGATCTTCCTGACCGAGGGATCGAACCCACATCTCTTAAGTCTCCTGCATTGGCTGGCAGGTTCTTTACCACTAGCTGCCGCCTGGGAAGCCCTGCTATGTGCCCAGTGCCCTGCTAAACTCTGAACTTGGATTATCTCATCCGGTCCTCATGGTAATACCCTCAAGGATAGGTGCCATGATCCCATGTAATAGATGAGGAAACTGAGGCACAGTAGGCATTGCAACTCTTTCTTTCAGAGCCAGAATTCGACCCAGACTCTCTCTTTCCCTAGACCCTAAGCCACAGCTCCAGCTCTGTGACAGCCACAGAGGAAGGGCCAGATGTCTCCCTCAGCCTCTTGGTCTCTGACCATCTGGAAGTCAGGCCTTTGGCTACAGGGCTGTTAAACAAGGAAGGATGCTACTCGCAGCTCGGACCCAAGCTATACAGAGACCTTGAGTTTGGCTCCCAATTTAGTGGGTGAAAAGACTGTGGCTGCTTGGGTAGGCAGGGCCCCCTGCTGGGACCCTTTCTCTAGAGGGGAAAGATGCCCAGGATCATGAAATTTGGCTCTTGCTAACAGAGGTCAGGTTCTCTGATCCAGCCAGCTATTCCTTGTCTGCTGGATTTCTTGGACGAGCACAGCTGGAGCCCATGGCCCTCCCCTCAGCATCACAGAGAAAACAGCCCATGCAGATGGACCAGTGGGGAGCAGGGCCCAGGGTGAAGGGCAGAGGACTGCCCGCAGTCAGACACCACAGCTAGCTGAGGGTCCAACCTGTCCCGTCGTCAGCTATAACCTTGTAAGATGGTGACAGGGCCCCACGGCACCCAGGGTGGCCGGGCTGTAGATGCCTCTTCTGTCACTGTTTTCCTGTGACATACACATTCCCAAACCCACTGTTGACCCTTTTATCAGACTCCGTTTAATTATTTCCTTCACATGGAGTCATTTAATCTTTATAACAGTCCTTTGATAGGGTAGTGTTGATTCCTTGCCCCCATTTCAAATATGGAGTAACGAAGACTTAAGTTAAAAGAACTTATTCATGACATTCGTTTGCTCATTTATCCACTGAAAAAATAATGGCTGAGCATCTACTAATGGTTTGTTTCTATTCCAGTCTCCCAGCTAGTGTGTGGCAGAGACTGGCTTGAACCCAAGGCTTTCTTCCTCCAGGGCCCAAGCATGGGGGACCCCCACCCCCACCCCCGCACGTTCTGCTAGTCCAGGGGTCAAGGGCCTCTGGGCATCTCCTGGCCAAAGGTTGGCCCCACCCATGCCCCTGGTAATGCTGGCCTCTCCCCGCAGGAAAGCGAGGATGCCGTGAAAGCTCTGGCTAAGGAGAAGGACCTGCTGGAGCGCGAGAAGTGGGAGCTGCGGCGCCAAGCCAAGGAGGCCACGGACCACGCCACAGCACTGCGCTCCCAGCTGGACCTCAAGGACAACCGGATGAAGGAGCTGGAGGCGGAGCTGGCCATGGTGAGACCCCGCCCCTTCGCCCACACAGGCTGGGTGGGGCACCTGCCGGAAGTGATGTCACGTTCTGGGAGCAGGAGGTGCTGGGAGGCAAGGCTTGCTGGTGGGTTCACGTGGGAGCCTGGAGGGGCGGGACTAAGGCAGGGGGCGGGACCTGGGATGCGCTCTGCTTTTTTTCGAGTCAACCACACAGCATTCCGTCTGCCTGCCTGGGGCCAGATGTGGGAATGCTGGGAGACCATCCACTAACACTTGGGAGGAAAAACACCAAAAAATTAATAATGGTTATCTCTGGGTAGTAAGATCAGAAGTGGCTTCTATTTCCTTTTTTTTTCCTCCCTGTTTTTCCGCCCTATTGTCTTATTGCTTGGATCCTCAAGGGAAAAAAAATGTTATTTTTTTTCCTAACCTAAAGCAATCCTTCAGAATACTTCCAAACATTAAGTTTTCCTCGGAGATGTGCAGCCTGCCTGTGGAGATAAGAGTCTAGGTGGTGTTTTCAAGCCTGATCAGGCAATAGAACCAAGGTCCAGAGCCCTGGAGTTCTGTTTTACCTTCTCCTTTGTGACCTTGGGCTGCTCACTGAACTTCAGTGAGCTTCCGTGACCTTTACCTGGTCCTGGGGTAGGGATGAGGATCTTTATTCCACCCTGCCTTCCCACCAGGTGTTTGAGAAAGTCCTGGGAACTCGTGATTTAAAGCCCTTGAAACTACCATAGGCTTAATGCAATGGTGAGTGGGAGGAGAGTGTGGAGGGGAATTCCTGGGACAGGACCTGGGGAAGTCCCGCCTGGCTCTTAGCCAGAACTCTGTTCTGGAGAGCACTGATGCCAGCTAACAGTGGTTGCTGCCATGGGCTCTGGGTTCAAATACAGCCCCCATTGCTTTCTAGCGGTGTGACCTTGGGCAGAACCCTTCACCCATCTGGCTCTCAGCTCCCTCAGGTGTCAGTAGGGATACCTGCATATAGTCCATGGTTTTCCCAGTGGCTCAGATGGCAAAGAATCTGCCTGCAATCCAGGACCTGGGTTCAATCCCTGGGTCGGGAAGATTTCCCGGAGAAAGAAATGACAACCCACTCCAATGGTCTTGCCTGGAAAATTCCGTGGACAGAGAAGCCTGCATATACTCTATAGGGCTCTGGTGAGGGTTTCGATGAAATAATGCAAGAGAAGCACTTAGCCACTCCTGTACATGGTCAGTGATGATATGAAAACAGGAAGGATTTAAATAGTCACTTCTTTCAGGACCAGAGGTCACCCAGGGCAGGTCAGGATCCATGGGCCACTTCTTGGGACCAATCCCACCCTCTGCATCCTGAGTCTCCATGTCCAATGCTGACCCCTAGTGGTGAGAGCTGCCCAGGCTAGAAGAAGTTCCAGCTGCCGAGTCTCTGGGATCTTCCCACCAGTGGGGTCAGTGGTGCTGGCAGCCCTGCTGCCACATGCAGACCACACAAAAACCTTTCAAGTTGTAGATCTAGGAAGGGGGCTCAGCGTGAAACAAGACCACTATTCTGACAAGTCTTCCTGTTGTCCTCTGGATGAACAGATGGGTCCTCATCACCATGGACCACTAGCTGCAGGCATCCTGAGGAACTCTGGTGTCTTTCAGGATTAGGAGCCAGCTCACCTCTACTTCACTCTTACCATGCCCGGATGACTCAGCTTGCTTTGATTCTAAGAGCCTAAGGCCGGTGGCACTTAGGCTCTTGCCTCCTCCCTTTGGCCAGCATCACACCTCTCTGCTAGTGTGAACAGAGAGGTGAATATTTGCAGCTCAAGGTGGTGGGTTTGCTGTCACATCAACAGCCCGTGACAACCCCCGTGTTGTTGGTGTGTCCGCTTCCCTGGAGGTCCCCTCTATCGCAGAATTTCACAGCCTAGAGGCCTCCAAGACTGCTGACTCCGGTCAGTGTTGTCTGGCTTCCCTCACTGCACTGCTGGCCAGCCGAGAGCAGATGGAAGGCACTTTCCCTGAATGTGTGCCCCAAGTCCTTGCATTGTAAGCAACAGAAAGCAGCTCTGGCTAGTTCGAGCACACAGGGTGCACTGGAAGGAAGTCAAGAGCTCACAGGTTCAATGGGAAAGTGGAGGGTCAGCTTGGAAATGGGCCAGAGCCAAGGCAGCTACAGCCAGTGGGGAAACCAGGATTCCATCTGGAATGGTCCGCTCAGTGACCCCTGCCAGGAGTATGAACCTGAACCCTTTGTCCTCTGAATTTCACTTCAGTTTTTAAAAGTCTAATCCAGTACAGTATATCCAAATGGCCGATCTGGGGTCACCTGCTCTAGGAGTTCTGGCTATGGCACCAGTGATGGGTAATTTCATTAAGTGACCTGCCCACAACACTGAAGACCTGAGGCAGCTGCCAGGTGAGGGGGAAGCAGGCCCTGTCCCAAATCAGGCATCATCCCTCCCCTACCCAGCCTCCGCTGGGTTTCACCACATACCCTATGCAGCTGAAAAGGGCTGCTTCACTTGAGTAAGAAAGAGTCAGAGACACAGCTTCCCAAGAAATGAACACCTCTCTTGGTGTTTGGTGACGGCACCTGAGGCTCCCACCCTTGGGGAGGGGACATCTCCTGATAACAACTCCTGGCGGAACTCGACATTCCCACCCAAGGAGCAGTTTCGCCTCTGTAGACACACTGGCTCCACGGCACCACCCTGTGGTGATGGTTTTGTTCATTTAAAAACTGTTCAGCATGCTATTTTATTGCGATACTAGTCACATACCATAAAATTCATCCTTTTATGATGTACAATTTAGTGGTTTTTAGTATGTTCACAAAGTTGTACAACCATCACCACTGTCTAATTCGAGAACACTCAGTCACTCCAGTGAGCTGTATATTCTTACTGTGCCCATTTCACAGATGTGGAAACAGGTCTGGCATGCAGGAGGCTCACCCAGACCTGACCAGAGAATTGAGAGGCAGAGCTGGGAGTCCGGCAGTCCTCGCGCTCCGTGATGGGAGGCCTCTGAAAGGACGCCCAGGTGCTGGCCTGGAGGAGACACCCCGTCTTATCAGCGAGCAGGCCGGAGACAGGGCTGCCAGCCCAGCAGTGACAGGCTTCCCCCTCACCCATCCCAGGTGCAAGGCCGGTCCCCCGGAGCCTGGTTCCTGGTGGCCTAGACTTTTGTTGTTTTGTATCAACATTGCTTCTCCAAAACAGGAAACAATTCTTAAGTTTACTGTGTACACTGTAATCAAGGCTTCTTGCCCTCCACACTGTTGACATTTGGGGTCAGAGAAGTCTCTGGGTGTGCAACAATACCATCCCTGGCCTCCACCTACTAGACACAAGTAGCACCTCCCAACTACGGGAAAGTCTCCAGGCATTTCCCAGAGTTCCCTGGATGGGGAGAGGATTCACCCTGGTGAGAACCACTCCTCTGTAGAGCAGGATGTTTCTCAAGAATGGAGTGTGGGATTCCCTCATCTTGGCATCTGTTTGCACCCTGATTGTTCAGTTCTAACACTGCCCCAGTTTGGGTCCTGCATTTTATGGCTGTGTGACCTTTGACAAGCGACTTAACTTTCTGAGCCTCTGTCCATGTATATAAGACCTTCCTCCTAGGGTGATTGTGAGATGCAGTGATGAGGGATGAAGGTAGGCTCACCATCCACCAACAGTGGACGTTAGCTGTTCTTACTGATGCTGGAGACCATCCTGTCCTCAGGCCACCCCGAGATGAAGAGTTGTGGATTCTCGTGTCCTGTCTACTAGCAGGTCATAGTGTGACCTTGAATGGCCTGGGCCTTAGTTCCCTCACATGTGAAAAATGACAGCTGTCACATGCCCAGGCAAGTCTGACACACTGAGGACCAGTGAGAGGCAGGGTCGAGTGGCAGGGGGACAAGGGTGGTTTTGGTTCCTTTTTTAACAGCTGTGCTCTGGGTTGGCGCCACCCCTGCCCTCCCTCTAAGGAAATCAGCCTGGCCACACAGCACACCTCCCAGCCCTGGACCACTGCCATCCTGGCCCAGCAGACCAGCCCTTGCCCACAGCCAGCTCCAAGCACTGGGCCGGAGGTCAGACCCCCAACCACACGTGAGGGTCAGAGCCTGCCCCAGCCTGACGTTGTCCCCCATAGGGCCTCTCTCCACCCTGTGGGTTGGTTGGAGAAGATGTGCGCCCAGTATTGCCTTATCAGCTCTTTCTGGTGCCTCCACGCTGGACCCACTGCCACCACATCCTGGGATCTGGGACAGGGTCACAGTGGTTAAGCCCAGGAAGATGGTCGTCGAGTCCGCTTGTAGCCAACGTGATGACTCTTTAGTGCAAATGCAGCATTTGTGCAGCTGGAGTCCACCCGAGCATGACCTTCTCATGTTTGGTGGAAAGGTTCCTGCCCTGAAATCCTCTCAGGCTTTGGCGGGAGAGAGATCCCTCAGGAATCTTCCCCACCCAGGGATCAAATCCATGCCTCTTATGTCTCCTGAATTAGCAGGAGTTCTTTACCACAGTGCCACCTGGAAGTCACTTAAGTCGTGTCCGACTCTGTGCGACCCTCTGGACTGTGGCCTGCCAGGCCCCTCTGTCCGTGGGGTTCTCCAAGCAAGCATACTGGAGTAGGTTGGCATGTCCTCCTCCAGGGGATCTCCCTACCCAGGGATCAAGCCCTCGTCTCTTATGTCTCCTGCATTAGCAGGGGGGTTCTTTACCGCCAGTGCCACCTGGAAAGCCCCTCAACAAGCACAGATCCCTTGATAAGCCAGTGAGCCTCACTCGCAGCATCCCTCATAGGTCAGGCCACCTCTCTGACTGGAAACACAGCCTGGCCTTCAGGCAGTTAGGAACCTGGGGGGGAGGAGGGCAGGGCTCCATACTCCTCTTCCCTTCTACTTCCTGGATTATCCAATCTCACAGAGGCATAAATAATCCTAACAGCCTGCTACTGTTGGACAGCAAACCAGACAGTATCCTGGGCCTTCCTGTGAATTATTCCATGTCTGGCTCCTACTTGTGAAGTAAAAACTGTTTCATAATAACAATCACTGACATTTACTGAGCCTTTTTTTTTTTAAACCATAGGCTAAGTGCTCTCCATAGCAACCGTGTTTCCTCATCAGTCAGACAAGGGTGTGAAGGCACAGGCGAGGGGCCTCTCTCAGGATCCCCCAGCTAGGAAGTGGCAGAGCTGGGCTCAGATCCAGGCTGTTGGATCCCAGAGCCCAGGCTCCAAGGTGCTATACTAGGCTGCCTTGTCCCACAACTCCAGGGGGGCGCACTTACAGACAATGATCCCTCTCAGTTCCCCAACTTACTGTGAAGACCCTGAGGCTCAGAGTGGTGGAGTAACTTGCTCCAGATCACACAGCAAGTCAAATAGTCGAAATGGAGTTTGCACCATGTTCTGTCTGACTTTTGTCACATAAGGGTGTTTGAGCCAATTCACTAGTTCCCAGGAGCTCAAAACTGTGGGTTCAGGGTGTCCAGCAAGGCGTGTAGGCTCAGAGAGAAGAGCGAGCTCCTAGTGTTGAATTGCATTCAATGGAGAAGATTAGTAGAGAAATGTACAGATTGCCACCAAAAAGAAAAAAGAGAAAAAATGATCCAGGGCACCAACAAGAGAGAGAGTGTGTATGTGTGTGTACATGCAAATATTTTAAGTTAGACTTTATATGCCTCATCTGCAGTTCACATCTCTATTTTGCTCAGTCTTGGAGATTTAAACTCATGAGTGGACAGTTTGTCACAGGTTCCTGTGCTCAGAACTCACAGACACACCCGCCCTCTCCTGCAGGACTAAAGGTAGGCTCCTCCACATTGTCAGGCAGTAATAATGCCAAGCTGCCTGCTGAGTTATTCACAGAAGGTGCTGCTCTCAGGCCTAGACAGAGGTGAGGCTCTACCTGGGAGAAGGAAGCCAGGTAGGAACAGGAGAGTGGTCCTGCCCAGGCCTCTTTCTGCACTGCCTCAAGGGGCTGGTCATTTCAGGTGGTGACTTGGACTTCCCTGTGCTTTCCATGTGCGTGGCTGGGGGTGTTTGCAAGAGGGCAGAGCTGAGAGTTAGTTAGCACTGATGGCAGGCTGAACGGGTGCTCACTTCCCACCAGAGTCCACCTGTAGGGCAGCCAACTACACAGAGCAGAGCCAGGATGGAGGGCTGGGAGGCCAGGCACACAGACACCTGGAGAGGAGAGCAGATGTGGTCCCCAGTGAGGCACGCTGGTCCAGAAAACGAGTCCATGATGCTGGTGGGCCTGCTGCAGGCCTGTGGCAGCTCCAAGACACACCCAGCCTGGCTCCTTCCTTCAGTAAAAGGATTGCTCCATTGTTCCTGTAGTAAGTGAACAGCACAGATTCCCTGGGCTGTCTGTCTGGACGTGGCAGAGACCTGCTTCCACTCTCTCTGCAGTTTTCCTGAGTGCTGTACTCGTTATGCCCAGCCCCAAGCCAGGTGCTAGGGATCCCGAGGTGACCAGCCACACCCTCCTCTCTGCCTCATGGATTCAGAGTCTGCATCACTTGTGCTGGCTATTTCCTTGCCCCAGAGAAGGGTGGGCACCATAGACAACCATGGGGCTCCCAGGCTTGGGGCCCAACTTTGACATCGTGCCTGCTGTGCACTGTTGGAGAAGTTACTTAACCTCTCTGAGTTCTAATTTCTCCTCTGGCAAGCACAGCTAATCCTGCACTCCCTACTTGAGACTCAGGGCTGTTACACTTGAGCACACGACTGTTTTCTAAACCAGGTAGAGATTATTACCTGGCTGGTGGATGAGGAGCTGACTCCTTCAACTCAGCCTCTCTCTGCCAAGGGGGTTTATATTCCCTGGGGGCTGGCAGTGGAAGGGGAGTGATTTCATAGACTCCTGGGGTATCCAAGCTAGAGACAGCCCTAAAGATTGGTCCAAGCTTTTCATTACACAGATAGGGAAACTGAGGCTCAGAGAAGGCAATGCTTTATCTAAAATAACACAGCTGGTCAGTGTGATAAGGCTGTATCAGGCTTTAGGCTAAGGACTTCATTTCTCAGTGACTCTTTTTCTCTCCCTGGAGGAGCCCAGGGTCTTGGGGTATGGAAAGTTCTGGAGCTAGACAAAAGATGAGATGAAGTCTTTCCATTTCATCTGTGTTCATATTAAGGGTAAAGCCAGCACTCATGGTGGCTCTGCCATCTGTTCTGTTAGAGCCCATGGGCCCCTCCCCTGGCATGAGCCTGGGGAGTAAGTGGGGAAGCAGAAGTTGAATATGATGGAAAGTACACATTAATACATTCCTAATATGTACCCTTTTTCCCCCCTGAATAATTTGGAACAACTTCTAATAAGACCCCCTATACCCTGGTGGGGAGCTGACCCAAAGCTAACCCAAAGGTCTATAACTTCAGTCACGAGACAGAGAAAGGAAGAGCTGTCTGACTATTCGTCTGCCCAAACTCATCCCCACACCTGTGTCCCGGGTTTCCTTCTCATGTGTTCTCATGGAATCCTGGGAGCCAGGCTGAGGGTCTGCCCTGTTCCCAGCCTGTGTTGCATAGCACCTTGTGAAGGAGACATCACAGGCTGAATTTGAGAGGCGGTAAGGGGATAAAGGGTCAGGAAGAAGAAGGGCATGGTAACCCATTCAAGTATTCTTGCTTGGAGAATCCCATGGACAGAGGAGTCTGGTGGACTACAGTCCATGGGGTTGAAAGAGTTGGACATGACTGAAGCGACTTAGCACAAGGGAAAAAAGGCAAAACACCACTTTCTTACCATCTCATTCAAATCCCAACTGGTCCTCAGAAAAACCAAAAGAATGGGTGCTAAGTGTGTCCTCCATCCCCCTTTGTGGTCTGACTGTGTGTTGGGAGGAACTAAGGGATGACTAACACCAGAGCACACCCTAGGTGATGTGCTGATTGGCAGGTGGTGCAGAGCTGGACGTGCCCTGGTGTGTCAGATGCCTGGCTTTCTCAGGATGGTGGGTGATGGCCCAGCAGTAGGTGGAGAGGAGTCCTCTTGATCACACGGTCTTCCTCCTGTTCCCCGGCTCTCTCCCCAGGCCAAGCAGTCCTTAGCCACACTGACCAAGGACGTCCCCAAGCGGCATTCACTCGCCATGCCCGGCGAGACGGTGCTTAACGGCAACCAGGAGTGGGTGGTGCAGGCAGACCTCCCGCTGACCGCAGCCATCCGACAGAGCCAGCAGACTCTCTACCATTCACATCCCCCCCACCCTGCGGACCGGCAAGGTGAGTCCAGCCCAACCTGGCCCAGCCACGTCTGTGGAGACATCTCAGGAGGCGAGCATCTCTTTACACACTGTCGCTGCTTTGGGGGGGGGGGGGGTGGGGGGCAAAGGCCATGGCTCAGGGTAACTGGAAAATCAGTGATGGACCTCAAGTGCAGCTGGACACCAAGGTTCAGACAATATCTGGGCCTGACTCACGCCGTCTCTCAGCTCTGCCTGCCGACGTGTGGCCTCATCTTCAGATGACCTCTTGCTACAAAGCAGTAAACAGTCCCAGCAGATTCTGGCTTTTAGGGCCCCTGCAGCTCTAAACTCAAGAGGAATCTTTCTCTGTGTGCATAGTAAATCCCAAAGGACTCTGATTGGCCAGCCAGGGTCACGTGCCTATATACAAACCAATCACTGTGTCTAGGGAGTGGTTACACTGATTGGCCACCCCTGGACCAATGGCAGTGTTGGGCCGTGGATACCGTGATCCTCCCGTCTGGATCACATGGGCATCCTTTGGCGGAGGAGACATTGAGAGTTCCTTGACTGACAGCTCCAGGTAATCACTGGATGTGTGGGAAGGTCAGAAATAAATGTTAGGGGTGTTTGCCCCAGGCACTGGTGGGGAGAGGGGCTCAGCCTCTGGTCAACATCTAGACTCACTGGCTACAGTACAAACCCCAAACCCCTCTGCACATCTGCAGCACACTTGGCTCCATTTTTTTGTCCCTCCTTTGAGTGGCATTTATGTGACAGGTGCAGATTGGAGACAGGCAGCTGGCTTCTGGAGCCTGTGGTTCCTGCTGTCACCTAACTAGGAACCTAAGCTTCTGACTCCAAAGGCACCCACCCAACCCTACCCCACCCACTCCTCCATAGGGCCCCTGGCAGCAAGAATCGCCTCTCAGTAATGTAGCCCTCACTGCTGAGGTGCTGCCTGCACACCATAGGCCCTCAGTCTTGTCCAGCAGTAAGTGCTTCCTCCATCCAGGGCCAGCACCTACAGCCAGGAGAGTGATCTGCTGGAGGGACTCTGGTGGGCTTAAAGGCATTCAGCTGCTATTAACTGAGCACCTACTACATGCCAGGTACCATGAGTTCTGGGGTTGGACATGGATAAGAAACCCAGAATGCCCACCCTCATCAAGCTGGCATTGTAGGCGTGAAGACAGAAAACATATGTAACTAAATTGACAAAGTATGATTACAGATCTTAGTTCAGGGAGAGAAATCAACGGAAAGCAGGTGCTTTGATGGGAAAAAAAGAGTGGGGAGAGCTGATAATTGGGTGGGGAGAGGTTTCTCTCAGGTCAGGCTGAGACTTGAAGGATGAGAATGTGCCCTATGAGCAGCAGGACCAGGGAAGGCTGAGGCAGGAGGGAAAGAGTGCACGTCGGGCACCATCCGAAAGCTGGTGGGACATGAGCTGAGGCTGGGTGGAGGTGGGCAGGGCTGAATCCCTTTGCTTGCAGGAGGACCGCATTTCTACCCTCTGGTAAAGTGAGAGCGGTTGCCTGGCTCTCACTGCAGTGAGGAGTGGAGGCCATCTGGGAGACTGCCATGGTCTGCTAGGCAAGAGATAGTGGTGACCTGGGCTAGAGTAGTGGTGGTGGAGCTAGAGAGAAGTGGCCAGATTTAAAGCTGTGTTTGGAGGTGCTGCTGCTGATTGGCTGTGGAGTGAGGGAGTGAGAGAGAAAGAGGAGCCAGTGGTGGCTTCAAGGCTTCTTGCTTGGGAAGCTGGTATTAACCAGCTATTAGGATTGCACCAGGTCTAGGTAACATCCAGGCAGTGGGAGCATTGTGAAAAGCAATCACCAAGGTGCCTGAAAACTTTGCTCTTCTCTTCATCCTGGTTAGGAGAGGGCTTATTGGATCCAGGGACTGGAGATTCTTGCCAGCAGCAGCTCTCTGGTGATGCGTGGGACTGTGGAATAGAGGAGCAAAGAGCAGAGCAAGTCTCTTCTATATGTCTCAGTGCTCCCATCTGTATAATGGGTGGAACAACCTGCAAGGCAGTGAAGGCACGGATATCCTCTCCCTCCCCCACTGACCAACTGTCCCTGCTTTCCAGCGGTCAGGGTGAGCCCCTGCCACTCCCGGCAGCCCTCTGTCATCTCCGACGCATCTGCCGCCGAAGGCGACCGGTCGTCCACACCAAGCGACATCAACTCCCCCCGACACCGGACACACTCCCTCTGCAACGTAAGGCCAGCAGCCGCAGGGCCCAGGCCGTGGGCCCCCCCTTGAAACCTCAGGGGTGGGGGTGGAGGGGTGAAGACCTACCCACTGTTTCCTCTTGTCCACCCAGGGAGCATTCTGGCGGAGGCATTTCCTGTTCTGTTCTTTCCTTTTGCAAGAAGAGATGGATGTGGGGAGAGAAAGAAATGAGGCCTGTTGGCTCCTTGTGTCCGGGAGGGCGAGGAAAATCCAGAGGAAGGCGGGCCTGGGTCGGACACAGGGGCTGAGCAGCCTGGGCTTACCTGTGGTGGACTGTGTCTGGGACCATGGGCGTCTCCTCCCAGACTACCTTCCGAGCTCGGGATCTCACCACCACCACCACTCCCATTTCCCTGTAGAACCAGCTCTTGGTCCTTCATCCAGGAATCAGCCAGACTTTTTTCTTTTTAATTTCCAGGAGTTTTTGCATGTTTTGCTTCTGGAGAGGCATCCAGTGAATTTGTTCTAAGTTTGTTTACTTTGCTTATTTAATCACATGCTTTTTGATTATATACTGGGTCCCAGCTACCAAGAGGTGCAGGTCAGTAGCCATATAACTCTTGATGACTGGTGGGGAGACAGGCTTCCCAGGAATGGGGGTGGTGAACAAAGGCAGGTGGGTCAAGCATCTGAGGACAGGAAGCCTCCACATGAAGGCTCGAACATGAAACACTGGGGTCAGGGTATGGGGACCACTTTTCATGTTTGTTCCATCATGTGGTTGATAACCCATGGGGGCTCCCCTGCCATGTCCTAAAGACACAGCAGTCAGGTCTTCCAATGCATGGACAAGCTTTCTCAAAAACTGTTTATGTTGTTCTGTTAACCAGTGAGATGGATAATAAAAAAGAAATGAGGTGGCTATGGTGGGAGAGGAAGACAGAATAACTGTTACTTGCCAGTGGGGTGATTATCTACCTGGAAAACCTCAAGAGAATAACCTGAAGTCATTACACTGATAATGAGAAGTATATATCAGTGTTGGTACAATATCAATTGATAAAAATCAGTAACTTTTCTATATCAGTAATCATAATGGAAGCAATTTTTTTTTCCAAATCTACAGTAACAATGAAAAGCACTTAATAGCTAAGACTAAACTTGAAATGAGTTGCCTCAGCCTGGTGGTGTGGGGCCAGAGACTGCTGGCCAGGGCCTCTTGAAGCCACATGAGGATGGGAAGGGGGCCTGAATCCCACTCAGGACTGGGATTCTGTTTTCACTGGGGCTTGAAGGAAGCAATCTGTTCTTCTCTTGTTCCCAGGAGAGAATTCTGGTGATAAAGGCTGTCCTGACAGAGCCAAGGCAAGGAAGGTTTGGCTGGTAGAGGGGCCTCTGACATTATTGTCTTTCTGAGGAGTCACTGCTGAGTTATACCTACAGCCAGCACTGCTGTTCATTCTTAGTGTGGGCCAGATAGCCTGTAGTATCTGAGCACACCTCAAATAAGACCTTCCCAAGGGCCATTATTTTGTCTTCCCAATGGGGCTTTGACAGTCAAAATGCCACTGGGAAATCCACCCTGCAGAAAGTGTTCTTTAAAGGCCTCCTGAATTGCATTTGGCTCAGATCTAGCCTTTTGTGCAACTTGGCCTTGGCACATAACCTGCTGCTACAGAGAGCAGGTCTGGCATGTTTATTCCCAAGCTCACTTTACACAGGGCCCTGGGCAGTGGATGCTTTGATAAGCCAGTCTATATGTAGATATTTCAGTGGGCTCCAGCCTCATTCTCTCACCCATAAATTTGGCAAAGATGGCCCTATACAGAACCAACCTACCTTAGCTGCCTGGCAGATAGAGAGATTCTGTTTGCAAACCTTGAGATGGGACTAAAGACTAAACTACTGTTTGCTCCATCCCTGCCCTCCCTCAACCACCTTCATCCCCCATCTCAACAGATGTGCATACAGGTAAGCCAGGAAGAACCTGAAAATAGCTCCAGGTGTAGCTCTGTTCGCAGGCATCTGACCTGATACCTGCAAGAACAGCCTGGCCTGGAATAAGCAACCCCCATCCTTTCATGCTCTGGTCACTTATTTAGAGCAGAGGTGGGGACTCAGCATAGAGAGGCTGGAGAAGATGGATATTCACTCAGGTGACACATGGTTTGTTTCTTGCCTTTTACTAGCAATTCTGGAAATGAGCACTAGAAGTCACCCTAGTAATGACTTTTGTAATCCCAGTGATCTATGCCCCTACCCCAGGCAGGGCAGATTGATTCTGGGATATGGTGAGGCTTTTGCACACTCAGAGGAAGGAGCACTAGACCAAGAAAAAACAGATGGTCTTGAATTTGAGTTGTAGCTCTGGTTTTAATTAGCTTTATAATGTTGGACTGTCTGGAACCTCTCTGTTTATCTGTAAATCAGGCTAATGAGCCCTGTCCACCCCTCTACACAGTAAGACATTTATTGTGTTATTTGTGGGGGAAATATTAATAAGAGGCTGCATAGTGTCACAAGTATTCCTGTCCCCAAATTCTTTATTTTTGTGCTTTTCTGTAAAGTTATACTTCTTTATAAAAAGCACCAAGGGTAACCAACTTCCAGGTTTAACTCAGTGGGTCAATTAGGAGAGGAACTTAGAAGCCTTTGAGTGACAGGTTTGTTGGTCAGAGGGTAATAGGGGTCAAGAAGCCAGAACAGGCAGATCACCTCAGGGCCTCTGGCCAGGATCCAGGCAGCATCTCCATGAACCCGAGGTACCATGATTGAGCCATTGGGAAGTGTCTGCTTTAGGGGTGGAGGGTGGATTCCCCAGAGGCAGGGCAGTCCCTCAGGGATGACTTCCTTCCACGGAAAAGCCCACGCTCCACGGGCCACCTCTGTTCTCATATGTTGTGTGTCTCCGCTGTTTCATCTTCCTCCTCTTCTTTGGCTACAGGGCGACAGTCCCGGCCCAGTTCAGAAGAACCTGCACAACCCCATTGTACAGGTAGGTGTGCCTTCCCTGGCCACTCAGGCCCTCCTTGCACCCTTCCTTGACCGTGACTTCACTTGTTCCCCTGGGCCCTCAGCATTCCCACATCCATACTTGGGCACCCAGGGCAGACAGAAGTTAAGCCACAACTTCAGTCACACGTGGGTTGGTGTATGAGCTGGGCTCAGCACCTGGATTTGCCCTGTTATGTCCTCTTCCAGATCTGTGGACCTACTAAGAGCATCCCACATCCTCCATGCAGCCCTGTTGAGTGTCTTCTCCTGGCAGCCACAAGCTGGTGATGAGGGCCTTGGGCTCTTTGGACCTCTTGCTGCGGGAAACTTTTTAAAATTCATTTTTAACATTTCAGTACACTATCTTAAGAGCGAGGAAGGGGCTGTAGGGAGGAAAACATGGACATGAGGATCAGAGGGGTTCTCCGAGGTCAGCTCTCTAATCCTGGGGTTCCCACACGCTGGTCTTCTGGACTGCTTGTCTGCACCAGGGTCTGCCAGTGAAGATTTTCCTATTGTAGATTCCTAGGCCCTTCACCCTAGAGATTCTAATCTGCCAGGTTGGGGTGTAGGGAAGGTGGTTGGAATTAAGGTAATTCTGATGTGGTTCGAGGAACCATACTCTAACCTCCACCTTTTTGACCAATAACACCACCGTGCATCTTTGTATAAAATACTTGACAGTTTGCAAAGCTGCAAACCCATAGTTATCCTGAGAGAAAGATCTCCTCCTTCTCTTCATCATTGTTTTTGTCATTATTAATAATCCCTGCATCACAAGATGAGAAAACTGGGCTCAGAGAAGGTGGGGGCTCTCCAGGTTTCCTCGGGGAGTGACATAAGATCAGAACCCAACCCTGGCCTCCCAGCTCTACCGAGGCGAGTACTGCTTCTTGTCAGTACTATACTTGTCAGTACAAGTATAGTACTTAAGGTCCAGGGTCTTTGCTCTTGGCTGACATGAAGCTTAGGTTTTCTCCTCCCTGGTTGTCCATGTTCTCCTGACGCCCCCTTTTCCAGAGGGCTCATCTCATGGGCCCTGTGGCCAGCCGTGGCAGCATGCATGGATGCGCTTCTGCAAGCCCTCTACAAGCACAGGACGGCTGTGGACAGCACACTGAATTTAAATTACAGTACAAAGCCCAACAGCAGCTGTCATGAATGCTTATTATGTGCCAGGCGCTGTTCCAAGCGTTTTTTTATCTTCACTTTAGTGACATCCTCATGACAGTTCTGGGTGGGTCCTAGTGTTGTCCCCAAGAGGTTCTGTAACAGGCCCAAGTCCGCTCAGCGAGTGAGGGGCAGGCCCTAGCATCTTTAGCCACGGATGTCCCCCCACCCCCACCCCTCCCTGTCTTCCGCCCCAGCTCAGCTTTTCTTTGTTCTTCTCCCCGCCTCATCCATCATCTGGCCCGACTCCGCAGTCACTAGAGGATCTTGAAGACCAAAAACGGAAAAAGAAGAAAGAGAAGATGGGATTCGGCTCCATCTCGCGTGTCTTCGCCAGAGGGAAGCAGCGGAAGTCCCTCGACCCCGGCCTCTTTGATGGTACCGCCCCTGATTATTACATAGAGGAGGACGCGGACTGGTGATAACCGCCTCCCTTCGCCTGCTGCTCGGCGGGCGTGTCTGTGCGTGTGGACGAGCGTGCGAGCTGGGGGGTGGGGTGGGGGTGGGGTGTGCGGCTGGGCGTGCGTGGTGGTGCGTGTGTGCGCGATCTCTCGCACACGTGGGCGCGGGTGTGGCCGAGCCTGCTCGCGTGGGCCCCTCCCCTGCGTCGTCACCTCTGTAATTGATGTACATACTACAACCGTGTGTGAACATGTCAACTCTCTGTTGTCCTCGGAGCGATACAGTTGTGTTGTTAATCTGGGTTTTTTTTTTTTTTTCCCAATGTTTTTTTTTTTTTCCTTCTTTTTGTTCGGTTCGTTGGGGGATTTTTTTGGTCCCTTTCCCTCCCTGCCTTTTTATGAAACTTGAAAACTTGAAGGACTGCTGTGTATTTGTAAATAACAAAACTATTGTGCCCTCTGTGCTTGTAAATGTCCCTTGTCCAAACTGCTACTTCGGAGCCCGTCTCCCTGAGGATGTGGTCTGTTTTTGATGTTTACCCCCCTTCCCACCCCACTCTGCCCCCCCTCCCTCCAGTGTGAACGCGTGGGACCAGACCCTTTCTCGGGCACACCCAAGTCACTTTAACCCCAAAAGGCCATCGTCATCAGGGTAAGGTCCACTCTCCACAGAGACTTGCAAGCCTGGCCAAGGGGCCCTGCCCTGGCTCGGCTTGTCAGAGGCCAAACGGGCTCTTTTTAATGGCCTGCCAGTTTTTAAATTGCGTTGCCGTTTCTTTCTTTACGGGGAAAAGAAAATTGTTCCGTTTAATTTATTTGCACAAATGCAGAAGACTTATTCTAGCTAAATTATTACATAAATATTGGAATGTATATTTTTCCACGGGGGCGGGTGGGAGGCGGGTTCTCTGTTGATTTGTCTGTTCTATGATCATGCTGCTGCCAAACTGTGCAAGGTAGAGTTTAGGGTGGCCGGAACCCAGGGACCATTGGATTTCCAAGCTTGCTTTTTTCTGTTGTTCTTCTTCTCTCTCCCCCATTGTCCTGCCCCTGCATGGAAAGTGCGCTCCGCCTTTCTCACACCTTGAGCTCTCTCCAGGCCTTTCTATACATATTTATTTATCTGAAAGAGCACTGACCTCAGTGAGCAGAGCGCCTGATGTCGTGGTCACCTTCTCTTGGGTCTGTGTTTTGAGAGAGGCTGAATACAGGGCAAGACAGCCGACTGCATGACCACAGGGTAGGACCCCAGGGACACTCAGCCCAAGTGGGTTCCCCAAGGGTCATGGAGCAGCCCCCATTCCTCCCTGCAGCTGTGTCTCTCTCATCCTTGGTTGATTCTGCACATGGGCCAGGCAGGTGTCATGGGGGAGGCACCCGTCTCAAGGGGGAGGGCTGTTGGAGACACAGCATCCAGCACCTCTGCCCTCCCTATTCTGGTTGGTTCCTCCACCCACACCTCACGGAGTCTCTTGTGATTCCTCAGGCCCTGTCCGCCAGCTTGTCACAGCAGCTTGAGCCCACTCACCCCAGGAGAGAAGGGCTGGCAGAAACGCCTGCCTATTTGGGGAGCAGTGTTGGTCCCAGTGAGGCTTCACCAGCAAAGGAACTGTGAGCATTGTAACACCAGGTGATGGAGAACATGTGAGCTTCTAAGCCAGGGTCTCCCATGGCCTAAAACTAGCCTTTCCTTTTCTTCTGACCTGTGAATTCCCGCTCTGAACCACCTTAACTACTAACAGCTCAATTCACACACCCTCTAAACAACAGTAGTTGCGCTTTCTGCTAACTGTAACGTTTGCAACTCTTACCAAGAAACAAAGAGATTTTTAAATGCTGAAGCATCTCTTTATCAGAAGGGATAGGATATTTTTTCCAAAGTCTCTAAAACAGAAAAGCCCCAGTCGGCTGCTCCCTTTCCTTCTGACCTGATGGGGTTGGAAAAGGTATCTAAAGTAGGCAGGGTACCTACTAAGGATCTTTCTGGGCTCTGTTGGCTGAGCCATTTCACCGAGCCTGGCGGCAAGGGAGAGCAGCTAGAGTGAGAGAGATTTTAGGAAATGCTTTTCTCCCCCCATGAATTTTTTTTTCTCTTTTGGTTGATTTTTATTGTTTTGCCCTTTACTTACAAGAAAATATGGTTGCAACCCCTCCTGGTAATAATGATTTAGTAGTTCCTTTTCATTTCAGTTTTTGTAAATTAGGAGATAATTCTAAGAGTTACTAAGGATGATTTATTTAAGAGAACTACGTCAAATAGCGAATGAGTTATGGGTAACATTAGATGAAAATAACCTTTCCCGTGGGAAAGGTTTCTTGAAGGCATGGATGCAAATATAAAATATAAACAAAAAAAAATCTAAATAAAGCTTATTTTAAAATATGATCGAATTCTATGTTATTTGATTGCTTCTATCGTACTCCGGGTGGGAGGCAAAGCCCGGCATGACCTGCCCCTTGGAATTTCAGGGCTGGGTCCTGTGGGGGTGATGGGAGGGGCCGAGGAAAGCTGGCTGGATTCTGGGCCCATGGAGGGGCTGAGGCTGGGGTGGCCTCCCAGAAACATCTCATCTTTGCCACCCTGACTGTAATTTGGAGGAGCTATCAGCATCCAGGGCTGCCCGTGGTCCTAAAGCACCACCTCCAAGCCTGGCACCCTGACCCTGCATTCTCCAGCCCAGTGGCCCCAGTCAGCTTTCATCTGCTTCCTTCTCCCCCCAGCACTCCTTCAAAAGACCCAGAGCGGGGCCCTGTGAGTTTGGGGCACATAACTTCCTGCAGACCTCAGTGGGCCTCTGCATTTTCCTGACTTCCCGCCTTCCCTGGGAACTGAGAGGAGCTTGAGAGAGAAATTAAAGGAGCCACAGGGCTTCCCTAATGAAGCCAGAGTGGGCTGGGCTTTTCTGAGCCCCCATGAGACCAACCCCAGATGCAAAACCCAGTCCTCCCACAATGAAAACTCTGCAGTATAGCCTGAGAAGAGGCTACCTGGATACCCCAATCCACAATTGCAGCTATGCCTTCAGCCTCTGGCTCCCAACTTAAATCCTCTCCAGCAGTAAGACTGGAAGGCTAGCCTTTTAAAACCCCCTTGCGTTTCTACTAGAAGAAAGTTCAAAGTACCATAAATGTATAGACCATGCCGAGAAGTTACAGAGTGCAAGACTGCCAGGAACTGAGGCGCATGTGCCCCAGTAGCTGTCAACCCGGCCACACATTAGAATCACCTGCAGGGCTTTCAAAACAGAAAAATGGCCAATGCCAGGTGCTGTATTGCTGAATCAGTGTGGTAAAACCTCCTCTTATACAGCCAGGGCTGAGAACCACTGAGCTTATCTGAGGAGCGCGAACGGCCCGAACACAAACGTGCCACAGCTCCTCTCCCCCTGGTCTCAAAACAGACATCACTGAACAATTAAAGAGCCCTTCCCACCCAGCCCCAAATGACCTCTCATGTCCTCACTTTACAAAGCCTCCTACAGCCACTGCCAATCAATCAGCATTGGCATTCAAAGAGAAAACCAATTTGCCTCCTCAAAACTAACCCAACCCCCTACACTGAACAAATGAGGGAAAACGTGGCCCAGAAAGGAGCGATTTGGCTAAGATCCTTGCCGTCGGTGTTGCAATACCATGGCCTTCTCAAGGGCCCGGCCACACCTGATTCAAATCCACATAGCTCTACTCAAAAGCCACACTCCCCTCCTTTGTTAATCAGACCTTGCCCCAAAAGGTCCAACTTCAAGCATCACTATATTAGTCAGAAGTTGGAGTAGGGCTGTCCCATCTGCAGGACCCGTGGACAGCTGCACAGGTTGTGCACTGCATTACCACATGGATGGTATGCAGTATGCAGCCTGCATGGCTGTCCTCAGCGGCCCTGCTGCGTGCTCTCCCACCCATGCTGGCAGGCTCCAACAGGCGCAACCTAATAGTAGTGATAACAGTAATAACATCTAACATTTGTTGGGCACTTACCATGGGCCAAGCTCCATGCTCCCCGCTTGACACGTATTAACTCAGTTAACCCTCCAAAGGCTCCATTGGCAATGGGAAAACAGACAAAGTACATCATCTGGGATCAAGGAGCCAGGAAACAGAACTGGGCTTCCAACCTAGCAAGGCTGTAGTGCCCTGAACAACTCCTCCAAGTGGGCAGTGAGGGGCTGGGACCAAGCTCGGTGGGTGCCTCCAGTCCCTCTGCTGGGTCTGGTTTGAACTTGACTCCACCCCTACTTTCACCCACCAGTAGCCTCTGGCACAGCCTAGCACTTCCCTGGCTTTTGTGACGGAGTCTATTTCTGTTAGTCTTTTTCTGCCAGGCCCAGAAAATGCAATTGCAGAGAGGGACTGGAGGAGAGGGCAGGACAGATACGCACTGTGGTTCAGCACGAACTCTCCATCTCAGGCAGGGCATGGCCTCCATCTGCCCTGCTATGAAACCCCTCTCTGTACCAGAGCTGCCGCTTCCTGGTGGGGACGAGGCAGTGGGGTGGACAGAAGATCCCCTCTTGGCTACAGGAAGGCCCGGGGGTCCCAGGAGCCTCTCCCGACACCTGTGGGCAAGGTTATTGGGCAGCTGCTATGTGCATCACTCAACCTGGGCTCCTGGGGAATCCAGGTGTAGTGGGGCTGCAGGAGATGGCATCATCGGGCCTGTGACTGTATGAATTTAAAAGTATCAACGGGCCCTCTCACCAAAAACCTGCATTTCCTCCCAAACACCCTACCCCCTCGCTCATCTGCTCTGAACAAACAACTCAAGCTTTTTCAACTCAAACCCCATCAGGGGGCGCAGAACCTGTCATGCCCCCTGACTTCCCACCTGTGCCTAAGGAAAAAGAACCTGGTGCTAATGAAGAATCAAGTGGGAATATATATGATTAACTTTATAAGAGGATGCTGATGTGCTCAGTCGTGGCCGACTTTTTGCAACCCCATGAACTATAGCCCACCAGGCTCCTCTGTCCATGGAATTTTCCAGGCAAGAATACTGGAGTGGGTTTCCACTTCCTCTGTCCATGGAATTTTCCAGGCAAGAATACTGGAGTGGGTTTCCACTTCCTTCTCCTAAGAGAATAGGTTCATAATTTTATAATATAAAAGAATGCCCTATAAGCTTAAAAATAACTTAGGGGTTTGATCTTGACCCAATGTTAGAAGTTGTTGAAATATCGAAGTCATAGCACATCACCAGGGAAGTGTCACTGTATAGAGAGATTGAGGGGATATATCCTGATGCCAGCTGGTGTATGGAGAACCCATACCTGGGCCACAACTGTGTGGTGCCTTAAAGCCCAGTTACCAAAATACGCAGATATGAACCCCTGCACTCTACCTCCCCAACAAACTGAATCCACAAGAAAATTATCCCAAGAGGATTAATCTCTTAAGAAGCAAGAATAGCAGCAACTGAAAACCTTGACCTTTCCTTCTTGAAAATGGCAGGACTCCTAGTCCCTAGCATGTCCCAAGGGGGAGCCTTTGACATTGTCAGAGCATCAGCCATCCTTCTGAATCAGAGTCCCTGGAAAATGCTGGCTGACTGCTTGCTTGCATTTCTGAGTTTCAGGCTTTGGAAATCTTTGACTGTTTTCTTAATGGGTTATCAGGCACTAACAGTTAATTGCACCTAAATAAGAGAATCTAAGATTGCCTGTCTTGCTCCATCTGGAGGACCCTTGCAGGTCACCGGTGGGGCTGGGCCAGGCCAGGCCAGGCCTGGGTAATCAACTGCTCTAGCTCTGGACCAGCATCTGATTTCAAGCTAGTCGATTAACCTGTGAGCCTCAGTGTTCTCACCTGTGAAGTTTGTGTAACAACCCTTTCCTCCTTGTGGGCTCAGAAATGCCAGCTGATTATGTTCTGGAGCCTGGAAAGCACTGGCCTCATGGCCTGTGTTCCCCAGGATTTGAATAGATTTAAGTTCAACCAGAGATAGGAAGGGCTTCCCTGGTAGCTCAGATGGTAAAGAATATGCCTGCAATGCAGGAGACTTGGGTTCAATCCCTGGGTCAGGAAGATCCCCTGGAGAAGGAATGGCAACCTACTCCAGTATTCTTGCCTGGAGAATCCCATGGACAGAGGATCCTGGAGGGCTACAGTTCACTGGGTCACAAAGAGTCAGACATGAGTGAAGTGACTGAGCACGCACGCATGCAAGGGCACCCCGGACTTCCCTGCCTACCCTCCTCCTCATCGGAGAGGTATGGTACAGGTTGGTTCTGCTCAACCCTGGCAGAACTGGGAAGTGGGAGCCACTCTTGGGCCCCTCAACTTCTGAAAGCCTGCAAATTGAGGACTGGAGATCCTCCCAGAAGGCCAGGCACATTCCCCTGGATGAACCACAGTGAGACTGCATTGAACAATGCCACTCCCAGCTCACAGCGCTTTACAGTTTACAAAGCCCTCTCACAGGCAGGCTAGGATCAAGAATAAGATGTAGGGCAAACTCTCTGGGTGCAAACCTCAGTCCTGACATTTGCTACCTAGTAACCACAGGCAAGTTCCTTAACCAGGCTGTGCCTCAGTTTCTTCACCTGTACATAGGAACAGTAAGATATTGTCAGAGCGGCTGCAAATGAGTTACTATGTATGAAAGCTTAGCCCAGGTAGCAATAAATGTTAGCCATAGAGATGATGTTAACGGTGACAAGGATAACCTCATTCTGGCCTCTCACCAGCCCTGTGAGACAGGCAGAACAGGCCCCTCTGTACACAAGCCAAAGCTTGGCCCAGGTTAGTTCAGCAACTCACCCCACCCACTAGGGCCCGCCCAGGTAGAGGGCTCGAGGGAGCAGGAATCTGAGAGCAGAGAGGGCTCTTGATGGCCTCTCTCCTGCTCCCTTCACATCACAGCCAAGCACAGCATCAGTGGCTGAGCCAGTTCTGGAACCTGAGGCTGCTGACTCCCAGGCCAGGGCCCCGAGCTGGTGCAGACCACAAGATTCAGCTGGAGAAAAAAAATATCCCTGGGTCAATAAGTTTTAGAGACAATGAAATGGCAACCCACTCCAGTATTCTTGCCTGGAAAATTCCCTGAACAGAGGAGTCTAGAAGGCTATAGTCCACGGGGTCGCAAAGAGACACGACTGAGAGAAGAAGCACAAAGTATATTCAACATAAACACTAGCTTTTCAAAGCAAGTGAAGAAAAATAGTTCACTGCTTTCCACATCGTGTTTCCCAAACTTAACTGAGCACAGAACAACGTCTTTGAACCTGGTTCCGTGGAGCACTCTGTGGGGCTGTCGGGATGGGTGGCTCCACAGCCCCCTTTATCCTGTGCTTGGAGATACTGAGTCAGTGGTCCTTTGCATCTGCTAAGTCGCTCAGTCGTGTTTGTGACCCCATGGACTGTAGCCTACCAGGATCCTCCATCCCTGGGATTTTCCAGGCAAGAGTACTGGAGTGGGTTGCCATTTCCTTCTCCAGTGGTCTTTTGGTGACCTCTAAACAGGCTTCCCAGGTAGCACAGTGGTAAAGAATCTGCCTGCCAGTGCAGGAGACACAGGTTAGATCCCTGGGTCGGGAAGATCCCTTGGAGGAGGAAATGGCAACCCACTCCAGTATTCTTGCCTGGGAAATCCCAGGGACAGAGGAGCCTGGTGGGTGATGGTGAGGGGGTTGCAAAAGAGTTTGGACATGAGTTAGTGACTAAACAACAACAGGCAGACTTACTTCTGACGGTTTAGCCACGGAAGCCCCTGGGGCTCATGTGGGATCCCCATGAGCCTGAAGAAGTGAGGTGAGGGACCTCTCTGATGGTCTAGTAATTAAGACCTCGCAATTCCAATGCAGGAGGCGTAGGCTCAATCCCTGGTCGGGGACCTAAGATCCCATATGCCACATGGCACAGCCAAAAAAAAAAAAAAAAAGTGAGGGTGAGGTGAGGTGAGCTGGGCACAGGGCCAGGCAGAGTCAGAACCTTTCCTGAGCATCTCCTTTGCTCAGAAAGAAGCTGAGTCAGTGAGCAGCATCTGCAGAGGCAGAGAGGCCGCCAGAGTGACGGAGAAATTCCAGTCTCAGGTGTTCATTTTGCTGCTGTCCCAGGTGTAGACAGAGGAGCCAAGTCTAATGCCACAGGGCCCCGGAGCAGGGAGAGAAGTGCACACACCATCCTGACAGATATCTGGCCCACCTGCCCTGTCCCCGGCCAGCTCTGAACTGCCTAATTGCTTTCCCTGGGACAGGCCAGCGGGGCTGAAGTCACATCCAAACTGACCCCACACCTGCCCAGGAACACCAGCTTCCTTCCTTGTTAGGCGGCAGATGTTTCTGGGGGTGGCATGGAGCCCGTGATAAGGAGGACTAGGGCCAGGGAGGGGAGAAGGGCAACTCTGTCAGCTGTCACCACGGGGACCAGCACTCTGGTGACAGACGAGGAAGTTCTCTGCAAGGCAGGGCAATCTGAGGGCTGTCTGCAAACCGAGGGTCAGAGAGCACATCTCGGGACGGTGAATCATTCACAGGGCCCCTCCATCTCCTCACTCATGTTTAAGAAACACAAATTCACTTTAGTGACAGCCTGAACCAGCAGAATCGATCAAAACCAAGCCATGGGGGCGGCGGAGGCGGGGGGTGGTGGGGGTGGGCGGGTTACTTCCCTGGCGGCTCAGACAGTAAAGAAGGTGCCTGCGATGCGAGAGACCTGGGTTCAACCCCTGAGTTGGGAAGATACCCTGGAAGAGGGCATGGCCACCCACTGCAGTATACTTGCCTGGAGAATCCCCATGGACAGAGGAGACTGGCGGGCTACAGTCCACGGAGTCGCAAAGACCTGGACACGACTGAGCAACTAAGCACACACACAGACAAGCCATCAGGGAGAGGAGTCGAGGAAAGACCAGGTTTTGGAGCCAGATCTTTGGGTTTGAGTCCAGAGCCGGCACTCAGCTGTGTGACCTTAAGCCAGCCCCTCAGTCCCTCTGAACCTCAGTGTCTCCCTCTATAAAATGGAAATCAGACTGCCTACCTCACAGGGCTGTTGCAAAGATGGACTCAGAAGTGGGTAAAAGCATCTGGCATATGGCAGAGCTCGACTTTCCTCATCTGTAACATGGGCCTCTTGGAACCTGTGTCCACTTTCAGGTGAGGACACAGTCCATTCCCAGCCAGGTGTCACGAAGCACCAGGCAGCCAGTCCCGACGGGGAGGCGAGTGCAGTGACCGCTGCTGTCTGCTCTGAGCGTCTCCGCAGCAGTGTCTGAGTGACAATGATAAGGACCCACCTCTGTGAGCAGCCTCATGGCCAGCCCTGTGCTGGGCTCACACCTGCCCCCTCCCGTCGAGTCTAAAGGAAGCAGTCATGCCGGGCTCTAGTGCTTCCAAAGCGCCTGGTTTTCCATGAGAAGCCAAAAATGTCATATGATACACCCCAATTCTTTAATATCAGCATCTACTTTTCTTTTAAGTTCAGTGTCCTTGGTGTGTGCTCAACTGTGTCCAACTGTTTGCAACCCCATGAACTGCAGCCCGCCAGGCTCCTCTCTCCATGGGATTTCATAGGCGAGAATACTGGAGTGGGTTGCCATTTCCTGCTCCAGGGCATCTTTTCAACCCAGGGAGCAGACTGAGTCTCTCACACCTCCTGCATTCACAGACGAGTTCTTCACCACTAGCATCACCTGGGTATCCTTTGAAAGTGAAAAGTGAAAGTCGCTCAGTAGGGTCTGATTCTTTGTGACTCCATGGACTATACAGTCCATCGAATTCTCCAGGCCAGAATACTGGAGTGGGTAGCCTTTCCCTTCTCCAGGGGATCTTCACAAACCAGGGATCGAACCCAGGTCTCCCGCATTGCAGGCAGATTCTTTTACCAGCTGAGCCACAAGGGAAGCCCACGAATACTGGAGTGGGTAGCCTATCGCTTCTTCAGCAGATCTTCCCAACCCGGGAATCAAACCAGGGTCTCCTATTGAGCTATGAGGGTATCCTTTGGGGGGAAAAAATTCCACGACCTCAATATATCTCCAGACCACTGGCTCCACCACCTCTCATCTGGACTCTCCATGGACTGGCCCAGTGTTGACGTCCTCGTCTTTCCCCCTGGCCAGAGAGTTCCTGGGCCTGCCTGGTCATAGATCCCCATTTCATTGGCCCATATCCTCCTTCACCAGAGGGCCTTCCTGCCCATCTCTCCCTGAGCCACCAGACAGCAGGGGGACCAATCATTTCTGACCCCAAGAAGTGTCCCCAGGGATTGGGGTGTTTGGGGAGTAGCAGGGGAGCTACCCTCAGAAGCCTGGAATCAGCACAGGAATCCTGAGGCCCCGGAGGCCAAATATGGCTGGCAGGACTCAGAGTCAGACCACCTGCAGCCTGAGTGCCCAGCCAGACCACTAGACCATTTCTCACGGGTGTGGCCAGGCTCGTGGGACTCGGAGATGGAGAGGGTATGGGGGAGGGAGTGCTCCACCTTCAGGTGAAGGCACTTATGAGCCTCACAAAAGAGTCACTCCTTGCTCTCCCAGAAATCCTAGCAGGATGCACAGTCATCAAGGTGGACACAGCTATAATCCCGAGGCCCAGGGATATGAAGAGGGGTCCGGCTGAGGACTGAGGCCAAAGACTGGCTTCTGGGGATGGTGCGGGGGGGTGTATGGGCAGTGATGGAAGCTGGGAGAGGAAAGTACTATATGACTTGCTGACTTTCACTGAGGGCCTGCCATGGAGGCACTTCGCATACACTTACTATGTCATTCAACAAACACTGGGGGACCACTGTCTATGTGCCAGGCCTAGGGCTAAGGGCTGAGAATGCAGACGTAAACAATGAGATCATTCTAACATAGCCCTCACCAAAATCATATGAAGTGTGTGTTACTGTCTCAGCCTTAGAGCTGAGGAAACTGATGCCCCAAGGGGCAACATAAACAGCCCAAGGAGATGTAGTCAGCAATGGAACAAGGCTAAGAATTGGGGTCCAGCAGACTATTGCCCTACACCATTTTCCAAGCAGATATGAGTGAATCTGATAAAACCATAAGCCTTTAGAACAATTATAGTCCTAGAGGGAGGCAGAGAAGGGGTGTCACAATTAAAGGAGTTCATCTAAAAGCAGGGAGAGGCTCACTTCCCCAAATGGGTGGAAACTTCCTAGGATACTCTGCCTTGTGCCAAGGCTCTGGCTAAACATACTGATGAGCTTGAACGGGGTGTCCGTCCATAGTGAGCATGGTGGCCCGCAGCCCTGGATACAGATACCCCCAGGAATCGTGTTTCAGGATGCATGAGGAATGGCCTGACCAGCATCAGTTTTCTCCTTGACATTTCCTGTAGCATCTTAAGTTGCGAGAAGGCCCCCAAAATGAACCTTACCAAAGCACTCTTTATTTTGAAAGAAATTAAACAGATACTCGGAGAAGGCAATGGCACCCCACTCCAGTCCTCTTGCCTGGAAAATCCCGTGGACGGAGGAGCCTGGTAGGCTGCAGTCCATGGGGTTGCTAGGAGTCGGACACGACTGATTGACTTCACTTTCACTTTTCACTTTCATGCAGTGGAGAAGGAAATGGCAACCCACTCCAATGTTCTTGCCTGGAGAATCCCAGGGACCAGGGAGCCTGGTGGGCTGCTGTCTCTGGGGTCGCACAGAGTCGGACACGACTGAAGCGACGCAGCAGCAGCAGAAGCAGCAAACAGATACTACATAGCTCAGTTGGTAAAGAATCTACCTGCAGTGCAGGAGACCTGGGTTCGATTCCTAGGTTGACAGGATCCCCTAGGAAAGGAAATGGCAACCCACTCCAATATTCTTGTCTGGAAAATTCCATGGACAGAGGATTCTGGCAGGCTATAGTCCTCAGGATCACAAGAGTCGGACACAACTTAGCAACTAAACCACCACTCTTAAATGTCTTTCCTGTTCCTATTGGCCTTGGGGCAAGAAATACGGTTGTTCACCACTGGGGCAAGAAATTTCCAGGAGGCAATTGCAAGGCATTTTGAGGAGGTAGTGGGTTGGAAAGGTGCATTATTCAATGAGGATGATCCCAAAGGAGGCATCACCTCCAAATGCCACACCCAAGCTGGAGGTTCATGGATCTGACTCAGCGGTGGTCCCCCATCCCAGCAAGTGAATGGGTGGGCCAAAGCAATAATCACTATCCCTGGGGCTCATGGAAGCAGGCTGAGCAGAGAGGTCCTGAGGCCTGAAGGGGAGATGAGAGGGTCAGTGAAGGGAAGAGGCAGATCTACTAGGGGTCCTCAGACCCCACAGCTATCCATCACTCTCCAAGTATCCACTTCCCCCAGCTTTGCTTCCAAGAACTGCACAGATGCAAATGTGCACTGTCCCTACATGGACACATGGATAGGAACTCTCCTCCTGCCCATGGCCTCTGCTCAAAGAGCCCCTTCACTTTCCACAGAATTCACCTTTAAGGCCCACTCACCCATAGAGAAGTTGGCCAGGAAAGCAGGTTGGAAAAGAGGATTAACTGTGGGAATACACCTAGAGGCCAGCAGCCAGCTGGTGAAAGCAAAAAGAGGAGAGAAGCCCTCTTGTCTTCTGAGATGGCCCACATCCTATGGAGTATGCAGAATAAACCTGTTTTCACTCCACTTCGGCTTGCTAGCGAATTGTTTCCTGCAGGAAGCCAAGGACCCTCATGCATGGTGGCCCGTCCCAGGGACTCACCTGAGACCTGGGATATGACCATCCTCTCGCGTCCCCTTTTCCTGCAACAGTAGTATCCTGGTCATTTCCTGGAGCAGAACACAGAAGACATAGGTGTTTCAGGAAACTCGGAGTGGTCTGCCCTGTTGTAGTGATCAATTCTTTGAAGTTCTAGTAAGTCCAACTTCCGCTTTTAGGGTTTCAGGAAAAGGGCACTTCTGGTTCTCAGGGATGTCAAATCAGGAAGGTAGGAGGGAAAAAAAAAAAAAAAGGTGGGGTGGGAGACACCAGTTGCAGATTAGACTCTAAGAAGGACTTCTCTCCCAAATGTGAGCACTCTTCAGCATGACAACAGGCTAGCAAGGAAGAAAAAAGAACATTATGGTACTTGTTTTTTTAAAAGCATTACAGCAGTTATCATTGGATCATAGTACATTTGCCTTCCTCGGAGCTCTTCTGAGCACCTTCCTCCAAAGTAAAATTGGGAAATACTTGCCTAGCACATACCTGGGAAATGAGTGTAGAGCAGGGTGGAGCCTTGTCAACTCAACAGGTGCCCTGCTGTCTGGGAAAGTTCTTGGGGTGTGGGGAGTAGGGGCTGGCAGGAAGCGAGGCTGGAGGAGGATGTCCTCCAAGCTGGGACAGGGACTTGTAGGGCTATACTGTGAGCATAGCCTACACCCTTGCTGGGCAGCATCACAAATGAGGGGGAAGCGAAGTATCTGATTTTTTTAAGCAGAAAGTAGTTGTCATGGGTAAAAACAGAGCTCTGGGATTTCTCAGGGTGCCTCATGGGTTAATATATTTGAAGAGACACTTGGGGAGAAAGGGCTATCAGCTCTTAGCTCAGGGCCTCCAAAGGCCCATTTGGCTCTGGGGTCGGGGTGTTGGGGGCGGCCCACTTGGGGTCCTGCCATCATTCTAGCGGCTGCACAGTTAGTGACTTGATGCCACTTAGACCGCACTGTGTGGTCCTGGCAGCCCAGGCTCAGGAGGCCTGACCCTTGCACCTACTATTGCATAGGAGCTGTGACCGAGGGCTTGGGGAAAGCATCTCCATCCAATGCAGTGGCCATTATCAGGACATAACACGTCACTATTTCACATTATAATACAGTGTTTAAAAAATGAGAATTCAGCGTTTGGCTTGAAAAGTGCTGACAGGGGCTCCCCCATTACTGCCCAAGGGCAAGGAGTTTTAACTGGAGTCGGCTGTCTGAGCAGGGCTGGCCCAAGGATGGGAGGGGCCCAGGGTGGAAGGATGGGGGCGCTGGCAGCAGCCACGCCACATGCTCACTGGCCTCTGGTGGGTGGAGGCCAGGGATGGTGCTGAACACAGGACAGCCCCCATGACAAAGAATGGTCTAGTCTCAAATGTCATTCAATACTGCCAAGGTTATCTAGACAAACGGTGCTGATGAACATATTTGCAGGGCAGGAAAAAGAATCACGGATATAGAGAAAACAGACTTGTGGACACAGCAGGGTAAGGAGAGGCTGGGACAAATCAACAGAGTAGCATTGCCACAAATACACTGCAGCAGCTGCTACTGGTTAGTCGCTAAGTCGTGTCTGACTCTTTGTGACCCCATGCTCCTCTGTCCATGGGATTTCCCAGACAAGAATACTGGGTGTGGGGTGCCATTTCCTTCTCCAGGGGATCTTCCTGACTTAGAGATCATATCATCGTCTCCTGTGTGGCAGCGGGGTTTTTGTTTTGTTTTTACCACTGAGCCACCTGGGAATTTAAGCAGAAAGTAGGGACTTACAGGTGGGGCGGTCCTGTGTCCAGCACCATCCCTGGCCTCCACCCACCAGAGGCCAGTGAGCATATATACACTATCTTGTGTAAAATAGAAAGCTAGTGGGAAGCTGCTACAGGGATCTCAGCTTGGTGCTCTGTGATGACCTAGAGGGTGGGATCTCGGGGTGGGAGGGAAGCTCAAGAGAGAGGGAATATATGTATACTTATAGCTGATTCTTGTTGATATATGGCAGGAGCCAGTCCAACATTATAAAGTGATTATCCCTCAATTAAAAATAAAGAAAAAAAATGTTGTTAAAATACTGCCAAGGTTGAGAGTTCCTGAGACCATGTGTACGTTTAAAGAACTACAAGCATCTTAAGGTGGCCTCGACGGGGTGGGGCTGGCAGAAGGTCAGTCAGAGAGGGAGACCTGCTCCCTTCCTCACCTCCCTCTCCCTCCTCACCTCCCGCCCTTCCTGCCTTCTTTTAACCAAAGTGTACAGAGCTCCTTCCGTTTCAGGCAGCTGAGCTCACAAAGCTTCATAAACTGATTTCCAACCCATGTCCAGTGGCATCATGTGGGCAACTGAAATTGGCCACAGTGGGCATATTTACATCACAGACATGGGCAAACAAATGCTATAAACCAAAGTGCTTTTTAAAAATATGAGACTTGCTTGTTACACATCATTTACCAGCACAACACTAACTTGGGTCCTTACTAGGAATCAGGGATACCCAGGGAACAGACCGGGCTCAGCTCCTGTCCTTGTGGAGTTGATATCTAGTGGGAAGTCAGACATTCTTCAAACAATTCAGTTCAGTTCAGTTGCTCAGTCGTGTCCGACTCTGCAACCCCATGAATCGCTGCACACCAGGCCTCCCTGTCCATCACCAACTCCCGGAGTTTACCCAAACTCATGTCTATCGAGTCAGTGATGCCATCCAGCCATCTCATCCTCTGTCATCCCCTTCTTCTCCTGCTCCCAATCCCTCCTAGCATCAAGGTCTTTTCCAATGAGGTGGCCAAAGTATTGGAGTTTCAGCTTTAGCATCAGTCCTTCCAATGAACACCTAGGACTGATCTCCTTTAGGATGGACTGGTTGTATTTCCTTCAAACAATTACATAACTGTTAATGAACTTCAGCTCTGAGAAGTGTAGGCTCAGTGTCTGGGATAATGAGAGCTTGTGTGAGCACAAGTGTGGTCTGGGGGCCATGGAGGGGTTGTGTGTTTCAGGGGGTGACTGGCCTCGGCTAGGTGACCTGGAAGAGGTAACATTTAAATAGGGCCCTGACTGCTTTGTAGGCAGATAAGACAACAACAGATCACCTTTCGGGCAGAGAGGGCAGCAGGCACAGCCAATTAGGTATGAAGGCTAGGAGAGGCAGGAGGACTGAGGAAGTATTCCTAAGAAGCCCAGGGAGGGATGAGAGACCGAGAAGCTGATCAAGTTAGCAAGGGTGGGCCACACAGAGCGCTGTTATGTAAGGAACTTGGGTTTTATCCAGGCAGCTGGTGAAGGGTATTGAGCAGAAGAGATCCCTGGGTAGATTCAAATTAAAAACAAAACTATATTGTCCCTCCCTTTTCTATAGCTTTGGGGTTTACCTCCACTAATGGCATTAAGCATCACCATGAACCAGGCCTGGGTAATAAAGAGATGGATAGGTTTGCCCTCTGACTTAGGGATTTCCTTTGGGCAGGGCAGGTGAACAGACCCATGCACGTGGCGCCAGCAGAACAGGAAGAATTCTGGGTGGACAGTGCCCATCGCAAGAGGGATGTCCACTTGGGCAGTGAGGGGGAAAGCGGACTCTGAAGGATCTCCCTCTACAAAAACCACTAATCTGAAACAAAACATACTTTGTAACACATCACCGGCCTCATCAAAATTCCCAAGGCGCTTCCATCCAAAAACAAAAGGCCGTGATCTAATACCAGGACCAGAGCAGGGAGCAATAACCAAATGCAAAAACTGGGGCTTGTCCCAAGGACAGATGCTGACATCAGGACCAGTGACAGGGGAGTAAGCCTTGTCGTTGCTGTTCAGTCGCTAAGTCACGTCCAATGCTTTGTGACCCCATGGACTGCAGCACGCCAAACTCCTCTGTCCTCCACTAACTCCTGGAATTTGCTCAAATTTATGTCCATTGAGTCAGTGATGCTATCTAACCATCTCGTCCTCTGCGGCCCCCTTCTTCCTTGGGATGTGGCAAAGTGAAGCATCAGAACGTGTAACTCTTATCCTCCTAGGGCCTCTGACAGGGAGTGAAGCGGTCCCTGCTCCCAGGTGTCATCCCCACGCCCTATCTCATCCTCACCCCGGCAGAAGCAATGTCCATCCTCTCTGGAGGAAAACATTGCTATTTAGAAGCCAGAGATTCCCAAAAGATCAAGTATGAGTTCATGCATGAGAGTCAGCAGAAAGATTAATAAACAGCAATCTGGACTCTCCAAGCCCTTTCAGACACAGTAATTATCAACATCAAATACATGGTAATGTGCATGCAATATTTAAGATTAAATATTTAAGGAAACCTAAAAAATCATAGACCTGAACAAACAACATGAGACTATCTGGGAAGACCAGGCAAAGTTAAAGGAGAACCAAATAAAAATTTTAGAAATTAAAAAAATATATAGCTAGTAACATTTAAAAAAAAAAAGGATTTACTAAACAGCAGACTAAATAGCTGAAGAGAGACTATTAAAAATGGAAAATAAGTCTAAGGAAATTACCCAAATGCAATACAGAGAGAGAAGTTGATGAAACCCATAAAGGAGAAATCTGGTCTGTAGCAATAGCCACCAGTCACATACAGCCATGTAAACTTATATTTGAATCAATTACAATTAAATTTATAAGTCAGTTCCCCAGTTGCACTAGCCACATTTTAAGTGCTCATAGCCATATGTGGTTAACAGCTGTCATACTGGACAGTGTATATTGCCGGCAGACCTCAAAGATGTTATGGATTGGGTTCCAGACCACCACAGTAAAGTGAATACCACAATAAGGCAAGTCACATGAATTTTTTGGTTTTCCAGTGCATATAAAAGTTATGCTTACATTGTACTGTTTTCTATTAACTGTGCAATACCATTCTGTCTAAAAAAAAACAGTGTACATACCTTAATTTATAAATACTTTATTGCTAAAAAATGCTAACCATCATCTGAGCCTTCAGCAAATGGTAATCTTTTTGCAATAGTAACATCAAAGATCCCTGAGCACAGATCACCATAACAAATGTAATAATGAAAACGTTTGAAATATCAAGGGAATTGCCAAAATTTGACAAAGAGATATGAAGTGAGAAAATGTTGGGAAAATGGTGCCAATAGACTTGCTTGACACACGATTGCCACAATCCTTCAATTTGTAAAAAATGCAATATTTGTAAAGTGTAATAAAATAAAGTGTAATAAGGCAAGATATGCCTATATGCAACATTTCCATCATCAGAGAAAGTTCTGTTGGACAGACTAGGTTGTAAGATAGGGAAGAAAGTCCAATCCCAGAAGGAGATCAAACAGAATGGAGAAGAGAAAGAAGTAATGGTTGAGGGATTTCCTTAGAGGTCCAGTGGTTAAGACTTCACCTACCAATACTAATAGTGTAGGTTCAATCCCTTGTCTGGGAACTAAGATCCCATATGCCTTGCAGCCCAAAAAAAAAAAAAAAAAAAAAACCATAAAACAGAAGCAATATTATAACAAATTCAATAAAGACTTTTAAAATGGTCTTTAAAAAAAAAGAACTGTAATAGTCTGTAAAAAAGACTCTTAAAATGGTCTTTTTTACAATAAAAAAATCATAAAAAAAATAATGGTTGAGAATATTCAAAAACGAACCCACTGATGCAGGAAGCACAATTTATATAAATCAGGATGGATGAAAAGAAATCCACATCTAGCCATATCATAATGAAACTGAACAAAAAAGACAAAGAGACAATCTGAAGAGTAGCTAACAAAGATCAATCAAACTGGAGCCGACTTCTCTTTAGCAAAAAGGAGACAGATAGTCGAGTAATGTCTTCCAAGTGCAAAGGAAAAAACTGTCAACCTAAAACTGTGTACCCAGCAGAACTCTTTAGTAACAAGGGTGACATATAGACTTTTTTCATATAAACAAAAGTCGTAAGAGCTTACCAACAAAAAGCTTTTTATGGAGGAACTTTTCAAAACATATTCTTCATAAATATGAATATACCTCTTCCTAGAAGTGAGGTCTGAGACATAAGAAGGAATGATGAACAAAGAAACTGGTAAGCATGTAGGTTAATTATTTTAAGCAAGTATTACCGATACAAAGTAATCATGATGACAGCGTCTAAAGTGTGTGTGTGTGTGCTCAGTCATGTCCGATTCTTTGAGAGCCCATGGACTGTAGCCTGCCAGGCACCTTTGTCCATGGGATTTTCCAGGCAACAATTCTGGAGTAGGGTGCCACTCCCGTCTCCAGGGGATCTTCCTGACCCAGGGATTGAGCCCAAGCCTCTTGGTCTCCTGCACTGGCAGGCAGATTCTTTACCACTAGTGCCACCTAGGAAACCCATAATGTCTAAACTAGAGCTGTTGTTGTTGTTGTTGTTTTTTTAAGGATGGAATTAAAATATTGGGCATGGTAGTATAAGTCAGGAAGAATGATCAGAATTAATATATTTTTAATAACTCTTACTATTTAGGAGAGGGCATTAAGATATTGATCAATCCTAGGCTTTATTAAGTTTAATATACACAGTATTTTAGAAGGTTCTAGAACATCCATAGACATCAGAATCTCCTGGAGGCCTGTTAAAACATGGATCTCTGGCTCCCACCCTCAGAATTTCTGTTCCAGGAGATCTGGGGTGGGTTTCTAAAATTTTCATTTCTAACAAATTCCCAGGTGTTGCTGCCACTACTGGTCCAGGCATCACATTTCAAGAACTACTGAACCCAAAACAATAGTTTTGGAAATAGGGTGCTTAATTTCCAAACCAACAGAGGGGTGTAAAATGAAATCAGAAAACAAACAAAACTTTTCCATCCAGACCAGCTTTGCCCAGTAAAAATATAATGTTAACCACATTAACATTATGTGGTTTTAGATTTTTCTGGTTCAGTTCAGTTCAGTCACTCAGTCATGTCCGACTCTTTGCGATCCCATGAATCGTAGCACGCCAGGCCTCCCTGTCCATCACCACCCCCCGGAGTTCACTCAAACTCATGTCCATCGAGTTGGAGATGTCATCCAGCCATCTCATCCTCTGTCGTCCCATTCTCCTCCTGCCCCCAGTCCCTCCCAGCATCAGAGTCTTTTCCAATGAGTCAACTCTTCACATGAGGTGGCCAAAGTATTGGAGTTTCAGCTTTAGCATCAGTCCTTCCAAAGAACACCCAGGACTGATCTCCTTCAGAATGGACTGGTTGGATCTCCTTGCAGTCCAAGGGACTCTCAAGAGTCTTCTCCAACACCACAGTTCAAAAGCATCAATTCTTCAGCACTCAGCTTTCTTCACAGTCCAACTCTCACATCCATATATGACCACTAGGAAAACCATAGCCTTGACTAGATGGACCTTTGTTAGCAAAGTAATGTCTCTGCTTTTTAATATGCTATCTAGGTTGGTCATAACTTTCCTTCCAAGGAGTAAGGGTCTTTTAATTTCACGGCTGCAGTCACCACCTGCAGTGATTCTGGAGCCTCCAAAAAATAAAGTCTGACACTGTTTCCACTGTTTCCCCATCTGTTTCCCATGAAGTGATGGGACCAGATGCCATGATCTTAGTTTTCTGAATGTTGAGCTTTAAGCCAACTTTTTCACTCTCCTTTTTCACTTTCATCAAGAGGCTTTTTAGTTCCTCTTCACTTTCTGCCATAAGGTAGATACATTAAAAAAGTAAAAAGAAACTGGTGAAATGAGTCTTAGTAATGTATTTTATTTAACTCAATATACTCCCAATATTATCTTTGAATATGTGATCAATTTAAAAAAGTATTTATGAGGCACTTTATTTTACTTATTTTTTTTGGTACAAAGTCTTCAAAATTCAGGGTGTATTTTACACTATCAGAACTCCTCAATGTGGACTGACCACCCTGAGGGTACCCAATGGCCACACATGGTTTGTGGCTACAGCCCTGGACAGAGCGGGTCTAGACTGTAAGGGATGAGGGCCTGCAGAGGACAGAGGCCCCACACACTGAGTGCCCACGATACGCCAGACTCCAGGGTGAGCACTTGTCCACATCACACATTATCTCCTCTCGTCTCCAAATAGGCCTGTGAGATTAGCATTAGTATCACCCCAGATGGGGAATAGCAAGACTGAGAAAACTTAAAACATTTCCCTAGGATCATCTGGCTGGCAAGCGGCAGAGCTGGGCTTCAAAGCCAGGTCTCTCATAGTCCACTGCCAACGTCAGAACCTTAGGGTTTCTATAAAGGATTTTCTGTAACAGTTCAGTTCAGTTGCTCAGTTGTGTCGGACTCTTTGTGACCCCATGAACTGCAGCACGCCAGGCCTCCCTGTCCATCACCAACTCCTAGAGTCCACCCAAACTCATGTCCATCGAGTCTGTGATGCCATCCAACCATCTCATCCTCTGCCGTCCCCTTCTCCTCCTGCCCTCAATCTTTCCCAGCGTCAGGGTCTTTTCCAATGAGTCAGCTCTTCACATCAGGTGGCCAAAGTATTGGAGTTTCAGCCTCAACATCAGTCCTTCCAATGAACACCCAGGCCAGATAGTAAATATCTTAGCCTTTTGGTACCAATCTGTCACAACCATTCAGCTCTGCTCTTGTAACAAGACAGCATGCATGCGTGCTCAATCATGTCCAACTCTTTGCAACCCCATGGGCTGTAGCCCACCAGGCTCCTCTGTTCATGGGATTATCCAGGCAAGAATACAGGAATGGGTTGCCATTTCCTCCTCCAGGGGGATCTTGCCAACCCAGGGACTGAACCTGTGTCTTCTGCATCGGCAGGTGGATTCTTTACCACTGAGCCACCTGGGGAGCCCTGGTAGGACACCAGCCTTAGACGATGTGTGAACAAATGAGCGTGGCTCTGTCCCAGTGGCACTGCATGCTAGAGGGCAGGACCTGGCCCTTGGGCTGTAGTCTGCAATCCCTGTGCTAGGCTAACACAACTGGGCCTCTGGAGGCCCAGGTTCAGGGAGACCTCAATGACTAATTGCTGATGTTCTGTGGTATGTGCATGTGTCGGGAGTGTTTCGAAGGATGAGACCCTCTCTTTCCAGAACCACCATGGCCCTCCCAATGTTCAGAAGGATCCAGAATGGCTGTGTTTTGGTGGCACCTCCTCAGACTCTGCCAGGGGCTCGGTCAGACCCTCTAACTCTGTAGCCTCCACTGAGCTCCTGGCTATAAACATGAGTTATTCCCACTCTCAGGGCTGAGACAGAGGGGAAATAAAGGCCAGGATTGATGGAATCCCAGACATAAAATCTGGCACCATAATGCCTACATTTTGGAAATTGCCTTTAATTAATGGCTTATGGCTACAATGATTCCCTCCCCCCACCCGCCCTTCATCCTTCTGTTGCATCTTCTCCCTGGTGATCAGTCCTGGGGATGGGGACAGGGAAGGGGTGAAAGAGGAGGGCTAGTGAATAGCTGGTTTCTCAGAAACCAAAATGTGTGGTTTTGCTTATATGAACCCAGCTTGGCCTCTGGCATTCCTCGCGCCTGGACTCCATAAATAATGTGAATTGAAAAGCCAGCTCCCTGCACAGGCCTGAGGCCAGTTAGCTACAGAATCATCCACACACACTCACAAAAACACATCAAGTTCAGGAAAACACACACTCACAAGTGTGTACACACACATACACACACACCGGAAATTTGCTTATTTTTTTGGTCCACCTATCAGTCTCTCCTTCTTCCTGTTTATCTTGCTGTCTTTGTGTTCCGTGGCACTATTTCTTTTCCTGAAGTTCTGCTCTTTGAGTCTCTCTTCCGTTCTCTCTCCTGTCTTTCCCCTTCCCATGCTCTTTGATCTCCCCTACTTGGGGACACATAGCCAAGCTAATAAACACACCCCCAACTGCCCACCTTAGCAGAGAATCCACAAATCCTCCCCCCCCATCACGGACACCTCTGCCCCTCCCACCTGGACCAGGCTTGACTCTAACCAGGACAATGAACTTCTGCCCAGGTGCAAGAAATGCAATTAGGTTCCCTCCCTGAGCACCTGAGCTGAACTCAAACCACATTTCATCCCAGGAATACAAGGGGATGGAGGCAACTCTGCCAATTTCTAGGTGTAGCCAAAAAGATTGCCCAAGCCCCAGGGTAGAGGCCCTTTATTACCAATAATAGCTACCTTGACTGAGTGTCTACTATGGCTTCATATTCAGAATTTATAATAATCATGTTACCCTAAGAGGTAGATATTATTATTATTCCCATTTTATAGGTGGGAAAACTGAGGCTTCAAGAGGTAAAGGAATTTGCTTAAAACCAAAGTCTGTTCAACTCCAAAGCCTAGTCTCTTCCCATATGCTCAGTCACTTCAGTCTTGTCTGACTTATTGCGACCCTGTGGATTGTAGCCCTCCAGGCTCCTCAGTTCATGGGATTTCCCAGGCAAGAATACTGGAGTGGGTTGTCATGCCCTCCTCCAGGGGACCTTCTTACCCAGGGATCGAATCCATGTCTCCTGTGTCTCCTGCGTTGAAGGTGGATTCTTTACCCCTGAGCCACCGGGGAAGCCCCAGTCTCTTCCCACAGGGCTGGTCCAAATAGACAACATCGGTTGTGTCTTGGGATCTGGAATAACCAGACTCAGCCACATATGGTCTCTCATCTCCACAGAAACATGTAACAGAGACATGACTCCAATACAGGAATAAGGCAGAGGTTCTCAAGTCTAGCCAATAGGCGGACACACTGTTCGGATGCCAGTGGTCAGCAGCTGTACACCCAACCAGAAAGGCTTCCCTGCCAGTCAAGCCTGTCCTTGTGGGCCCAGCTCTAGCAGTGGAGGGAGGGGAACACCTAGGCTGAGGCCCCTAGCAAGGCAGGGACTTGGAGCCTCCCAGGCAGGGCTGCAGAGGCAGCTGCTGTTTCTGCATTCCCTGGCGCCATGGCAACAAGAGTGCTCAAATTTGTGACCCGCACAGAGTTTGTACCATCTGCTGTTTTCGGGGCTGGGGGTTGCAGGGTCACCTTCTGTCTGCCTGAGAAAGGAAATATAGCAATGTGGCAATGACCTCTCACCCTTGTCTATGCAGTGTAGAAAGGCCCCATCAGCCCCACTGTCACCGAGTCCGCAGAGCAGCCCAGGGGAGGAGGCAGGCAGCAGAGAGCAGCATCATGACAACATGCAGAGATGGACACAGGCACGAGGCACCATCTCTGCCCACCCTGCGTTAGGTCGTTCTGCCTGGCACCCTGCTGGACCAGCCTGGTATCTTCCAGGCCAGGTGGCTGTGGGCCCTGAAGGGCTCTTAGCTGGGCAGTTAGGTGTTGGGGAGAAAGGTTTCAGTGGAGCTGGGATGAGGGAGGTGGGTATGGTCACCAAGCTGCAGTTCCCCAAGAGTCATCCAAGGCGTTTCAATGGAGGGAAGCAAGTGACCGGGGGAAAGGGCGTTGTGACTTGAAGAAGTAAGGTCTTTAGTCCGTGGGTTTCTTTTTTTTTTTTTCAATTTCAAAAATAATATAGCCAATGCAGAAAACTTGGAAAACAGAAAAATATGCACACACATTCTGGCACACTCACAAGTTCATGACACACACACACACATGTTCACACACAAATCATCCCTTTCCAGAGATAAAGACTTTTAGCATTTAACCATCTAATACAATGTAATATATGTATATATTATATAGATACAATTATTAGGATTCCCTGGTGGTTCAGACGGTAAAGAATCTGCCTGCCATGCAGGAAACCTGGGTTCAATCCCTGTGTACAGAAGATCCCCTGGAGATGGGAATGGCAACCCAATCCAGTATTCTTGCCTGGAGAATTCCATGGACAGAGAAGCCTGATGGGCTATAATCCATGCAGCTGCAAAAAGTCAGACACGACTCAGCGACTAACACATGTATTCTATGCACATTATATATATTATCAGACATATTTTAGCATGGTTGGGATGTTGTACCTGCTATCTTGTACTGTGCTTCATTTTGCAATAGATTGTGCACATTTTCTCATATAAAATATATTCCCATGACAGGTTTTTCAATGAACTGCCTGTATGCCGACATACAAATGAAGTATCATTCATTCAGATTACTTTCACCCATAACCATTTATACTGCTTCCTAGTTTTTAAATGTTTCTATTTTTTTCATTATAAATTTATATATGTTTATTATGGAACTTTAATGATACTTAGAGGTACAGCAGGAGGGAAATAACCTCATACAAACTCAGTAACTATAACACTTTTGTGCTTTCCACACCGATTGTTTTACTATTTGTCTGATTTGTTGGCTATGTAATTTTTACCTTGTTATAATGGTGTATAATATACAATATAGGGTCCTTTCAAATCAGGCTTATTTTTTAATATTTGTCATTTCTCACAGTATTGAGTTTATCCATTTGGGTTTTCATTTAACCATGCTTTGGAAAGAGATTCTTTTCCCTTCTCTGTTGACTCTTCACCACCTGAACGTGGTATATTTATCAAGTGTTGATGCAGCTGACCGTGGATTGAGGAATAGGGCTGGAAAATGCTGGTAGAAAGACATTTTTTCCTGTGAGGGCCACTCCGGAAACACATTTCAGTGTGTACAGGAATAGAGCTGGTGCTCCATTTATCCTAAAAATATGAATCACCCAGTTGCCCAAAAATGACTGTCTCTGTGTTGTTTACAGTAGTGAAAAATGAGGGACAGCCAGGCCCACCGACAGGAGGCAGGTGAAATAGATTATGGAGCATTCATTCCACGAATCCTGTGTGGTCAAAAGATATTACAGATCACTGCTGAGAAGGAGGCATGTCCTCCATGGTGTAAATGAGAACAGCATATTACAAAACGGGATGGACCATGTAAATGCGGGCATTTTGTGTGTGTTTTTTTTCCAGTGGCTATAATGCTGTTTATTTTTTATGAGGATATGTAGTCAGATTAAGCACAGGTTAATAATACCAGTTTCTTCTTTTCAAAGCAAAGCAAAAGCCCCATAGACTTTTTATTTATTTACTTTTTAATTGGAGGAAGTGTCGGCACCTGTGTATCTCAAAGATATTTAACTAAATACCAGCATCTGCTGTCTCCGGGTCGCGTGGGTTTTGGGGTGATTCTGTTTTATTTTTATTCTTTTTTGGATTTTTAATTCTTTATATTCTTTTCCTTTTAGAGGGCATAGGTTACTACTGTACTGGGGGAGGGGCAGCACAACAAAACAAAAGCCTTTTTGATTCTGAAAAGAAGAACCGTATAGGGTGGGGAAGATATGGGGGGCGGTACTCAGAGGGGGCAGCCTGCCCTCTGCCCTGCCCCTCACCCCACTCCCCAGCACGGCCCTGTGTGCTTGTGTGTTGCAGACTCCGACAGCCAGTGCAGCCCCACGCGGCAGAGCCTCAGCCTGTCGGAGGGCGAGGAGCAAACGGACCGGCTGCAGCAGGTGGAGCTGGTCAGGACCACGCCCATGTCCCACTGGAAGGCGGGAACTGTCCAGGCCTGGCTGGAGGTAGTCATGGCCATGCCCATGTACGTCAAGGCCTGCGCGGAGAACGTCAAGAGTGGGAAGGTAGGACCCCCGTGGGGATTCTCCCCTCCCCCCTCCCCCGTCCCCCACCCCCTACCCCGCCACAAACACACCCCAGGGTTACAGGAGCTGGCTGAACCGGATTCATGCTCCAGTAAATCACTGTCTCTCCAACAAGGTTCATAGCTCTTCTGAGCCTCAGCTTCCTCATCTTTAAAATGGGACTAATTTTCCCTTACCTGGCTGGAGGGAGGCAGGGCTGGACTTGAGCACCTTTTCAGTCCGTTCGGGTATTCCACCGCCTCCCGTAGCAGCAGCCCTCTGGCGAGGCGCCTGCAGAGCTCTTCCCATTGCTCTGCCCGGAACGCCGGGAGGGATTCCTTGGGTCCCTGCTCCCATGCCTCCCTTCGGCGCTCAATGCCCATCCCCCGGGCGCAGGTGCTGCTGAGCCTGAGCGACGAAGACCTGGAGCTGGGCCTGGGTGTGTGTAGCTCGCTACACCGGCGCAAGCTGCGGCTGGCCATCGAGGACTACCGCGACGCCGAGGCGGGCAGGAGGTGAGCCGGCGCCCTGGCCCCGGGGAGTTGGGAGATGAGCCGCCAGAGACCTCGCCTCAGGCTCACACGGGTGAGGGGGGCGGGCGTGTGGGTGGGGCCGGGTGAGGAGTGCCAGGTCCTGGGACGCCACTGGGCGGCGCTCTGGGCGGGCCCTCCCTGTAGAGCCCCCCTGTAGAAAGATGGAGAACAAACTCAGTGCGGCTCCAAGAGCCCTAGGATCGTCCCAGTGCGGGAGTCGGGGGTCTTCAGGCGCAACCCAGAACTCCTCTAACTCCGAGGGTAGGCCAGTCCTGGTGAAATTTGGCCAAGATGTTTGTTCTGCCTACTCCCACCTCAAACCCCAGCTCTTACCATTCCAAGTAAGAGACAGCCTACAGGCTGGGAGGACGGAAAGAAATGGGCCTGATCTGGGGCCATGTGCGAGAGGGCGTTTGAGGGCCCGGAGGGAAGGGGCGTCTATCAGCAAGCACACCTGGGAAGGGCTGACCATCCGCCCATCAAGTGTGTCCCCAGCGAGGCTGCCCTCCCGCCCCCAGCTCCTGCCGGCCTCTCTCCTGACCTTTGTGAGCAGGACTTACTGGGGAGCCCCTCATTCACCAAGCAGCTCCAGGGAAAAGGAAAGGAGCCCCCTACCCAGTCTTCAGCGTGCAGAAGGGGAAGAAAACTAGCTGGTAAAGCTGACACTCTGTGTTGCATAATTATCTCCTTCACTGGTTTCCCCATCATTTTTGTGCAGTTAATTAATCAGACCTGGTGGTGTGTGCTATTATTTGCAGAAGCAGCTTTGTGGATTAAAAATAAGAAGGGGCTGGGGGTAGGAAGGCAGGCTGGTTTAGAAGCCGGAAAAGCAAATTGCTGGGTGTCCTGGGGAATGATTCTGAGGTGGCAGGGAAAAGAGATGACACGGGATCTGAAACTCAGGCAGTAATTCCCAGGAAAGCCAAGTAAGAAGGTCGTGGCCCTTATCAGAAGGTCTGGACCTTCCTAAACGACATGGTAGGGGAGGGGTGAAAGAGTGGGGAGATTGCGGGGCGGGAAGGAGGGAAGCGCAGGGCAGAGCTTGCGGTTCCGCTGAGCTTCCCCTCCTGAGTGTCCCACAAGCACCTCACACCCACCACAGACCCTTACCCAGTGTCTGCCCCCAGTCCCCAAAAGCTTACCACTCTGGGTCACCCAAGCTGGAAACCCCACCCCTCCCCCTCCCCCTTCCATTCCCAGTACAGTCACTGTTACTTGAGCAGGGTGGTGCTTCCTGCCTCACCTCTCAAAATTCAGGATCGCTGCCCACGTTCTCTCCAAATCCACCTGACCCCTGAGAACCTCCGAGAGCCAGAAAAGGGTTGGAGTCAACTCATCAGCCAGATGTGAATAGATTTTAAACATTTCTAAGAGCCCTAAGCGGAGAAGGCAATGGCAACCCACTCCAGTACTCTTGCCTGAAAAATCCCATGGACAGAGGAGCCTGGTAGGCTGCAGTCCACGGGGTCGCTAAGAGTCGGACATGACTGAGCGACTTCACTTTCACTTTTCACTTTCATGCATTGGAGAAGGAAATGGCAACCCACTCCAGTGTTCTTGCCTGGAGAATCCCAAGGACGGCAGAGCCTGGTGGGCTGCCATCTATGGGGTCACACAGAGTCAGACGCAACTGAAGCGACTTAGCAGCAGCAGCAGCAAGAGCCCTACGCAGGACTGTTTCCCAAAACCAGGGCTTAGGCACTGGACACCCAGAGCAGGGAGGAGCCTTCATTTAATGGCTCTGTTCTCTGCAGAATCCTGGCCTGTCTCTAACTTGCCCTGTAACATTGTGCTCTGTGGAACTTGGTTTCTCCACCTGTGAAGTGAAGGGGGTTAAATTAGGACAGTGGCTCTTTAACCTTGGGCAATCATGGCCTATTTGAGAATCTAATGAAAACTTCTGAAACTTGCCCCAGAAGAAATACAAAAACTTCACAACTTTGCATTCTGGGACTCTCTAACCCATCAATGGAACTTTGAGGTGTCTGTGGACTCTAGGGTAAGGACCCCAGTGAGGCCATCTTTGAGAACACATCCTGTGTGACTCTAGGCATGACATTACCCTCTCTGGGCCTGGTTCCCCTTATCTCTAAAATTTATTGTTGTTGTTTAGCTGCTAAGTTGTGACCGACTCTTTGCACCCGCGTGGACTGTAGCCTGCCAGGCTCCTCTGTCCATGAGATTTCCCTGGTAAGAATATTGGAATGGGTTGCCATTTCCTTCTCAAGGGGAATCTTCCAACCCAGGGATTGAACCTACGTCTCCTGCGTTGGCAGGCGGATTCTTTACCACTGAGCCACCAGGGAAGGTCCTAGCTCTAAAACACTAATGACAAAAATCCACCAACCCCTGTCAACCTATTACTCATCGCTTTATGGACATTATTTTATTTGACCACCATGACGTCAAGACATGATAGATATGCTTAGCCCCCTTTTAAAGATGGAGAAAATGAGGCCAGAGAAATAATGGGCACAAAGTCATACTACAGAAGATTCGACTTCAAAGTAAATTTCCTTTCCACTCTCCCAAGGCCCCTTTGTGTTAAAAACATCAGTGATGTATTAATAGCTCCTGCCACTGTTCTTTGGAGAAGGAAATGGCAACCCACTCCAGTATTCTTGCCTAGAGAATCTCATGGACACAGGAGCCTGGTGGGCTGCTGTCCATGGGGTCACATGAAGTCAGACACAACTGAGGCAACTTAGCATGCATGCATGCATTGGTGAAGGAAATGGCAACCCACTCCAGTATTCTTGCCCGGAGAATCCCAGGGACAGAGGAGCCTGGTGAGCCGCTGTCTGTGGGGTCGCACAGAGTAGGACACGATTGAAGTGACTTCGCAGCAGCAGCAGCCACTATTCTTTCTGGAACACTGAATTCATCCTAGACCCCGTGCTAAGGGCTTTACCCTCTCTTACCTCTTTTAGTCCGGGAGGCAAGCAGGAGTAGCCCCATTTTATAGAGGAGGAAATTGGGGTGCAATGTCTCAGATCTAAGGGTGATGGAGCCAAAAAGGCCTCATATTTTTTATGCTGAATAATGACTCAGATGACTTCGAAATTCTGGGCCCAAACTCACATTTCAATATCTGACCTGTTTCCTGTTTGGGGAGCATCAGTGTCAAATTTTATAAAATGTTTGAATTACTTTTAAAGTCATCCTGTTTTATTCACCTTCGGCACTTACAGTAGCTCACACCAACAGCTGGGCAAGTGTTGCCAAACTGAGGCCCCATGGGGACAACTTTAATGAAAAGAGAACTGTTTGGAAGGGCAGGCTTGCATTAATTATCAGCATGCAGCTGGATATTGCTGATTATAAATGGACCTCAAATAGGTTAAGCAAGGTCCCTCCTCCCATCCTGCACCCCACATCCCAATGCACCACTGATTTGCCAGGCAGACCTTTCCCTCCGAGGGAAAAGAATTCTTCTAGTTCCTATCAAAGCCCCAACAGCATATGATTCAGAGGCCAGGAACTTCAGCCCCTTCCCTGGGCAAGAAACCAACAATAGCTGGGCCTGGCAAGGGTCCCTTTAAAGGGATGAGGCTGCAGCGGGTCACTCAAGCACCTTCCTGTCTTCAAAGGGAGCTTGTTTTGGCCAGAAGATTCCAGCTTGGGAGCTAGGTTTCAGGGAGCCTCCTGGAAGACTGGAGCTGGTGCCCCCCCCCAACCTCGCCTGGCCTTGCTGTCTTCCTTGCGTGCATGCTTATGTGCGTGCTGCTGCTTCAGTCATATCTGACTCTGTGTGACCCTATGGACTCTAGCCCACCAGGCTCCTCTGTCCATGGGATTTTCCAGGCAAGAATACTGGAGTGGATTGCCATGCCCTCCTCCAGGGGATCTTCCTGACCCAGGGATCGAACCTGCATCTCTTATGTCTAACCTGTGTTGGCAGGTGGCTTCTTTATCACTAGTGTCACCTGGGAAGCCACTGGACTCTAAATCAGAAGCTCTGGGGCATTAGCCAGGTGGAGAGCCACATGCACCACCCCCAGTCCTGCCCTCCAGAAACTGATGGTCCAGTGGGCCGCTGGCCTGCTGAGCAGCAACTACCCAGCATGACAGTGCAAGGGCTCCACAGAGACTCTGGGCACCAGGAAGGGTCCTGACCTAGCACAGGGGTCCTGAGGCTTTAGGGAGAACCACATCTCAGCAGAGTCTCGCAGGAGTTAAGCAGGGGAAGAGGGTGGGATGAGAGGCCTGGAGGTGGGGAGGTCCTGGCTCTTTGGGGGCAGATTCAGAGGTTCTGGGAGGCTGAGGGGTAAGAGGAGGGGAGCAAAGCCAGGAGCCCACCTTCCTGCTCTCAGTCCGTCTTCCAATGAAGTGTCTGCTACTATGCTTGCAGCATCAGTCTGACTCAGCCTAGAGAACACAGTCCCTGTGCTCAGATAAGTCATTTGTAAAGTTCCATGTGTGATGGAACTCTGAAGGGAATTCTTAAAGAGGCAGAGCAAACAGGTCAGGGAGCAAGCTCAGACAGCACACAGCCAGCCTCTGCAACATGGGAGCTGATGCCTAGGAGGGGAGGAGAGAGCCCAGGCGGGGCTGGAAGAAAATGGGTGCCTGGGAGGCAGAGACCCCACCATCTGAGGACAAGCACAGTGCATCCCAGAAGTGCTCCCAGCTCCATCCCGGTGGGAGGGGGAGCCTGCATCCTGTGAGGTCACCCTGAGGACTTCTGATTTTATCTCTGCAAAGGGGTGCCATGGGAGAGTTTCTTTGTTTTATTTAAATCTATTGTTCTTTTTTCCTCTTTTATGGACTATTTTTTGACTACATGTGTGTGTGTTTGTGTATGTTTGTGTGTGTGTGTGTGTTAGTGTGATAGGGATCTTAGTTCACTGACCAGGGATTGAGCCTGTGCTGCGGTGGAAGCACGAAGTCCTCACCACTGGACCACCAGGGAATTCTGTAACTGACTTTTCATTAATTGAGTGTTGAACTATACTTCTTTTAATTATTGCTCTATAGTTTACAATGTACACACTTCACTTAACACTATCTTCAAATAATATTATCTAACTTTGTGTGTAGTATAACATGCTTTTTTCCTTCTGCCATCGTGCTATCATTCATACACACACGTATGTGCCATAATACATTGTTATTATTTTTTTGAACTGGCCATTATCTTTGAAGATTAGCAAATAAGGAAAATATTTACCAAGATAATTTACCATTTCCAATCTTCTTCTTCAAAAAAGTTTTATTGTGGTAAAATACCCATAAAATGTACCACCTTAATCTTTTTTTAGAGTACAGTTCAGCAGTGTTACTTTACTGGCTTCCCTGGTAGTTCAACTGGTAAAGAATCCACCTGCAATGCAGGAGACTCCGATTTGATTCCTGGGTCAGGAAGATCTGCGGGAGAAGGGATAGGCTACCCACTCCAGTATTCTTGGGCTTCCCTGTGGCTCAGCTGGTAAAGAATCCTCCTGCAATGCGGGAGGCCTGGGCTCAGTCCCTGGGTTGGGAAGATCCCCTGGAGAAGGGAAAGGCTACCCGCTCCAGTATTCTGGCCTGGAGAATTCCATGGACTGTATAGTCCATGGGGCCGCAGTCGGACACAACTGAGGGGCTTTCACTCACTCACTCAGCGGTGTTATGTACATTCACATTGTTGTGCAGCCATCACCACCATCCATTCCAATAAGTCTTTTCATCTGATAAAACTGAAACTCTTTCCCCATTAAACACTAACTCTCCATTCTCCTCTTCCCCAAGTAAGCCACCAACAACCATCACTCTACTTTTGAATCTGACTACTCTCAAGTTCCTCACATAAGTGGAGTCAAACAGTATTTGCCTTTTTGTGACTGGCTTGTTTCATTATCATAATGTGCTCAAGATTCATCTGTGTGTAGTGTCAGCCTTTTTAAGGTTGAATACTGCTCCACTGGGGCTGAATACAAGCCCATTTTGTTTATCTGTTCATCCATCTATGGATACTTGAGTTGCTTCTACCTTTTAGCTCTTGTAAATTGTGCTGCTATGAACACAGGGTGTGCTGATATATCTCTTCAAGGCCCAAATTTCAATACTTTTGGATATACACTCAAAAGTGGAATTGCCGAATCATATGGTAATGGCAACCCACTCCAGTGTTCTTGCCTGGAGAATGCCAGGGATGGGGGAGCCTGGTGGGCTGCCGTCTATGGGGTCGCACAGAGTCGGACACGACTGAAGCGACGCAGCAGCAGCAGCAGCAGCATGGTAATTCTATTTTTACTTTTCTGCAGAACTGTCATACTGTTTTCTGCAGTGACTGTACCATTATACGTCCTCACACACAGTGCACAAGGGTTCCAATTCCTCCACATCCTTGCCAACACTTGTTTTCTCTAATAGTGGCCATCCTAATGAGTATGAAGTGGTACTTTATCATAGTTTTGGTTTGCATTTCCCTAATGATTAGTGAAGGGCTTCCTAGGTGGCGTAGTGGTAAATAATACACCTGAGGTAACTTGGGTTCGGCCCCTGGGTCAGGATTATCCCCTGGAGTAGGAAATGACAACCCTCTCAAATATTCTTACCTGGAAAATTCCATGGACAGGGGAGCCTGGCAGGCTACAGTCCAAGGGGTCACAAAGAGTCAGACACAACTGAGCATGTAAGCACACACGCACAGACACACAATGATTAGTGATACGTAGCGTTTTTCCATGAGCCTGTTGGTCATCTTTATATCTTCTTTGCAGAAATGTCTCTTTGAGTCCTTTACCCATTTCTGAATCAGGTTGTTTGGTTTTTTGTTGAGTTCTATTGTTCAGTCACTCAGTCATGTCCAACTCTTTGCGAATCCATGGACTACAGCACTCCAGACTGCCCTGTCCTTCACCATCTCCCGGAGTTAGCCAAACTCATGTCCGGAGAAGGCAATAGCACCCCACTCCAGTACTCTTGCCTGGAAAACCCCATGGATGGAGGAGCCTGGTGGGCTGCAGTCCATGGGGTCACTAAGAGTCAGACACGACTGAGCGACTTCCCTTTCACTTTTCACTTTCATAATGGCAACCCACTCCAGTGTTCTAGCCTGAAGCACCCCAGGGATGGGGGAGCCTGGTGGGCTGCTGTCTGTAGGGTCACACAGAGTTGGACACAATTGACTCGACTTAGCAGCAGCAGCAGCATGTCCATTGAGTCAATGATGCCATCCCTTCTCATCCTCTGTCCTTCTCCTCCTGCTTTCAAGCTTTCCCAGCATCAGGGTCTTTTCCAGTGAATCAGCCCTTCACATCAGGTGGCCAAAGGATTGGAGTATTGTTGAGGTTTAGGATTCTCTTTATTCGTTTGTGTAGTCCAAATTTCCATGTGGTTATTATTAATATTTTCTTTCCTCCTGAAGAAATGCCTTTTACATTTCTTGTAGTTCATTCCTCTGATGATGAATTCTTTGAATTTCGCTTGCTTAAAAAAGTCTTTATTTCTTCCCTCATTTCTAAAGACTTTATTTTTTTAGAGCAGTTTTAGTTTCACAGCATAACGGAGGGAAAGTTAGAGATTTTGCGTAAACCTCTTGCCCTCACACATGCATGGCCTCCCCCGTTACCATCATCCCCCACCAGACGGAGCATCTGTTTCAGCGGAACCGACACTGACACACCATTGTTCCCCAAAGTCCGTAGTTTACATTGGGGTTCACTCTCGGTGCTGTGTATTCTGTGGATCTGGGCAAACATGTAGTAGAGTGCGTCCATCATTACCATACGACACTGAATAGTTTCACCTCCCTAAAAATCCTCTGTGCTCCATCATTCATCCCTCCCTCTCCCTCAAACCCTGGAAACCACTGATCTTCTTGCTGTCTCCATAGTTGTGCCTCTTCCAGAATGTCATACTGTTGGAATCATACAGTATGTAGCCTTTTCAGGCTGGCTTCTTTCACTTAGTAATATGCATTAAAGGTTCCTCTGAGAGAGGGTTTTAAGTAGAGGGGTGACATGATCTGATGGATATATTTAAAAGGCCATCTGGCACCCACAGGGGAAATGGATTAGAAGGAGCAAAGGGGTGGGGTGGGGGCAGTCAGGAGGCAGTTGCAGAAATCTGTGCCAGAGGTGGCCATGACTTGACCCCAGAAAAGGAGGGAAGGGGACAGACACGCTGACCAGAGTGGTTGATAGATGGACAGGGTGGGGGAGGGGAGAGGCAGGGCAAGTGAGAACCTGGAACTGGGAGACAGGACGGGCATTTCATCTGGAGCTTGTTAAGTTTGAGATGCCTGTGACAGCCAGGAGATGTCAAGAGGGCAGCCCATTAGGATCTCAGGCTCAGAAGAGGGAGGAGAGTTATGAATTGGGAGTGTCTGTTAACAGATGTGATCCGGAGCCCTAGAAATGGATGTCAGCCAGAGACTGGAGAGTGTAGGGGTGGAGAAAGGAAGGGGTGAGGAGGGAAGATGTGCCTATTATAAGGCAGCATCTACCCAGATACAGAGCTCAATACACATTCTTGGAAGGAAGGAAGTAAGGAGCCGTGGAGGACACCAGCAGGAGCAGCGGCATGATCCGCTAGCTCCACCCTGGGGAAGAGACTAGAGGGGCTCTAGAGGCATGGAGACCAGTGAGAGGGTGAAGTTCAGGGGAGAAATGATGGTGCCTAGAGCGAGCAGAGGAGAGGAGAAAGGAGGAAGCTGAGTCAGAGCGGGTGGAAAAGCCCACCCAGGTCTCCAGCTTGGCCAGTAGGGTGCTCTCCTCACAGTCTCCACTCCACCTCCCCATGGGGAGTGGGTTTGGGGTGCTCATTCTGCCAGCTGTGGGGGGCAGTGTCACTCTGTAGGCCCATCATTTCCATTTCACATCCAGATCCCTTCATGGTCCCCCAAGGCTCCCACTTAGGCAATGCAGTTCACTGCCTGGCATTCAGTTCAGTCCAGTCACTCAGTTGTGTCTGACTTTTTGCGACCCCATGGACTGCAGCATGCCAGGCTTCCCTGGCCATCCAGTTCCCAGAGCTTACTCAAATTCATGTCCATTGAGTCAGTGATGCCATCCAACCATCTCATCCTCTGTTGTCCCCTCCTCCTCCTGCCTTCAATCTTTCCCAGCATCAGGATCTTTTCCAGTGAGTCAGTTCTTCTAATCGGGTGGCCAAAGTATTGGAGTTTTCTCATCAGTCCTTCCAATGAATATTCAGAACTAATTTCCTTTAGGATTGACTGCTTGGATCTCCTTGCAGTCCAAGGGACGCTCAAGAGTTATCTCCAACACCATAGCTCAAAAGCATCAATTCTTTGGCGCTCAGCTTTCGTTATAGTCCAACTCTCACATCCATACATGACTACTGGAAAAACCATTGCTTTGACTAGATGGACCTTTGTTGGCAAAGCAATGTCTCTGCTTTTTAATATGCTGTCTAGGTTGGTCATAGCTTTTCTTCCAAGGAGCAAGTGTCACTTAATTTCATGGCTGCAGTCACCATCTGCAGTGATTTTGGAGCCCCCAAAAATAAAGTCTGTCACTGTTTCCATTGTTTCTCCATCTACTTGCCATGAAGTGATGGGACCAGATGCCATGATCTTATTTTTCTGAATGTTGAGCTTTAAGCCAACTTTTTCACTCTCCTCTTTTATTTTCATCAAGAGGCTCTTTAGTTCTTCACTTTCTGCCATAAGGGTAGTGTCATCTGCATATCTGAGGTTATTGATATTTTTCCTGGCAATCTTGATTCCAGCTTGTGCTTCTCCAGCCCGGCATTTCGCATGATGTACTCTGTGTAGAAGTTAAATAAGCAGGGTGACAATATACAGCCTTGACGTACTCCTTTTCCTATTTGGAACCAGTCTGTTGTTCCATGTCCAGGTCTAACCGTTGCTTCTTGACCTGCATACAGAGATTTCTCAGGAGGCAGGTCAGGTCGTCTGGTATTCCCGTCTCTTTAAGAATTTTCCACAGTTTTTGTGATCCACACAGTCAAAGGCTTTGACATGGTCAATAAAGCAGAAATAGATGTTTTTCTGGAACTCTCTTCTTTTTTTGATGATCCAACGATGTTGGCAATTTGATCTCTGGTTCCTCTGCCTTTTCTAAATCCAGCTTGAACATCTGGAAGCTCACAGTTCAGGCACTGTTGAAGCCTGGCATTACCTCAGTTCATTTTTTAAAGTCCTTCCGCAGGTGGGAGGCACTGTCCTCATTCCTTCTTCGAGGCTGCCACCCTGTGGTGAACAAGGGAATAACAGCTGAGGAGACCATCCTTTTGTCCCCTCGGGAAGTATTCCTTGCGCACCTACTACACACACATTCGGCCCTGGGCAAAGTTCAGTGTGGGATGCAGAAAATCTAAGATACGGTGGTGAGGAGAGGAGTTGGAATAAGCAAAACTTGGGGTTTAAATCTGATTCCAAGACGTGCCACTCTGTGACTCTGGGTGAAGTCCAAGGAGAGACTGGCCCCAGACAAGGTTCAATGGGCCTCCGGGACTCTGCAGTGGCCTCTGGGATGGGGGTGGGGCGGGGCAGGGGTTGGGAGGTACCCGGTCCCCAGAGGTGCTGCTTACTGCTGCGTTCATTCCTGCGGCTCTGTCACTGTTCCTTCCCATTCTCAGTGTGTCTGAATGTGGTCTTTCCTCTTCCTGCACCCTCTGTCTGTTGATTCTTTGTTATTCTCCAGGGCTCGCGCCCTGCGTCCTTCTCCCCCTCTGTCTCCGCCTCCCCTGTGTGTCTCTCCCCTCTGGGTCTCTCTCTCCTCTGTCTTGGCCCCTCTCTCCCCATGTCTCTCCCTGTCTCCTCCTCTCTCCCCTGCGTCTGCCTCTCCCCTTGCTGCCCTGTCTCTCTCTCTGTCTCTCCATCACTGTTCCTATCTATCTCTGTGACTTTCTTGGTCCCCCTCACCCCATTACTTTGCTTCTCTCTCTGGTCATCTCTGCCCCATTTCTCCCCGTCTCTCTGTTTCTGCCACCTTTCCCCACCCATCCCTCTCTCCGGCTGTGTCTCTCCTCACCAGCCTGTCCAAAGCCGCTGACCTGGACCATCACTGGGTGGCCAAGGCCTGGCTCAACGACATCGGCCTGTCCCAGTACTCCCAGGCCTTCCAAAACCACCTGGTTGATGGGCGGATGCTGAACTCCCTGATGAAGCGGGACCTGGAGAAGCACCTGAATGTGTCCAAGAAGTTCCACCAGGTCAGCATCCTGCTGGGGATCGAGCTGCTCTACCAAGTGAACTTCAGCAGGGAGGTGAGAACCAGGGGGCAGGGCACCTTCCACAGCCCTGCTTTCCCTTCTGGAATCTGCTGTCTGTCCATCCAACCATCTGCCCATCCATGCATCTCTGCATCCATCCACCCACCTGTCCATCATTCCATGCATCCACTCTCTGCCCATCCACGTATCTCTCCATCCATGCATCTCTCCATCCATCCATCCATCCATCCATCCACCTTTCCATCAATCCACGCATCCATCCCTTTCTTTCCCCCTCCCTCCTTTCAACAACTGCTTATTAGGGATGGACCAGACCCTGTGCTCAATTCAGGGGAAAAGGGAAACACTCATTCTCCAGGAACTCACTGCATATCAGGGGCAACCATGAAGAAGCTTGTGGCCACAACATCATGGAAGGTTGTCCCAATGAGGGAAGCCCAAGGTTTTATGAAAATCCAGAGGAAAAGCTTTTAGAGGGACAAGAGAAGCCTTTCCAGTGATAGTGACAGCTAAACTGAGACCTGAAGGGAGGAATTCCGGGTATCAGTCAATAGAAGGTACGAGGGGAAAAGCAATCTAGCAAGGGAATAGCATAGACTAAGACCAAGAAGATAGATCTATGGCAGCAGAACTGAGAGTCCTGTGTGTTTCTGTACTGCGTTTGAGGTGGAGGAGTGAATAGGGATGCTGACAGGTAACCAGGGGGCTGGGGGGCACATTGTAGAGTTTAGACTCTGAGTGCCCCTTGTTCTGATCGCTGCCAAGCAAGAGAGCACAGGGTGTCTGCTTCAGCTTCCCCCAAACCTAGTACATCTCCCCAGCTACTCCCCCTCGGGAGGGGCTTGGGCTGCCGGGGCTGAGTGCAAAGGGCTTACTCTTCTCAGAGCACTGTCAGAGCACAAATAGTTCAGGGTCAGGGGGAGAGGGACAGAAGAGGGAGCTTTTTGGCCTTCTCAAACACCCAAGCCAGAGCCCTGGGCACAGGAAGTGATGAGGACACAGGCCCTGGCCCCCTGTGAGCCCCAGTCGGGTACAGGAGGTGATGTGTGGGAAGAACGTGAGGGTGAAGTGTGGAAATAGGCAGCCTCATTTGGGGCATCCCTCAAGAGACATGCACTGAGGCCCTACTCAGGTCAGGTGAGCCGGGTGGGCTATACAAACTAGGCAGGTGGGAGCTGGGCTACACAAACTAGGCAGCTGCCCTGGGTCCCACCTGGCCCCACACTCTGCATGCAGGTGGCTCTGCCTCTAGGCTCCTCCATCCCTGGAAGCGGGCTTCTCCCCATTTCCCAGAAGGAGAGGACTGACATGGCTAGAGCAGCCGTGGGTGATCTGGCCAGGACCCCTCACATCAGCATGCCGAGGTCCCTGCCAGCACCACAGACCCTCGCTCCGTGTGTGATCTCGCTATGCCCCCTTGGACCCCCAGCTGACCCATTCTCCCTCCCCACAGGCTCTCCAGGAGCGCCGGGCCCGCTGCGAGACACAGAACATAGACCCCGTGGTCTGGACCAACCAGCGTGTGCTCAAATGGGTGCGAGACATTGACTTGAAGGTGAGGGGTGATGGCGGGCATGGGGCGTGGTGACTCTTGGGCATATGCAAATCCCATGCCAGTCTGTATGCAAATTCAGTATCCATCTTTGTGTGGGCTGGGCATCATTTCCCAGGCTGGCAAGAACAGTCTGCCTCCTGTCACTCAAGAGGCCAGAACTACTTCCCTGCCCACCCCTTCCCATCCCATAGTGAGGGTGCGGATGCTGAGCCATCCTTGCTCTCTGAAGTCAGTGGGGGGTTGAATCCACAGCCATCTTCTCCCTCAACAAGCATTTATGGGCCGCCTGCCTAGGTCTGGGGTCTATCAGTGACAAAATAGCCCAGTCGCTATTCTGAAGGCCCTAAAAAGAGTGACGCTGGGGTTCCCCTGAGGATTAAATACACTAGTCCCCAAGGGGCGGGGTCAAGCCCTTGCTCTTGAGGACATGTTCCCCCTGGGGTATCCCCGCCCTCAGGCCAGCGGGGCGGCCCCCCAGGCTCACCAGCCCCGTGCCTTGCCCTCAGGAGTACGCAGACAACCTGACCAACAGTGGCGTCCACGGCGCCGTGCTGGTGCTGGAGCCCACGTTCAACGCTGAGGCCATGGCCACCGCCCTGGGCATCCCCAGCGGGAAGCACATCCTCCGGAGACACCTGGCGGAGGAGATGAGTGCCATCTTCCACCCGGCCAAGTGAGTGTGGGCCGCCGGCAGCAGCTTCCGGCTTTGGAAGCAGACGGTCCTGACTTCCGGTTGGTCCCGGCCGCGCCCTTCCTGGGTTCCCCTTGTTCCTTTGCGACACAGCGTTCTTATTTTACGGATCCAGGCTCAGAAAAGTGAAGTGCTTTAGCCTCAATGTCGTAGACTAGAAAGAGGTAAAGGAGGAGTCAATCAGCTTTTGAATAAAGTGTGTGGTGGTTCCCAGGGCGCTCTTGGGGTGAAGAATCTGCCTGCCAGTGCAGGAGAGGCAAGGGACCCAGGGATGGATCCCTGGGTAGGAAATGGCAAGCCATTCCAGTGGAATATTCTTGCCTGGAGAATTTCATGGACAGAGAAACCTGGTGGGCTACAGTCCATGGGGTCGCAAAGAGTCAAACACAACTGATTGCTCACACGTACACACACCCGCACACAAACTGGGCGTTTAGAGAAGGGAGAAAGGTCGGCATGTATGAGGAAGGCCATGTGAGTGTGGGGTTTGAGCTGAGGAGGATTTGCACTGGCCTAAGAGGTTTACGTGGTCATTGCAGGTAGGACTGACATGGGGACAAAGGTTTGGAGACGGGTGGGCGTGTTAGTGGTGTTTACCATCCAGGTGAGCAGACCATGTCAGCCCTTCTACCCCAGTCTCTTCATCTGAAAAGCGATCAAGGAATAAACACCCGAGCAGATAAACTAGGCCCCTCTGCGTGGTCTCTCTCCTTATGATGATGAGCTTAGGGTGAGATGACTGTTTACTGAGCACATGCTATGTGCACAGTTCCAGCCTCATAACAATACTAAGCAGTCACACGGGCTCTCTTTTATAGATGGAGAGACTTGTCTAAAGGGCCCAAGGTACTTTCCTAAGGTCAAACAACTAGTAAGCGGCAGAGCCCAGATTTGTCCTTTATTCTCTTAATATGGTATATCATGTTGATTGATGTCCAGACGTTGAATCAACCTTGCATTCCAAGGATAAATCCCAATTGGTCGTGGTGGTCATGGTGTATAATCTTTTTATATGTTGCTGGATTAGGTTTGCTAGTATTTTGAGGAAGAATTTTGTATTCATATTTACAAGGGATATTGATCTGTAATTTCCTTGTGATATTTTTGTCCAGTTTTGATATCAGAGTAACACTGGCCTCATAGAATGAGTTGGAAAGCTTTCCCTCCTCCTCTGTGTTTTGGAAGAGTTTATAAAGTATTGGTGTTCATTGTTCTTTAAACATTTGGTAAAACTCATCAATAAAGCCATCTGATCCTAGGCTTTTCTTTGTGGTAAGTTTTTTTTTTTTTTTTTTTTAATTATTACTAATCCAATCTCTTTACTCATTGCAGATCTGTTTATATTTTCTGTTTCTTCTGGAGTCCGTTTTGGTAGTTTATATCTTTTTTTTAAGGATCTTAAATTTTTTTTAATTGAAATACCATTGATTTACAATATTGTATATCAGTTTCAGGTGTACACCACAGTGATTCATATATATATTCCTTTTTAGATCTTTTTCCTTATAGGTTACTACAAAATATTAAGTATAGTTCCCTGTGCTATAAAGTAGGTCCTTGTTAGTTATCTATTTGGTATGGTAGTGTGTATAGTTTGTATATTTCTGAATTTGTTTCATTTAGGTTAGCTAATTTGTTGGCATATACAGTTGATCATATGATCATTTTCTTGTAATCCCTCTTATTTACATAAAGTTATCCCCCTTTCAGGCTTCTCAGGTGGCACTAGTGGTAAAGAACCCATCTACCAGTGCAGGAGACGCAAGAGACATGGGTTCCATCCCTGGGTCGGGAAGATCCCAGTCGGGAAGATCCCTGGATGAAGTCATGGCAACCCACTCTAATATTCTTTCCTGGAGAATCCTATGGACAGAGGAGCTTGGCAGACTACAGTCCATAGGGTCGCACAGAGTCAAACATGACTGAAGCGACTTAGCATGCATGCATCCCCTCTCTCATTCCTAGTTCTAGTAATTTGAGTCATCACTCTTAACACTTGGTCAGTCTAGCTAAGGTTAGTTTGTTTTGTTAACAGATGCAAGATTTGAGGGCTTCCCAGGTGGTGCTAGTGGTAAAGAACCCACTTGCCAATGCAGGAGACACAGAGTCAATCCCTGGAGCAGGAAGATCCCCTGGAGAAGGAAATGGCAACCCATTTCAGCATTCTTACCTGAATCCCATGGACAGAGGAGCCTGGCAGACTACTGTCCATAGGGTCACAAAGTGTTGGACATGCCTGAAGCAACTTAGCACACCAGATTCAAACGGAGGCTCTACGCATCAGGCCTGAGTACTCAATCCCCAAACTACGTGGGGCCTCAGAGAGCAGCCAAGTCACAGCCCATGTTATGCAGGTAGAACAAGATTATGCAGCTTTCACAAGGCCCAGGTGCCCTGGGCCGCCCTCCGCCAACAGCAGGCGCATGCCCAAGCAGTTCTCATAGACCCTGCAAGCAGAATCATCAGTGCTCTTGTGAACTGCAGATTCCCGCATCCCTGCTCAGACCTGCAGGACTAGTATCTGCTGGCAGAGCCCAGGAATCTACATTTGCAGCATTTTCAGTATGCTTAGGTGGTTTTTATGACAAGCACCCTATCCTCAGCTGGTAAAGAATCCGCCTGCAATGCAGGAGACCTGGGTTCAATCCCTGTGGAAGACCCACTGGAGAAGGGAAAGGCTACCCACTCCAGGATTCTGGCCTGGAGAATTCCATGGACTGTATTGTCCATGGGGTTGCAAAGAGTTGGACACAACTGAGCGACTTTCACTTTCACCCTATTCCATGAGCCTTGAATCAGTAGGTCAGGAAAAAGGTTTTTCTCCTCAGAATTTTTCCACTTTCCTCTACCTTCCTTCTGGAGCCATGTAATCTGTAACAAGCTTAAGGTATTCTGAGCCCTGGAGGGGTAGGTCTAGCTAAACGTTAGCCATGTGCCTAATTCATTAGCATTCATGTGATACTTAAACCCTTGACCCCCCTCCTATGAGGTATCTAAGATTAGTGGATGAACACTAGTAGAGTTTCTGGGGGGGGCGCACAGATAGGGTGGGTTCTTACATTGTTGGGAGGTCAGAGACTCCTTCAAGAACTAGATGCAGGCAAGTATCAGGATGAAGAAGAGGGAAACTGACTCAGTTTAGGCTCCTCATTTTACCTCTAAAGAGTCTGAGGCTGCTCAGGCAGGGAACTAGGAGATCCAGACCTCAAGCTGGTCTCCCTGTTAGGACCTCTTTCCTTGATGCTGCTTCTCTCCGTGAGTCGACATCATGGCTGATGACTCAGAGTCTTCATGTGCGGTTTTGGAACCTCGCGGCCCTTTGCTGAGACCTTGCCGTGGGTCAGGGGAGCAGACTTGCAGTTGGCTGGGGGGAGACAAGCTCTGTGAATTTCTAAGGAATTTTAGAGCCGACTTCTGTTGGTACAAGAGTCCCCAGCTAAACCAAACACCAGGGAAATAGTGATCCCCAGGCAGGCGGTGAGACACTTGGGAAGGCCTCATGGGTTTATATTAACCAGGATCTATGGGCTTTGCCCAGGACATGTCTTTCATGGTCTCAGCATCTCATCCTCTCTTCTGCTTTCTTGCTCCTTTTCCTTCTCTGTTGCTGAGAGAAGGGCAGGGCAGCTTTCCAGAGAAAGGGCAGGGCAGGTGGTGCTGGTCTTTTGGGGTGAGTCCTCCCAGAATGATCAGGTTGGGTGGAAAGATTCCAGTTTGAGAAAACGTCCTGGACCATTGCAATAGGATTGCAGACCAACCCAGGACTCCATCCCAACTGAATGCCAGGCTGGGTGGACCAGGATGATGGTCATCACAACAACCCTTCACATTAATACCATATGTCATCTTCAACAAAGTGCTGTCACATCCCTTGTTTCACTCGCTCCTACTCCTCACAAAGGGAGCTGAGTGAGAAGGAATCATAACCTCTTTTTGATGAATAGGGAAACAGGCTTCAGAGAGGTGCTGTGACCTGCTCGTGACTAGTCAGGAGTCCGTGGCAATGCTGTTATCTATCAACCTCTGACCCTCCACCACACTAGGAAGCCTGGAGAGGGGCTAATGATTGCCTGATTCTGCTCCCCAGGAGATGTGACCCCTGATCACATCTGTGACCCCACATCACCCAGTCAATGTGTTGCCTGTAGTCACAGGAGGGTAGTTGGCTCAAAGCATCTAGGGAGATTATAGTCACCATGTGTTAATGTCCCATGACCAGGGAGACAGGAAATATTAGCACCCAATCCTCTTCCTAGAAAGGCACATTTACCTAGAGTTTATAGGTTCCCATATGACATCATCTTCTCCAGCCTCCTCTCATTGCTGTGACACCATATAACCAAAGGGATCAAGGCAGAGCAGTTTCTCACATCATCTCATGATGTCTGCTTTGACATGCACTGACTTCTTATTTCTCTTGGTGAACACTGGTTCACTACCAACTCTGTCATAGTACTGTGCTTAAGTTAAACAGAGAAATTTTTTTAAAAAGAGAGAGAGAAATAAACCAGTGGACCAAAAGGATGCAGGAGGTAGCCATGCTATCCCAAAGACATTCCCTGGAGCATCACAGGAGCCAGAAGAAAGCCTTGATGAAAATGCATGACCATCACCAGCACTTGCCTGAAGGATGGTATATTCTGTCATTAACACAAGGTCAGAGCCAAGAGAGATTCAGCCTGTAGTTCATTCAGATTCTGAATATTAGGCCTGAGAAGAGTGGCCTTTAGGCCTCTGAAGCTTTAGGCCTCAGACAAGCTTTGCATCTTTCTTGTAAATACCCCTTCCCATCCTGTGGTCTTATGACCCACGGCCCCAAAAAGGGTGCTTTTATATGTCCAAGGATGCAAGAGTCAGCCAGCATCTCCCTCCCTTCTCTCCTCCTTCCCCCTCCAGATGCAGTTATAAGGTGAGGTTATCAAACTACCGTAACTGTTTCCTGAGCTCTGCCATGGGCCATGCTCAGAACCTAGCACATTGTCACCACCTTCTGGAGGTGGGTGCATGAGCCCCATTTCACAGATGTAGCAAGTTTACACATCTTGCCTGGGTAAAAACTGAGGAGCTGATAAAAACTGTGGAGATGGGATTCAAAGCACCACACTTTGCTGCTTCCCTAAAGAGCAGGAAGAGTGGTCAGAACAACAGAGGACCTGGCGGGCAGTGGTTTCGTTGCCCCTGGGCCCCCCCTCCGGGAACCTTTTTTTTTTACATCAGTCTTCAGTTGAAACAAAAGTTTACTAGTGGCTCAGGAATTGGGTACATTCAAGGTGGAATAGCTAGATCCAGAAATTCTGGGTTAATAAGTCTCTTTCTGATTATTGGGTATTGCCTTATTTTCCCCCCATTTTTTTAAACTGGGACTTTATTTTCTTGGGTTCCAAAACTACTGCAGATGGTGACTGCAGCCATGAAATTAAAAGATGCTTGCTCCTTGAAAGAAAAGCTATGAACAACCTAGGCAGCACATTAAAAAGCAGAGACATTACTTTGCCAACAAAGGTCCCTCTAGTCAAGGCTATGGTTTTTCCAGTAGTCATATATGGATGTGAGAGTTGGACCATAAAGAAGGCTGAGTGCCGAAGAACTGATGCTTTTGAACTGTGGTGTTAGAGAAGACTCTTGAGCGTCCCTTGGACTGCAAGGAGATCAAACCAGTCAATCCTAAAGGAAATCAGTCCTGAATATTCACTGGAAGGACTGATGCTGAAGCTCCAATACTTTGGCCACCTGATGCAAAGAGCCGACTCATTAGAAGAAATCCTGATACTGGGAGAGATTGAAGGTGGGAAGAGAAGGGGATGACAGAGGATGAGATAGTTGAGTGCTATCACTGACTCAAGGACATGAGTTTGAGCAAGCTCCAGGAGATGGTGATGGACAGGGAGGCCTGGCGTGCTGCAGTTCATGGCGTTGCAAAGAGTCAGACACAACTGAGCAACTGAAGAGATAGTTGCTTTACTGTGTTGTGTATAATGAAGTGGATCTGCTGTATTGAGCCTCCATCCCTGAGTGTGACTGGTGAGGCAAAGTGAATGCAGTGCCTGAGGTAGAGATGCCCACGATAACTGACGGGTCACATGCCCTGACCTCCCAGGGGCGCTGGAGTGTCTCAATGAAGCCGTTCCCTCTTCAGTTAGTTACATGGGGCTCCACTTTCTGTCATTTTGCTCCAGTTTTCTCATTAGTGTTTCCACGGAGAGTGATTTCATTATGAACTCAGACGCAACTCCCAAGCACAGAGAGTAAGAGGCCTTGTCACAGCTCTGCCTCTGGGGCTGGCATGTGGCCCCAGTCTGAGAGATCGCAGCAGCAGGCAGAGGGGAATAGTCCTGGGCCACCTGGCAGATCACCAGAGCTGGAGTGGGAGGGGGCACACTGAGATTTGGGGGCACCCACAGGAAGGTGGTGTTTATAATATTCTGCCCCACCCCAACCCAAATGATCACTGAGCTGTGAGCCCAGGCCCTGGGGTAGTCAGTGCCTGCAGTCGTGGTCCTCTGTAAGGATAGGGCCTGGCAGGATCTTTGGGGGCTGAATTCTGGCTCCCCCTCCATCATCTGAGGTTTTTCAGTTCCCTCATCTTGAAAGGGGAATAATCACTCCTCCTGAACCGTGAGGTGAGTTCAAGGAGCTATCACACGGGAAGGACCTGGCATCATGCCCAGCACACAGTAGGCGACCAGTTAAGACTCTGTCCTCCCCTACTTCACTCGTCTCCAACGAAGCATCTTGCACCTCGTGGGCCTCATAAACCCTCGTTTAACTGGGTGAGACTCAGCTCTCAGGACGCCCAGCTGGCAGAGTCTTATTCTCACCCACCACCTCCTACCTACACAGGATGCCTTTTCAGCGCCCCAGGCGCCCTCTGTGTTGACTCAAGAAATTGCATGGAGGTGCTCTGTCTTCCAGAAACTTCCCTCATTAAAGTGTATCCTTCCAGCATTCCACTCCCTCAAGGTTTGAGGGAGAGACTAGGAATACTCAGTAAGCCACTTCAAGCCTCCAAGGGCCATAGCCTTGCACTTGACCTAGTCCCTGCAGCATCTGCATTTTAATCCTCAGGAGGAACAGGGTAGGATTTTAGCCACTGTGGAAAAGCAAGAGGAAAGGTGTTTTAGCATAGTGGGGGCAGCAGCTGCCCGTGGTCCTCTGTCTACACCACAGACGCCACTTTCTGCACAGGGTGTGGTCTGTTAAGACCAGAACTGAGTACTGGACTCCATTGTACAGATGAGGAAATTGAGACCCAGCTAGAGAATCAACTCACACAACAGCTAGGGGATGTGTAGTGCCTTGAGCGGGGATTCAAGCCAGGTCTGTACCCCTCAATGCCTGTGTTGGTCACAGCAATTACTCATGATATGCAGTCCCTTCTCAGCATGTTATATGTGTCCTCTCATTTAATCCTCCAGTGACCTTATAAGAGAAATGTTATTATTAACCCCACTTCACAGAGTACACAGCTCAGGGGACATGACTGCTAAGGGGGTGGGGCCAGGCCACTGATGTGGAGTCCACGGTCTTACATTGACCCCCCAAGGTGGGAAGAAAAAAAAAGGTCTAGATCTTGTTCCTAGAAGTTCAAGTTCAAGTTCCATCCCTGCCACTGTGTGTCTTATGTATCCTTGGATGAGACATACATCCCCTCTGAACTCCCATCTCTTTTTCAGTGAAAACCAAAGAAGGGGCTCTGGAGTCCTCCCAAGCTCATGGAATGACTAATATTCCATAAACTGGGAATGGGGGGTTAATGTCCTTCCCACCAGACAGCAAACAGATTTGGCTGCGCGAGTTTAGATTGTCATGGCCTCTGCAGTTCGAACAGCTTCCCTGCTAGACCCAGGGCATTCCATCCCCAGGAGGAGGAGAGAAGATGGCTATCAATGAACATGTCGGTCCCTGACCCACCACGGAGCCAGAACCTCCCTGTGCTGGGGACGCCTTGGTGCCTGGGAACCTGAGAACTCAGCTTCATCTGCCATCCAGCAGCCAGTGTGGGTCCCTGCCCGGCACCCTCCCCTGCCTTGAACTTTCTCAGCAGAATTTATGCCACAAGAAGCAGAGCATCTCTGAGGCAGGTGTTAGAAGGTTCGTTTCTCTTCATGTGTCTACTTCCGTGGTGGCCCGAGCCAAGCCTCGCCGCTCCTGAGAAGCCAATTCCTGACCGCCTGTCAGCCAGAGCCAATTCCTCTGACATTAAATTTATAACTGTTAATTTGAGTTATTATCATTGTAGCCATTCACTAGATGCTCAGCTCAGCTCCAAAGTACTTTTTAACTAACCTTCCAATCACTTGATGAAGTCGGCTCTAATACCTTCTCCACCTGGCAGCTGGAGGAGTCAAAACTGGAGAAACCCAGCTTTGAGAGACAAAGTGATGAGCTCAAGGTCACACAGCCAGTAAAGAGGAAAGCCAGGATTTCAATGCAGCTAAAGCTTCAAGGAAGATAACTGGACATTAGTGTCTTGGGATTGGCGAGGTTGGCAGGAGAGGTGCGGAAGGCTCTGCTCTAGCTGAGGAGGACCCTGCAGGCAAAGAAAGGACAGGAGCCCCAGGGACACTGAGGTTCACCCAGAATCTAAAAGAGAAGGAAGGCAAATGGGAGAACTAAGTTCCAAACTCCTGGCTCTGAACCAATTTTTTGCCCCAACTCCATACCCCATACACACTATCCCTGAGATTCTAACACAGGGCTCATCAAAACAGATTTGATAGCAAAAAAGCAACTGTAGACAGTGTGCAAACAAATGGACTAGGTTTCAGTAAAACTTTATTTACAAACTCAGTCCACTGGCTGCATTTGGCCACTGGCTGTAGGTCACCAAGTCCTAGTCTAACAAGCCTTTGATGCTTTTATACAGGGAAGGAGGTGATAGGGGTAACTTCAGACAACAAGTCAGTGGGGGATACAGATTTCAAATGCAAAGTGGGGGAAACCTTCCTGATGCTTCTCAAGCTACACCTAATGAGCTGGAATGTGGGGCTTCTCCTATCATGTCTTGCCTCTCCTGATAGGGTTGGCAGAGTCCTGGGGGCTGAAGAGACCCCAAAGTTCAAATCTTGGCTCTGCAAGATTTGCTCACACACTCCAAGCTGTGTGATCCTGGGCAGTTTGCTTAACCTCTCTGTGCCCCCCTTTTCTCCAGCAGAGATGGCAGCTGGACCTCTAGGTATGCTGTGAGGATTATGTTTGTAAAGCGCTTAGCTTAGCACAGTGGTGGCACACAGGAGGCACTGAGTGAACCACAGTTGTCCTTGTGACCAGTGTGAGTGACTGAGTGACTGTGTCTCTGGGTCGCAGTAGCTGACAGCCCCCCACCTTGCCCACACTGACTTGCAATGGGTGTCTCCCCAGCTGCACAGGCATCCGGGAAGCTGAGCGATTTGGAACGCCCCCCGGGAGGGCCTCCAGCATCACCCGGGCAGGGAAGGAGGAGAACAGCGGTGGTATCAAGTACAAGGCTGGCCGGGTAGGTCACTCCATGTGTTTCCCTGGGGGTCCCCCAGCCTTTGTGTTGTCTGGGCCCATGTTACCCTTTCCCAGCTCCCCCTGTGGAGCAGTGTTGATGGACCAGGTCACATGCACAGCTGGGAGGAGGGCCCTGGAAGCCACCTTCAGGGACCCACATGATGGTTAAGACACACTCAGCCTTGTGGGGCTTTTGACACTGTATCTCAAAGTGCAGGTCTCACCTGCCTGCATAAAACTCACCTAGGCGGCTGCTTAACATGCAGACTCCAGGACCCACCTGGTCCTCCCTACGCTAGAGCCTCTGAGGTGAAGGGGACCTGCATGCTGCCAGCCTACCCAGAGGGTTCCAATGCACCCCAAACTCTATGGGCCACTGCCTTAGATTTGGAACTCCAGTGGCCTGACCAAGAGCAGCGGATGAGCCTCTGGTGCATGAGACCATGAGCATTTGGGCCTGAGAGACAACACAGACTCTTAAACAGAGGTGTGTTTACACAGACAGCAGAAGTGGGTAATTCAAAATCTTCCATTCGTTCAGCTGACAGTTTTGGGTACTAAGTACATCCCAGACATGTCCTGAGGATGGGTGATAAGCATAGATGGATAAATGGCCATCCTCACCATTAAGATGCTTTCAGTCTAGAATGTACATTCCTGCCTGGGGGTCCTATCACCCCCAAGGCGGTCAGAATTGGTTCTCAGAGTGGAGGATGCAGAAAGTCTTGCTCTTTTTATGTGTAAAGCACAGGTATACACATGGCACATAAACATGTGCACAGAGGCCCTGTGGTATGAAAATTTCATGCTGGGGGTGTGATTAGGGAAAAAATATGTAAACGGTCATCTTTTTAAAGGGGACAACAATGGAAATAAAGGTTACGAAACCCTGGTCTGGACAGAAAGGCAGTCAAATAAATAATTACACAGCGTTGTCACAACTACTCCAATAGACACCTGTTCAAAATAAGAGAGAAATATTTCTTGTGGGTCCACCATGTCTGATAACAATAGCTACTCTCTGCCAGTGCCTTGAGGCTTCCCATGTGGCTCAGTGGTAAAGAATCCGCCTGCCAATGCACAAGACACAGGCTGGATCCCTGGGTCAGGCAGATCCCCTGGGAGAGGAAATGGCAACCCACTCCAGTATTCGTGCCTGGAGAATCCCATGGACAGAGGATCCTGGCAGGCTACAGTTCATAGGGTTGCAAAGAGCTGGACGTGATTGAGCTTGCACACACGGCGTGGCCAGCACCTTGCTATGTGCTTCCCAGATGGGATTTCTACTCTTTGCAAAAACTCTGAGAGAAAGGAATTACCAGTTCTATTTTGTAGCTGAGAAAACTGTAGTTGGAGGTCACCAACATGTAAGGCGGGTGACTTGTCTAAGGTCACACAGCTGGGAAGTGGCAGAGCAGGGATCCAAACCCGTTTCTGAGTCACCAAAACCCACACTTTTTCTGCCACATCTAGAATATTTCTTCTTGACCTGGGAATGCAGTCAGACCTCATACCCTCACATTCTGCCCTCTCTTACTGCTGAGGAGGAAGAGAGAAACTTTGATGGATAATCAGAAAGACTATACTTGTCCTCACTCTCGGCAACCAACTGGTTCCTTCAGGCTGGGGACACAACCTAAGGTTAACTCACAAAAATCCTCCTCTCAGTCTCCCTGAGCAAGGGAGAATTCTTACTCATAGAACCACAGAGTGGTTAGATAAGCTACTCAAGGACACACAACAGTTGGAGATACCACTTTTCCCAGACCCAGGGACACTCAATTCTTTTTTCTCTTCTTCCTGTCCTTTGTTCTCCTTCCTCTCTTCTCAGCTGCCCCTGGGAAAGATAGGAAGGGGCTTCAGCAACAAAGACCCCGATTTCCATGATGACTATGGCTCTCTTCAAAATGAAGATTGCGGAGACGAGGACTCCCAGGGCAGGCCGGAGCAGTGCCGTCTGGAGGGCTATAATGGCCTGGAGGTCACCAATGTGTAAGGAGCAGATGTTCCACCAGACCCAACACGGAAAGACCCGGGGAGGCAGGCCATCCCGGGACCATCACCACTGTACATAGTCAGCTCGGCCTGAGGATGCTCCTCTGGTCCCCGGAAATCTCAAAAGACTGCCGTGACTTTGAATGGGATCCCCACAGAACTAGGGGGCACCAGCCTGCCTGCCTGGAGCGGACTGAGGACTTCCCTGCTCCCTGGAAGAAGACTAGCCCGAAGGACCAATCAGGGTGCCCAGCACCTCCATTATCAAGGCTCCGCCACTGAGTGACTCAGCCACTGAGCAGTCCAGGTGATCCTGGGAGCCTTGAACTAAGCCTCCTGGGTGTAAAGAAGCACAGAGTTCCCCAAGATACCATCCCAAGAGGAGCAGGTAGGACTCTAGCGAGATACACAGAGCCCAGTGGTGGCAATGCCAGGAGCTTGCAAAGCTGGGGGCTCACCATCCTCCTGTGGACCCTTCCAGCCACTCTGGTGGTGGTCTCAGCTCCCACATACATGCCCTCTGTGACCGAGAACTTAGCTTCTGACTTGGGTCATTGAATCTCCCTTGGGAGAATGCAAAACAGGAGTGTCATTCAAATCTTAAAAGCCTTGTGTCATGTCAGCGTGGATGTATTGAAGGGCTACCTGGCCCCTCCCCGGAGGAGGGGCTCCACTGGGTGAAGGGGGGTGATGATCCCTGTAGAGGTGGGGCTGAGCAGCAGCCTTCCTAGGAACTGTGGATACCCCGTCATCTGGATGAAGGACATCATGTCCACAAGACTGGGAATGACTGAGTTCGGTCTGTGACAGCTTGTCCCAAGTGTGGCAGTAGAGCAGGGATATGCTTCTCGTTAGCGCGACAGACCTTGTTGTCACCCGACACACAGGTGCGCTCACCAGTGCCCGAACGGGGCTGAGTCTCACCAGTCGCTGAGGTGATGGAGAGGACCCCCAGCCTTCTTCTTGACTCTGCTGCTGTTTTGCTGTGTGGCTTATTCCCAGTGGCCTCACCTCTCTGTGCCTCAGCATCTTCATCTCCAATACTTCTGGTTCCCTCCTGGGGTTGTTGTGAGGATTAACACTTGCTAACCTCTGTAACATTCTTACCCTCTCAGGAGACAAGTGGGAAGTTATGGGATCTGGGATGGGTGTCTCATTTCCCATTTACAACACAGAATTGATACTGTACTTGTTCTCTCCAACAGTTTTGGTTGGAGCAATGTGCACAAGGAGGGCAAGGCATGTTTAATGTGCAAGCTCTCTAGGGCCCCCATGGGACTGGATCCCCAAAAGAGGAAAATCCCGCAGCCCTTGAGAACCAGTTTGATTCCTGTCTTCAGACTTGAATTCATTGACCTCATTACTGAGAAATGATTAGGGGTGGACAGACAGTATTGGGGTTCCACTTACACTTTGGTTATCAAAGCACATGATTCATTTGGAACCACAATGCTCAACTTCCAATGAGGCCTTTGGCACCACCAGTCTATAAAAGGTTTGAATTTCCAGGACTGGAAGCAGGGGTCGGCCTCCAAGAACCGTCAAAGCACCTGGTCTTCAACCCAATGAATGATTTCCCCTCAAGGGAAAAGCACAAATCTAGGCCCAATGAGCTTAAAAATTCCTCCTCCCTGAGGCCGAAGACCATTGTATTCTAAACTTCACAGAAGCACAGCTTTTTAGACAGGTGATGCCCCCTCTGGTCTGAACGTTTGACTTCCTAGGGACACATGTCTGATTCCTGGGCCCAAGGAGTGAGGCTCTGGAACCTGACTTGGCTTTGCTGAGGCTCCAAACCCACTATCTTTATGACATTCAGCCACACACATGGGGTTTGAGGCTGCAGTGCTCACAGCCCAGAGAGGGGAGTAAAACCTCCCTCTAACCTGATGCCACAGGTCACTCCCAGGCCAGCATCCAGGCTGGGTGACTGGGGGCGCCAGGATCTGCCTCTCAGGAGGCAGCAAGCCTGAAAGGCAGTGTTTCTCACGAGATGAGCAGGAGTGGCAGACAGGGAGGTGCCTGAGTGTGGGTCTGACTGTATGAAGCCCAATGCACTGTCCCCCACTCAGTCCCACTGGGGACAAGATGGGCAAGTGGACGACTGAGGGGTCACTGGAAGGAATGGCATTGCCCGAGACATTCTCAGCATTTGGCTAGCAGGCCTGGGGCAACATGGGCGACCTCGAACGCGCCTTTTGGTCCAAGTGATGCTCTAAGTTCACATTCTCACTTGCCCAATTCTCTGTGTCCCTGGCAGTCAGGTGAGCATTTGGAACTGACTTTTCAACATGAGGATGGGTTGGCTGATAAATTAACAAGCTCCACACAGAGTTAAATCAGGAAAGCTCTGTTGGAAAAATCCTAAATGTCAACTCTGCTACAAGGGCAAGCAAGAAGAGCAGGGCATGTGATCTCGGCAGAGAGGTTCTGGTAGCTGGTTAGCAAAGGCTGGCAGTGTGGCCACCCATGGAACACTGACTGGCCACATCCTGTCCAAACAGCCTGGGTCCTTAAAGGGTGGTGACATGACACCTGGACCTGGGAACCATATGCATGTGCTTCTCTGAGGTGATGTCACCTGTACCCATGGGTGCTGGCCCTTTCCAAAGAGATAGTTGCTGCCAGAGGTTGGGGAGAACCAGGGTAGGCAGAGACACCCCATATTCCTCCTAGTAGCTGGGGGCTGGAGCCATAAGAAGGCTCAGCTTTCTAACCCTGTGCACCTCTGGAAAGCTCCCTTGGCCTTGGCTGAGCAGGGCCTTTCTCCCATAAATCCATCTGTCTCATCATTGCAGTCATTGGACCCCAGGATGCAGGAGACAGGGAGACTTCGCAGGAGCACCTGGGCCAGAGGAAGCTGAGGGGAAGGGCTCTCCCCACAGCCCAGCCAGCATGGAGGGGCCTTAAAGCAGTGACCCCAAATCTCGAGGCCACTGAATGGGTCTGGGTCCAGCAGAATGGGATGATTTGGCAAGGTGTTCCAAGCCTTGCTCTCCCCCTTCCCATCACAGCCCATATATTCTGGACACCATCACTTCTGCTCTGCCCTTCAAGGTTCCAATGGGCTCCTGGCAGTTGAGTGGCAAGAAAAGAAGCCCTGTGCAAAATAGCATCTTCTGACACGAACATCCTTCCCAGCAGTTGGCTGATGAGAAGAATTTCCTGAGCCCTAAGACCCCCAGGAGATTTTGGCTGCAAAGGAAACAAGTTGTCCATGAACTAGGATGATGTTCCTGACATTTAATTGCTGGTCATGGCCCTGAATGTCTTCCCAAGAGTGAATTTTAACACTGTAACAATAAATACTACTTCACAGCACTTCACTGATGAGCTGGCCTTTTCCTCTGTGTGTTCTCATTCAGTTTTCTCAACAGTCTCTTTGATGGGGGTTATTAACCCATTTCATAGATGGAGAAACTGAGACTAAGGTTGAGAGGCCTGTCCAGCTCCAAAAAGCTAAGATATTACAGAGTAGGACTCGAACTCAGTCACCCGCCTCCAAATCCTGGACTTGCTCCTCCCCACTGAGTACCCCTACCCCCACCTTCCAGCATAGGACTTAACCTTTCCAGGTGGTAGGATTCAAAATGGATGCATTCTGATGCATTCTATCCTATTGGAAAAGTCTGGTGCCTCCTGTCAGAGTGCTGCCTTATACCCTGGGACCCCATTGTCAGGGGGGAAACAAGTCACCACACCCTTGGTGTCATTTGCTTTGCTGTGTCCCTCCTCCAGGGAATTCATATTTCCAGATGATCAGAATAGACTTTTTGTGGTCATTTCAGTGGCTCAGGCTGCTACAACATAATACCAGTGACTAGGGGTCTTAAACAACCAACATTCATCCCTCAGGGTTCTAGAGGCTGGGAAGTTCAAGATCCAGGTGCCAGCCAATTCAGCCGATGGTGAGCACTCTCTTCCTGCTTGGCAGATGGTGGCCTTCTCATTGTGTCTTCATATCTCATTGTGCCCTCACGGACCGGAGTGGGGGAGAGAGGATGCCAACTCCCTGATGTCTCATCTTACAGGTGCACTAATCGCCTCATGAGGACCCCACCTTCATGACCTAATCACCTCCAGGAGGGCCCCACCTCCTAATACCAACACCTGCAGGTTAGGGTTTATCAACATATAAATTCTGGGAGGATGCAGACATTCAGTCTGGAGCAGTGGTGGAACACACAGGCTTCAGTGTGCACCTGGGAGGGACAGGTCTTTATGGAATGCAGATGCTGACTCAGGAGGTCTGTAGTGGGGCCTGGGGTTCACATTTCTAATACACTCCCAGGTTGTACTTTTGGTTCAGAGACACACTCTGAGTATTAAGGTCCTGGCTGACAGCTGGGCCCTCCTGGCAAAGCCCAAATCACAGGAGGTGGGGGCTGGTCTGAGGGTTCCACCCAGAGGTCCAGCTGGTCCTGATGGAGCTCCAACCCAGTGAACCCAACTGTTCGCTTGTCCCAGGACAGGAGCCCAGCCTGACTCCCCAACTCATTGCTAAGCTTAGGCAGAGGGTGGACACTCAGAAAATGTGCATTGAACAGGGAAGGTTTGGAAGAGTTAGAAGACACTGTGAGATGGGCCTGGGCACAGCCAGCTTCAGCAGGCTGACCATGCACACTGTATTTACTGAATCCTCTCAGGTGCCATGGCCTGTTCTTGGTGCTCGGGATACAAGGGTAGAACTCATATAATGTAGTGAAGGAAGACAAGAACCTCATCCATGACTGGGGTGACTGATGTTGGATGCGAAAAGTGGTAGGTGTGATGGAGGGGTGGAGGTCCCAGAGAACTTTTGAGCTGAGATATAAGTTTTGAGCAGGAGCCAGCCCTGCAAAGATCTGGGTGAAGAACATCCAGTAGGCAGTTGTTCAGTCACTCAGTCGTGTCCAACTTTGCGACCCCGTGGACTGCAGCACACCAGGCTTCCCTGTCCTTCACTATTTACTTGAGTTTGCTCAGAGTCATGTCCTTTGAGTTGAGTGATATCACCCAACCACCTCATCCTCTGTCGTCCCCTTCTGGATGGAGACAATGTGAATGAAATTCTGCCCAGCCTCTGTCCACACAGAAATTACTGTCCAGCCGGTAAGAGAGTAGTTTTTTCAGTAGTCATGTATGGATGTGAGAGTTGGACCATAAAGAAAGCTGAGCCCTGAAGAATTGATGCTTTAGAACTGTGGTGTTGGAGAAGACTCTTGAGAGTCCGTTGGACTGCAGGGAGATACAACCAGTCCATCCTAAAGGAAATCAGTCCTGAATATTCATTGGAAGTTCTGATGCTGAAGCTGAAGCTCCAATACTTTGGCTACCTAATGCGAAGAACTGACTCATTTGAAAAGACCCTGATGCTGGGAAAGATCGAAGGCAGGAGGAGAAGGGGATAACAGAGGATGAGATAGTTGGATGACATCACCAACTCGATGGACATGAGTTTGAGCATGCTCCAGGAGTTGGTGATGGACAGGGAAGCCTGGGGTGCTGCAGTCCATGGAGTCACAAAGAGTCAGACACGACTAAGTGACTGAACTGAAGGAAGAGAGGCATAAATCAAATACTCCGGGGCAGCGTGAAACTGTAACCTTGACCAAGAGAGCCAAGGTAGCTGGTAGTCAGAGAGCTTATCTTATGACGATTTAACGTAGACGAGAGGAAGTAAGGCCTGGGCTGAAGGCAGTTCAGCAGGTGACGAGGAAAGGGTAGAGGATTCCAGACAGCAGGTCAGCATGTGCAAAGGTCCTGTGGGAGGAGCACAGTAAATAGGGCTGAAAAAAAGGCCCATGTGTGGACTTCCCTGGTGGTCCAGTGGCTAAGACCTCCAACTCCTAATGCAGGGGCCCCAGGTTCAATCCCTGGTCAGGGAACTAGATCACACATGCTACAGCTAAGACCTGGCACTGCCAAATTTTATAAACATTTAAATAGATTTTTTTTTAAAGGCCCACATGGCTGGAGTGAAGGGAGTGAGGGAGAGAGAGGCTCATCTCCTGAGGGGCTCAAGGGGCATCAGGCAGCAGCAGAGCCTCTGCTGGGTCTCTGTCCACTCCCAGGGCACTTGAGCTGACTTCTGCCCATCTGTGTCATCCCTGATGCAATTAGGAATGTTCCCTAGTGGCACAATTGGACACAAGCCCCCACCTTCTGCAAAATGGGTCCTTCTTTCCCTTTGCTGTGGTTCTTGGCTAAATTAGGTTCTCTGGTTGCAGAATGATGCAGTCACCCCATAGGCACTGGGCTCCCAGAGCACAGATGACCTGGAGGCAACAGAGATGCCAAGTGCCTCTTCTATCACCCCACGTGGAAACCCAAGATGTCTATTTTAGGCCATACTGGTTGCCAGATGTGCTGCTGGTTTCCAAGAGTAAGGAAGGAACCTCGAATGAAACTTGGTCGAACCTGAATGAAATGCCCAGCTCCTCTCTATTCATTTGTACCCAAGATTGTCTTCTTGGGATTGCCTTCCGATAGACCAGGCAACCCTAACATTTAGGGGGTGTACTGATGGATGGCTTCCCAGGCGGCTCTAGTGGTAAGAACCTGCCTGCCAATACAAGAGACACAAGAGATGTGGGTTTGATCCCTGGGTTGGGAAGATCCCCTGGAGAAGGAAATGGCAACCCTCTCCAGTATTCTTATATGGAAAATCCCATGGAAGAGGAACGTGGTGGGCTACAGACCATGGGGTCACAAAGAGTTGGACATGACAGAAGCAACTTAGCATGCATGCACTGCTGGATGGAGGGACGGAGCCCACTGCAGGGCTGAGGTGAGGGGCTGGGTCTCTGGGAGGGTCCTAAGTCTCACCACGCCCCTCAGAGGTGGGACCCAGTTTGCATCATCATTAGTAGCTAAGACTTTGTGTGTTTGTTCTATCCATGTGGGGCTTTCCCAGTGGCAAAGAATCTGCCTGCGATTCTCCTGACACACAGGAGATGCAGGTTCGATCCTGGGCCAGGACGATCCCCTGGAGAAGGAAATGGCAACCCACTCCAGTGCTCTTGCCTGGAAAAATCCCACAGACAGAGGAGGCAGGCATACTGTTACTCACTCCGTTTTACTGAAGAGAAAACAGCCATGGTGAGTGAAGGGGCTTCTCCCAGACTTCAGAGCTGAGAACCAGAGCCCCATCTACATGCACCATCCTGCCTGGCCCCACCCCTCCACGTGCACTGCAGATATAGGCCTGCCTCCCAGAACAACCCCTCAGCAACACACAGATTCATCGATCCCATGTTTGATTAATCTCCTTGAGAACATTGTTTGATCCAACCTCCAGTCTCCCTCTGGACCACAATGGATCTCCCTGAACTTCCAAAGAATCTGATCTGGGCCTCCTTTGAAACATTCCGCATTCTCAACTTTGCATTACATTTATCTGCCTGGGACCTGTGGGGCCGTGACTGCCCACGTACTATATCCACCAATACAGCATCGTCACCCTCTCCCTGGTCATTAAGCAAATGAACAGATCAATCCATCAATCAGTAAAAATCAACTGGGCACCACCACCACCACCACCATGGCAAGATGCTGTCCCACTATACTGTTTGATCTGGCAGCCAAGCCACTTTAAATTTAAACTACCAACCAATTAAAATTAAGTAAAATTTAAAATTCCATTTCTCAGTAGCACCAGCACATTTCAAGCACCTCATAGCTGCTGTGAGATACAGAACATTCTCATCATGGCAGAAAGTTCTGTTGCCACATAGAACCCAGAGAGAATTTAGTTTTCTATACAATCCCTGCCCTCAAGAAGCTTATGATTTGATGAACGGGTGGGGAGAGGGTAGGCAAGGCTCTAGAAAAATTTAACTGGGGGAAGAAAAATTCTAGGACAAGTGGTGTTTCTGTGTTAGCCAGTGACCCAATTCAAAAACTAGCTTAAGAACAGAAAGGAATTGATCAGCATCTATAAAGAATAGGGCCGGATGCAACTTCCCTGGCAGTCCAGTGGTTAAGAATCTGCCCGCCAGTGCAAGATACATGGGTTCGATCCCTAGTCGAGGAACTAAGATTCTTGGGGCAACAAAGCCTGTGAGCTACTACTGAAGCCCACACGCTCTAGAGCCTGGGTGCCACAGCTTCTGAAGCCCCATGCTCCATCACAAGAGAAGCCACTGCAAGAAGAAGCCCGCGCACCACAATGAGGAAGCAGCCCCCGCCCACTGCAACTAGAGAAAGCCCACAGACAGCAACGAAGACCCAGCACTGCTGCAGCTAAGTCGCTTCAGTCGTGTCCAACTCTGTGCGACCCCATAGACGGCAGCGCAGCCTTAAATAAATAAGTTTAAAAAACAAAAAAGAATAGTGAAAGACAACTAGCTTTGGATCCAGAGTGGCAAGTGATATTTTCAGGATCTTCATCTTTCCTCATCCCTTGGCTTTGCCTTTCTATGTCAGATTCATTTCCAGACAGGTTCATTTCCAGACAGGTTCATTTCCAGGCAAAATTGCCACAAGACACACAGACTGCCAGCTTAGCTACCGTACATAAGAGAGGCTCTCACCCGGTAGTTCTAGTAAAGTCTCGGGGTGGAATCCCATGGGCTGAGTAGACTAGGGTCACAAGCCCACCAGGGGTGGGATCAGCCCAGAGTGTCACGTCCTGAGGGGACCGCACATGCACTGACTGAAGAACCCAGTGCCCTGGGACTCTCAGGGGACTCTGTGGTGTGGAATCCTTTCATGTGGCCTGCGGAGGGAGAGGTGGGAGATTCGTCTTTCCTGAAAGATGCTTCCTCTTCCTTGCAGTGGGGCAGGGATTCCCAGGGAAGAGGAGCCCCTGATATTCAGCGAGGAAAAAGAACCTTGAGTCCAGGTGCCTGACAGCACCAGAAACAGAAGTGAGAATTCAGAGATCGGGTCTAATAGCCAACACTGACCGGATACTTGCCCTTCACGGCAGGGTTTTTCAACCTCTGCACTGCTGACACCCTGGAGGTACTTCGGGGGTTGGAGTGATATCCTGTGCATTGCGGGATGTTTACCAGCATCCCTTGCCCCCACTCACTAGAAGACAAGAGTGTAACCTGCTCTAGACATGACAGCCCCAAGTTTCTCCAGACATTGCCAGATACCCCCCATGGAGGCAAAATCATCTGCAATTGAGAGTCACATCTGTATGCGGTTTTGCCCATTTACTCCTCCCAGAATCCCTTTCTGATAGACATTGTTTTTCTCATCTGGGATTCCCTGGTGGCTCAAATGGTACAGAATCTGCCTGCTATGCAGGAGACCAGGGTTCAATCCCTGGGTCAAGAAGATCCACTGGAGAAGATGGCAACCCACTCCAGTATTCTTGCCTGGGAAATCCCATGGACAGAGGAGCCTGGCAGGCTACAGTCCACAGGGCCACAGAATCGGACACAGTTCAGTTCAGTTCAGTTGCTCAGTCGTGTCCGACTCTTTGCGACCCCATGAATTGCAGCATGCCAGGCCTCCCTGTCCATCACTGGACACAACTGAGTGACTAACACTGACTTTTCTCATCTGACAAACAGGAAAACTGAGGTACAGAGACGTTACATAGATTCCCAGAGTCCCGAGCTGGCCCGTGGGAGCTGAGATCTTAGCACCGCAGACGGGCTCTCTGCAGAGTCTGCGCTGGTACCCACTGCCCTGAGGCTGGCCGGCCACACCCAGCTGTTTACAGTAAAAAATTCCTCAAGCCAGATGTTTGCAGGGCTGAAGAGACTTCCCAAGATTAAGTGGGGGCATTACCGGAAGGCGAGATCCACTCTCTGCCTAGCAGAAAATTGCTCTGTAAATTACGGGTTTAAAGGGCAAAGTCAGCTTCTGAGCTCCTGACTTCAAACAAGGTAACAATTTAGGGATCAGAATGGTCTGGTTGAGTGAGTACTTATAATGGCTCATCCTCCTCCATCCTCCCCGTTTTATTTAAAAAAACAAACAAACAAAACAGGAAACAAGAAAATTAGTGATGGAGTCTGACAGCAGCTGATGTGCCAGTTTGCCTTCTCTTCCAACCACGCTGGCAGCTGTAGACCTGGCAGAGAGTAATGCCCCTGGCCTCCCTCCATTCCCCCCAATTTCCTCCCTGCTAGCTTGGCCACAGACACAGGCCGTGTGACCCGGGCCACTTCCTTCCCCTGTTGGACCTCAGGATCTCACGTTCCCCTTCTGTTGGCCTTGTGGATTGCTGATCACATGCCCTCTTGCCCTGCAGCCTCCACCATCAGCCCCGCCCCACGCCTTCAGGAAGAGCAGATGATCCAGGCTGGAACTCTAACCCAGCCCTGCAACCCCCTCCCCCTAGCCATTGCAGAGGGCCCCAGGAGTGGGCCCTGAGACCTGAGAAGGGAAAATCAGAACCCCTTCCTGGATGCTTTCAGATCATGAGTGGAAGGTTAGCTCTTGCTTTCCTTTTGGATCTTGAGTTATGAAATTGCCCCAGAGTACAGGCTGCCATGTCTCTCCCACAAGGAGATACCCAAGAGGAGGGGGCCAAATCATAGCCCCATATACGATGGGGGAGGGAGCAGGGTGGGTTGTCGTATTCCCTGGATCCCACTGTCCCTGAAGCCAAGTCCATCCCTGCTTCCTGGGGGGTTGCTTAAATGGCTCCCTCCCCCTCTCACTCCTTCCTGATATTAGTTTGCTAGGGTCATCCTAACATCAGGGCTTTTTAAAACCCAGAAATTTAATGTCCCACAGTTCTAGAGTCTAGAAATCCGAGACCAAGGTGTTGGCAGGGTGGGTTTTCTCTGAGGCTCTCTTTGGTTTGTAGACAGTCATCTTCTCCCTGTGTAGCCCCTCTGCGTGTGGGTGTCCTAATCTCTTCTTATAAGGACTCCAGTCACATGGATCAGGGTCCACCCTGATCTCATGTAAACTTAATCACCCTTTAAAAGACTCCCATCTCAAGATGGGAGGGGGGTTCAAAAGGGAGGGGATATATGTATACCTATGGCTGATTCATATTGAGGTTTGACAGAAAACAACAAAATTCTGTAAAGCAATTATCGTTCGATTAAAAAAAAGGAAAAAAAAAAAAGACTCCCATTTGCAAATAGTCACATCCTGAGGTACGGGGTTTAGGATTTTAACATATGAATTTGGGGGGCACACAATTTAGTCCATGACACTCCCATACAGGCCCACTACCACCTGCTTAAATCGACTGGAATTGGGTTTCAATCTCTAGACCCTAAAAGAGACCCCTCCACCCACCGGGCTTCACCCCAAAGCAATCCCTGTCCTTTATCCCACCCGCTACTTTCCAGACACCTACACACATTCGCTCACATGCACGCAGACACACAACCCACCCCCTGCATTTCAGGCATTCTGTCTGCATTACACAGAATAATGGAAAGATGAAATAATCCTTAAATCCTTTTTTTTTTTTTAACTGACCCAATCTATCTAGCTAGAGATGCCCTCCCTTGAGCTTGTGATGTTGCAAAGTCAGAGGCTGAACTGCATTTGCGGAGGATATGCCTTTGTTGTCCTGTGTCTCCTTGTTGCCACCCGCTGTCTGGACACCCCAAGGGATGTCACCTCACTTTCCGTTTCTTGATGGGTCTCAATGCTGCTCTGTTCAGCAGGGTCTTCTCCCGAACCACTCAGCTCTGGCTCAGCACAGAGGTCAGTCTGGAGCCAAGAGGGCAGAGCTAGCGTCACCCTGGCAACACTGAGCCTGAGATCACCTGGAGCCTTGCGCTCCAGGCAGATGGCATTGTCTGAAGTAGATGGTGGACCCAAGAAGTTCTCTCACCTCAAAAAATGGACAAAAAGGGACTTCCCTGGTGGTCCAGTGGCTAAAACTCAGAGCTACCAATGCAGGGGACACAGGTTCCATCCCTGGCCAGGGAATTAGAGTTCACACGTCACAGCTAAGAATCCACATGCCAAAGCTAAAAAAGATCCTGCATGCTGCAAGGAAGACTGAAGATCCCACGTGCCACAGCTAAGAGCCGGGACAGCCAAATAAGTAAGTATTTTTTAAAATAATGTTTAAAAAAGTGGACATAAACAACATGAAAGCAGGGTCAGTGAGGAAAACAAACAATCCAGGAAGGGGAGAAGCCGCAAGAGATGCCCGCTAGGTGGGCAGGGGGCCAAGCAGGCAGTTTCATCGGCACCTTCTTTCTCTGGAACTGTCCAGGGTTGTGGTTTTGCAGGCACTTAACCGAACGAACTCCAGCATTGAGGTGGTCAGCAGCGTCAGGCTGACTTGCTAAAGATGGCCCTCCTTTCACAGATGCAGCCCCTATGTGGAATCACGGGGTGCAGTGTACATTCATGGGAAAGCAACCAGGAGCATCACCGAGGTCCACCTCCAAACCCGAGTGGACAGCTCCTCTGAGACCAGGTTACCCAACACCACTCGGACTGTGTCTGCCACACCCTCAGACCAGCTCTACATTAGTGATGTCACGTCTTAGTCCATTTGGACTGCCATAACCAAGCACCCCAGACGGGTGAGGAGGGCTTCAAAACAACAGAAATATGTTTCTCAGAGTTCTGAAGGCTGGAAATGTAAGATCAGGGTGGTGATGCAGCCGGGCCCTGGTGTGAGCCCTCCTCCAGGTGGAAGACAGGTGTCTTCTCATTGCATCCTTGTCAGGCAGAAGGGGCAAGGGAGCTCTCTGGGGTCTCTTTTATAATGAGGGCACTAATCCCATTCATGAAGGCTCCACCCCCATGACCTAATCGTCTCCCAAAGGCACCACTGCCAAATATCAAGACACTGGGATTAGGCTGGGGGTGCAAACATTCAGTCTGTAACATATATATATGTATTTTAAATATGGCTCAGGCCCCACATTGCTACTTATCTCTGTGAAACCAGAGCCCTGGGATTTTTTTTTTTTTAAGATTTTTTTCATTTAGATCATTTATAAAGACTTTATTGAATTTGTTACAATATTGCTTCTGTTTTATGTTTTGGTTTTTTGGCCTCGAGGTATTTGGGATCTTATCTCCACAACCAGCGATTGAACCCACACTCCCTGCACTGAAAGACAAAGTCTTAACCACTGAACCAGCAGGGAAGTCCTGCCCTGGGATGTTGACTTTATATTTTCTAATATATCAACATACATACATACATACATGTACACAGGTACATACAATGTATATGTTCCTATGTGTAACAAGTGTGGCATAACTATGTAAATGGCTGTCACAACAAATGTTCGTGTGTCCGCCATGGTCAGATCACACTCCATGAGGGGTACAGGTGAGGCACTGGGAACCACTCATGTTCTACTGCACAAGAGTTCTCACTCAGCGACTAAAGGTTTCCGTGACAGCAACCTGGTGACTATTATGCAACACCCACACCTTGCTCCCCAAGACCTCTGCCTCCCGGATACGGACCCCCAAGCCTTCCCCTTGGTTCTTCCTCAAGGTCTCCCCTCCTCTCACTTCCATCTCCTCCTCTTCTGGACATCCCTTTCATAAATATGTCACTGAAATGAAACTCCCAACAGATCTAAGCCATCTGTCCAGTAGACTGTTAACACAGGGCCCATTTCCTAAGGGCCAGGTGGCACTAATGGTAAAGAACCCGCCTGCCAATGCAGGAGACTTAAGAGACACAAGTTGGATTCCTGAGTTGGAAAGACCCCCTGGAGGAGGGCATGCCAACCCACTCCAGCGTTCTTGCCTGGAGAATCCCATGGACAGAGAGCCTGTAGGTCTCTAGTCCATAGGGTCCCGTAGAGTCAGACACCGCTGAAGTGACTTAGCACTTACACAGGCCCTGTGCTAAGCGCTCTGTACAGTATTTATTGTATCAAGTCTTCCAACAAACGACAGACAAGACATTGGCCTAAGGTCACAAAACCAGCAACAGCAAAAGTAGGACACGAAGCTAGATGCTTTTAACTACTATATTATATCCTTGTTTAATCTAGATGACATGTTTCTAATAATATTACTGAAGAGAACATCGTTGGTTTTTTTTTTTTTTTCTTTAAAGTCCATGTCCCACAGTTGGCTTACTTATCTTATGAGCTGCTGAATCAGTGGTGTTCAAGTCAAGTTGCCCTTGGAGTCACTGGAGAAGTCTGGTTAATAATTCAGATTCTGAGGACTTACTCCAAACCTAGTAATTTAGAATTTAGAGGTAGGGCTTGGGGATCTATACTCTAAAGCTAAATGGCAAGTTTTCTGATGGAGGTGTGGAGTGGGGCTCGAGCAGATGTATTTTTCAAAATCTCTTTGTGTGATTCTGTGGCACCGCAAGAGGTTGGGACCACCGCCCTGGGTTAAAAGCCAAGGTAGATGCTGGGCCTCCCTGGCTCAGTTCAGTTCAGTCGCTCAGTCGTGTCCTACTTTTTGCGACCCCATGAACCGCGCAGCACACCAGGCCTCCCTGGTGGTACATTGGTAAAGAATTTACCTGCCAATGCAGGAGACACAGGCTCGATTCCTGGGTCAGAAAGATCCCCTGGAGGAGGAAATGGCAATCCATTCCAGTATTGCCTGGAGAATCCCATGGACAGAGGAGCCTGGCAGGTTACATACAGTCCGCGGTGCCCTGAAGAGTCGACTGAGCCAGAGATCGTGTTAGGGCCATTACGGCCTGCAGTCCCACAACTCGCCACTAGATGGCACGATGATACACTCCTCACCACAGCCCCGCCCAACCCAGGAAGAGCAAACCAGCACAGACTGCCCAGCAATCCAGGCCCAAAAAGCCAGCTGCAGGGGGATCCCTGCTCGCTCCTGCAACCCGAAAAGGGCCGCTCTTCTTTCCACACAGAAGACAAGGAACACATCTTCAGTGGGACAAGCAAAATTTGGAAGCTGGCCTCAGGACAGATTTGCCACCTGTTGACCCACCCAGATTCCCTCCTACCCAGGAGACCACCCCCCCACCCCCACCCCAGCAGAAGTCCAGCTACAGTAAGGGGCCAGTGCCAACCAGGAGGCCTGCCTCTGTGATGCAACTTCAACAGGAGGCACCAGCTGTTTCCCTTCTCCGAGAAAGTCCCAGGTGGATGGCCTCCAGGAGCAGGACACCTGTGGTGAACAGGTGGGGAGCAGCCCTCCATTGTTCCCAGGACGAGAGGGATAAAAACAGCCTCTGGAGACTGTGTGAGCAGCCCAGAGGGAATCAGACACACAGCTGGGGCACCTGAGGAATGTCCATAAACTTCACCTTGTCCAGCACCTGCCTCCTCCTCATGTTCCTGCAGAATGAATAGGCCTTCCTCCTGGCCTCTGGATGTGCCAAGGAGGACCTCTCCCTCTTGGGTGCCAGGATGCCACAGGGACAATCAGGCAGCTGTGTATGGGGTGTGGGGTGTGGGGAGGGAGACACCTCGGGGCAAATGAAGACAGGTGTGTGGAAGAACTATAGGAGAATTTATGGCCCCCAAACCTCCTAATCCCTAGAACATGTGACTGTGTTACCTTATGTGACATATAGGGAATCAAGGTTGCTGGTGGAACTGATTGCTAATCAGGAAACCTTAAAATAGGGAGATTATTCTATTTTAGGATTGTCCGGGTGGAACCACTGTAATCCTGTGGGGCCTTAAAAGATGATAAGAGAGACAGAAAAGGAGAGCTGACACATTGGAAAAGACCCTGATGCTGGGAAAGACTGAGGGCTAGAGAAGGGGCAACAGAGGATGAGATAGTTGGATGGCATCACCAACTCAATGGACATGAATGTGAGCAAACCCCGGGAGATAGTGAAAGACAGGGAAGCCTGGTGTGCTGCCGTTCTTGGGGTCGCAAAGAGTCAGACACAACTTCAACAACAGCAAAGGCCCATGTCAGACTTCTGCCCTACAGAACTCTGTGTGTGTTAGTCACTCAGTCGTGTCCAACTCTTTGTGACCCCATGGAATGGAGCCCACCAGGCTCCTCTGTCCATGAAGTTCTCCAGGCAAGAATGCTGGAGTGGGTTGCCATTCCCTTTGCCAAGGATTTTCCCGACTCGGGGATCGAACCTGGGTGTCCTGCATTGCAAGCAGATTCTTTACTGGCTGAGCCACCAGAGAAGAACTCTAAAATAATGCATTTTAGTTGTTTAAACCGCTAAACTTGGGAACTGTTACACCAGCCCTAGGAATCTAGTACACTGAGCAAAGCAGCATACCACAGTGGATCACACTTGATTCACATCTCAGCCCCAGTGGGGCAGCTGAAACGGCCTCCATTTTACAGACAAGGCTCAGTGAGGTTGAGAAATGTGCTATTTTACAGATAAAGAGGAAAAGCTGGCATCAAACTGTTTCTGCCTCACTCCAAGCCTGTGTGCTTTCTAATGCACCTGATCTCAAATTGACGCCCAGGGGCGGCCGGCAGCTCCTCTAATTGCTCCAATGGCCCCACTTCCTGGTGTTCATGCTCTGATCAAATCCCCTTCCCGGGAGTGTGGCTTGCTTCTGAGAATATCGTTCTTGTTCAGTCACTCAGTCATGTCCAACTCTTTGCGACCCCATGGACTGTAGCACACCAGGCTCTTCTGTCCTTCCCTAACTCCCAGAGTTTGCTCAAATTCCTGTCCATTGAGTTGGTGATGCTATCTAACCATGTCATCCAGCAAAAAGGATGGGATGTCACTCTTGAGGTTAGGTTATAAAAGACTGAACTCACTCACTCTCCACCTCTCTTCTCATTCTCTGTCCCTTCTTTGCTCTCGTCAACGATGCCACCTGCCAAGCTGTAAGCTGAGCTACGGACAGACTCATATGGCAAGGAACTGAGGTCGATCTCAGACCAACAGCCAGCAGGGACCTGAATCCTACCAGGGAATGAGCCTGGAGATGGCTCTTGCCTCATGGAAACTTGAGCTGATGCAGCCTCAGCTGGCACCTTCATTGCACCCTGTGAGTGACCTTGAGCCAGTGTACCCCAGCTAAGCCACATCTGGCTCCTGACCCTTAGAAACTGTGAGACAGTGACTGTTGTTTTTCCCAGAATCACCAAGTTTGGAGAAACTTTGTTACATAGCAGTAGATAACTAATACACCAAGGGAATAAAGATTTACAAGAACACAGCACTTCCTTTCCAAAATGTATTTAAAAGTTTGATGAAAACTGATACAAGACATCTAATTGTGTGTGTGCGCTCAGTCACTCAGTCATGTCTGACTCTTTGCAGCCCCGGGGACTGTAGCTTGCCAGGCTCCACTCTCCTTGGAATTTTCCAGGCAAGAATCCTGGAGCAGGTTGCCATTTCCTACTCCAACTGGTAACTAACAGAATTTTATTATTATTTTTAACACCAAAAACATTTGGTATTGAAGTATAGCCAATTAACAATGTTGTGAGCATTTCAGGTGAACAGTGAAGGGACTCAGCCATACATATACATGTTTCCATTCTCCCTCAACGACCCTTCCCATCCAGACTGGCCCATAACATTGAGCAGAGTTCCGTGTGCTGTACAATAGGTTTTTGTTGGTTATCCATCTTAAATAGAGCAGTTTGTACATGACCTTCCCAAAGTCCTCAACTATCGCTTTTCCCAGGCAACCACGAGTTTGTTTTCTAAAGTCTGTGAGTCTCTTTCTCTTTTGTAGGTAAGTCCATTTGTATCATTTCATAGAAATTAAAAATAATAATAGCTCATCTTATATAGTGCTTACTAGGTGCCAGGCACTTTTCTAAGTTCTTTAACTGTAATAAAATTCATTCAGTCCTCACAGCATAACCACAAGCAAGTATTCTTAGTATCACATTTTACAGATGAAGAAACTGAGGCATGGAAAAGTTAGGTTGTACTGTATATATTCAAGCAAATGTGAGGGCATTGCCATTCAGATCATCATTATTGTGAAAAGGTTAAAAACAGACATTGTGAAAGAATTCGATAACAAGCATAGGTATATTTGCCATCCGGATTGTACTATTTACCTTTTTTCTATACTTTCTCTATCACTTATCTATCGCTTATGCCTGTACCAATCCATCAATACATCTGATTTTTTAAAATTAATTCATTTATTTGGCTGTACTGGGTCTTAGTTGCAGCCTGTGGGGGTCTAATTCCCCTGACCAGTGCTCAAACTTGGGCCCCCTGCACTGGGAGCGCAGAGTCTTAGCCACAAGACCATCAGGGAAGTCTCAATATTTTATGCACTCAAATGTGAGTGTCTAATTGAGAAGACTGTCAAAGTTGCATGAATCTGTTTAAGATAAACCACAGTACTGCACAGCAAGTCTGTGCCTGCCAGGCTGTGGCTCCGGCTCTGTCCCTTGTCCTGGGGGCACCCATCCTTCTCTGGGCCCCGCCTTGTTCCTGGCAGGGCAGAGTCTGAGACATGGCATCACATGGAGCCTGGGGTTTCCGGCCACAAGTGAACTGGTGTCCCTGTGGGAAAATGTTGCCCAGGACAGAGGCCACCAACCCGCACAGCACAAGGCTGGGGACACAAACACCCCAGGCTTGAAACACAGGGACATTCGAGGGAGCCTGGGGCAGGTCGCAGAGCTCCAGGCTAACATCTCAGCACCCGACCTGAGAAAACCCTCACACCATGCTGCACGCGCTGTGTTTAATGTTAAAGAGGCATCCTCCTCCCTCCGGAAAGACTGGCCAACATCTGTCAGTCACCTCCGTCATGCCAGGCACTGTGATGGGCACTGGCCTTTCATCAAGAGAATAAGAGTGACCTGGCCGCTGCCCTCATGGAGCTGACAATGGAGGGAACAGGTACCAAAGGTTTTAATCTTCCTCAAGTTTTCAAATTTATTATTAAAAAAATTTTTATTGGAGTATAGCTAGTTTACAATGTTGTATTAGTTTCAGGTGTACAGCAAAGTGAATCAGCTGTACATACACATATATGCACTCTTTTTTAGAATCTTTGCCCATGTAGGTCATTACAGTGTTGGGTAGAGTTCCCTGTGCTCTACAGTAGGTCTTTATTAGTTATCTATTTTATACTTATGTTTTCTATATAGTCATGTATCTAAGTCACTCCTAATCTCCCAATTTATCCAAATGACATTTGGGATAAATGTTGCCAAGGCACAACCCAGCAGGTCTGAACTCCACCTTTCAAAAAGGAGAAAATATTTTTCATTCTTTTCCTGATTTCTGCCCCCAACTCTTGCCCCATGAACCACTTGCAAATGATGGCCGGGAACGCAGTTAGCAATGACAGGTCCCAAGGCTATGCAGGCACAGAGGAGATCATTTCCCCTGCCCCAGTCGGGCAGCCGCTGCAGCGCATCCTCTGAATTGTGGCTTCTGGTTATAGGTCTGATTCTGAGGGAAATGGGCCTCTCCTTAGAGGATTTGTGGCAACTAAGACCCTGCTCATGAGCCTGCCTGCCTGCCTTCAAATGTTCATGCAGCCTCTTACCAACTGTGGGACCTCGGACATGTATGTTACCTCTCAGGGCCTCAGTCTGCTCATCTGTAAAATGGGGTGGCAATAACCCTTCCTGGGTTGTCATGAGGATGAAATGGTAAGAGACCCATAGGCCCTGGGACACAGTCTCCCCCGGGTGGCTGTTAGGGTCTATCAGTTACAGCTCTTGTAAGTTTTCTTCTTATCCTTGTTGTCCAACAAAGACACTCACTGTTGTCCAAGTGAGCCCTTGTAACCAGCCAGGAGATTCCTGCCTCAGGGGCTGTGGGGGTCATCTCCAGCTGAGGCCAAAGAGCTGGAGCAAGGTAAAAACAAGACGCTGTTCTCTGGGCTCCTCAGGAAGGGCTGTGATGAGAGGAGGTGGGAAGCGGGTCGACTGGGACGAGCAGGGCCTGGGAGGTGGCCCTGGGGCAGCCCTGCCAACACTCCTCACCCAGGCCTCCTGCCCCATCTTCAGCACCTCTGTGCACCTGGCTCCTCTCCAGCTACTCCCTGAGTCTCTGAGCCCCTCAGCTGAAGTGGCCTTGTCAGGGAGCCGCTGCAGGCATAAAACCAATGCTCTTCAGGCATCTTCCAGAATCATCCAAGACAGGAAGACCCCTCACCAGCTGAAGCAGCAGAGGGTCCTGGGACCAGCTCTTTGTCTCTTGTCTGGGCCAGCCCCAGGACGTGGGAGCTGGCTGGTGGGACCCCTGCCTTTCTCGTGCACAGTGGGGCATGTGGTCTGACAAGCTCATGTTACAGGTGAGGGGACTGAAGTCCACAGAGGAGACGTGGCTTGGCCAAGGTCACACAGCTTGCAAGAGTCAAAGCCAGGTATTAAAAAAAAAAAAAAAAAAGCCAGGACTAGAACTACAACTTTGGTCCTTACTCTTCTTAGTCCTGGCAGAGAGAGAACAGCTCTACAATCATCGCTTAAGGAAGAAATCCCTAAAGCAGTGGTGGTCACACTGTGCTCCACAGAACCCCAGAGGGCTCTGAGGAAACCCTCAAGCACAACTAGGAACATGCGATCCACAACTCACCCGACCAGGAGGTACTTTTAGACAGTCCATGGAGGCTCAGTCACAGCTGAAAGGGGATAGGCTTCAGCACCAGGGACCTGCCTTCACCCCTTACCTCCTGCACCGCCTTGACGTAGAGGAGAACCCAATCTCAGTGGCCTTATCTGCAAGGCTCTTAAGAACAGTCGTATCTTTCTCTCCCTGGGTTGCGGGGGGATGAGCTCACGTAAAGGAGAATTATGAGCAGCAAAGCCTTTAAATCCCAGCATAAAATAATCACAGCTGAGTTCACCATGTACCCACCCATGCACTAGAGTTCAGAGTGGGGAGTGGTTCTAGCTGAGAAGGGAGCAGATGGAGGCAGAGAAATAGTTTGCAATTCTGTTTGGAATGAAAGTAGATCACGCTGTGATGAGGGCTTCCCGGGTGGCCTCAGTGGTACAGAATCCACCTGCCAATGCAGGATACGTGGGTTTGATCCCTGGGTCGGGAATATCCCCTGGAGGAGGAAATGGCAGCCCACTCTGGTATTCTTGCCTGGGAAATCCCACAGACAGAGAAGCTACAGTCCATGGGATCACAAAGAGTCAGACATGACTGAGCACACACACACACACACATACTATGACACACACATCCATTCATCAAATGCTTATCAGATGTCCTTCTCTGGGTGGGATCTCAAGCTTGTTATGGGCAATAAGGAAACCCATGGGATGCAGTCCCTCCCTGCTCAAGGAGTTTATGTTCTACCAGAAAAAGACTTGTGGGCAAATCAATTCCCTGGAGAGTAATGGGCACTCTCCTAGGGTCCCAAGGCTCAGAAAAGGACAAAAAAAAGGGATGCCCTGGCCTTCTGGGGCTCTCCAGTGTGCCTCATATGCATGCCTGGGGTGACAGAACAGCTATTTTCTTTAACCAGAATTTGAGAAACACACAGGCAAGAGGAGAGGGGTGTCAGGGCCGAGTGGAGAAAAGGGCCATGCCCTGCTGGTCAGAGCAGGTGAGTTCAAGTCCAGCGCCGCCTCTGATCAGCTGGGTGACCCTGAGCACAGGAGCTGTAGCCTTTGCTGGCCTCAACTTCTCACCCAGAAATGAGAGCATCTGGACAATGCAGCCATTCCAGCCCCAACTATGGGGATTCAAGAAAAGATGGTGATGTTACAATTAGGATGCTCGGCCAAACAGGCCCTGAACTCGATGGCTCAGCTGGACTGCATTCCTTAGGGAGACAGTGGTGGTGGGGGTGAGGGGCCGCCCCTCCCTCAGCTCTCTGCCTTTGTCCCAGAGGTGTCCTCCGCCCTGCACAAGCTCATCCCCAACATCTCCTTGTAGCTCTTCTTGAGAAGCGGTGGCCCCGTAATTAATGTTTATGACACATAGCACGTGGGGCTGCCAGGTTACTTAGCACAGTCAGGAGTGGGCAAAAATGACCTGCGTGTGATTGCCACCTTGGGCTCAGCTGAGGGTGAACAGTTGGGCTGCAGACTGTGGGCCCCGTTATGCATGTCAGCCACGAGGGACGGTCATTATCAGGATGGTACCCGTCCCTGCCACCTGATAAATGTGGTTGTCACATACAACTCATTTGCTGTTCTAATATTATCCTAGTTTGGGAAATAAAATGGACGCGGAAGACAGAACATGGAAAAACAAAAAAGATAAACGCATTATATGCCCAAAACTTATGGATTAGGAAAGAGATGTAGATATTTTTCTAATGACACAGATTCTATTAACTCTGAATCAGTATTTTTTTTCCTACCTAAAATGTTAGATGAGTTATGTAAGTGATAAGTGATTCCTATTATTCCATTTCAGCACTTTCTACAATTATTCATAGGACTTGAATAGATCTTTGTGAGCTAGCTTAGAAAATCACCTTGGTTTTAATAACACAGTCACTGTAAGAAAATAAATTTGATTCCCAGTCACCCACCTATCAAGGAATCTTTGGAATAGAACTAGCTCCCATAAAACTTTCTTGAATATTACAATCAAGAGAATTCAGTGTACAATTGTGACTAGTAGTATCATTGGGTGAATAAGGACAGAATAACTTTTCCTCCTCCCCCAGGTGGCCATTCTGTTAACGAAGGTCCACACCTGGGAGAGGAGAAATAATTCTCAAGTCAACGCAGAGGCAAAGTCTAATTAAAAACCTTCCAGGGAAGACGCTGTTACTTTCACAGGAACATGAGACTATCAAATAATTAAACTGGGGTCCTTCTACAGGGGGTACGGCAATTTTAAAGATTCACAGATGCATAAAAGAGAACTTGGATCTGGTTCGCACTGCAGAATGGTAAAACAGTGCCTGAGATATTCATCCACACAACCTTCAAGTGGCCAGCAGGTGTAGCCAGGCTGCTCACCTCTGCCCAGGAGCAAGCAGCCTTCTCTGTCGACCCCAGGGTGCCAAGCTATGATGCAAAGCAGGGGGCCCTCAAGCTAAAATAAGCATAGGAAACACCTGGCTGGTTGTTAGACCTACAGACGCCTAACTCGAGACACACTGAACTAACCAAGTGGTTCTTAGTCCTGGAGGCTAGGTGCAGTAGAAACATCTGGAGAGGTTTTTTTTTTTTTTAACCCTAATGTTAGGGTCCCAAACTCAGAGATTCTCAATTGGTCTGAAGTGGGGCCCATAGTTACTCTTTAAAAGATGATCAAAACATACAGTCAGAGTTGGACACCGCTGATTTTTCAATCCAAGCTCCCTCTCAATGTAAGAGTTTCCTAAGACGCCTTCACAGGTATACGTAGCTGAGTTCCCAGACATCCTCCCTGTTCCTTGCCACTGAGACCAGATTAAGTACTCTGTAAATGTTGGCTGCTATTGTTATCGTCATTATTTGGTCATAGCTGCAAGTTCAACCCACCTGGCCCCATATCCCAGGTGCCATAACCCTGTGGTTTGGATGGAACATGGGAGCTAGGCTAAGCCAATCAGAGTACTGTTCCATTCTCCTACCTGCACCCCCGCCCTGCCACTCCTAGTGACTGGTTCAGCAATGAGCATCTGGCCCAATCAGAGCCAAAAAGATTTATATTGACATTGTTGGCCAAGAGAATTTCTCTTCCTCCCCCTTGTACCTGGGAAGATGTCAGCCCTACAGCAACCAGAGACACCATGATGAAAGAGAGATAAAGGCAACATGGAAAGTAGGAAAGCTAAGAGATGGAGACCTTATCTACATGCTGTCATTTATGCCCTGGATCCAGCCATACCTGAAGCTGGTTATAGTCAGACTTTACATTTCATTTTATGTTTAAGTCAATTTGTGATTGGTTTTCTAAGACTTGAAATGACATAGATATCCTATTACAATACCTAACATCCCAGCTCACTCACTGGACCATACCCAGACTGGTATCAGCCTGGAAGGGGCCTTCTGCCCCTGAGCCTCCTACTGGTGAATAAAGCATTTCTACATGATTACAAGTGTCTCACTAACTACCTGCCAAGCTACACTTCTTCTCCATTGCTGTGCTCAGCTCACATGTTAGGACACCTCTGGGTCATCTTGAATTATGATGATCAATTGTTCCAATCTGCCCAGCACTAAGGGAGGGTCCCAGGACATAGGACTTGAAGTGCTAAAACTGGGAAAGTCCCAGACAAATCAAGGAGGGTTGGCCGATTAATCTGTATTGGACAGAAACTGCTGGGGCCACTGGGTGCTGGGCTCTAACAGCTGCCAACAAAGCTGGGGCTGCCCCCACAGGGCTGACCCATACCAGAGGGAAGAAAAACTCTACCAGACCTTTCATCCTGCCAGCCTGCACCCCCAACACCCACCAAAGCTTGACACAGCCACCTCTAAGACAGCAAGCCCAATACAAATAGCACTCAAATGGATCCTTCCCACTGAGAGGAAACTCACTTCCTCACAAGGCAATCTATTTTTGGTTGGAAAATGTAAGGTGTTAAAAATAACAAGATCATGTATATAGATATTTTAGCACATCTGTAACTCTATTTCTGTTTTGTAGATAAGTTCATGTGTACCCTTTTAAAATATCTGACATATAAGAGATATCACATAGAGTTAAAGATATAGAAAGCAACTTGTTACTGAGGTGTAAGCGGGGGAAGAGATAAATTGGAAGATTGGGATTGACAAACACACAATACTATATCTCAAGTAGATAACTAATAAGGACTTATTATATAGTACAGGTAATGCTATTCAGTAATCTGTAATGGCCTATATGGGACCAAAATCTAAACATGAGCGGATATATGTATATGTATAACTGAGTCACTTTGCTGTATACTAACAGCAAAGTGTTTGAAAATTGTTTGAAACTAACAAACACAGCATTGTAAATCAACTATACTCCAATAATAAAAATTTTTTTGAAGATTTTAGTACAGTATCTGGTATGCTGTGAGTCTTAAATAATGACGGTAGCTGATACTCCTGCTCAAAACAAAAATTGATTATCTGTTTTTCCAGTTACCAATCATTTTACAGTGCTTCCTATATGCCGGGTCTTATTCTAAATACTTGTATGATATTGACTTATTTAATCCTCACAGTAACATCAGGAGGTAGGTATTGGCATTGTCCTAATTTTACAGGAGAGGAAACCCCGAGACTTACCTCATGAAGATTGAATCTGTCAGCCATTATTCTGGAGTCAGCCTCCCCTTCAGGCCTGACTATTGTATACTCATTCAGCAAACATTTAATTGAGCACTTGCTCCATGCTAGGCACTGTGTTAGACACTGGGGATATTTCACGGAATCAAAAAGTCCCTGGAGCTTACAGTCTAATGGAAAAGACAACAATAAAGTAGGAAATCAATTGCAAAAGCTGCTGTCCGCATGTTCCATAGGTAGAATTTTGCTTCATCAGAGAGGCCTCAGCTCTGCTTATACCCTCTTCAACTGATTGAATCAGACCCACCCAGACTATTTAGGATCATCTCTTTTACTTAAGGGGCCTTGCTGGTGGCTCATACAGTATAGAATCTGCCTGTAATGCAGGAGACATAGGTTCGATCCCTGTGTCAGGAAGATCCCCTGGAGAAGGAAACGGCAACCCACTCCAGTATTCTTGCCTGGGAAATCCCATGAACAGAGGAGCCTGAGGTCACAAAGAGTTGCACGTGACTGAGCGACTAACACACTTTTATTTAAAGTCGATCATTATGAACTTCGATAACATCTATAAACATGTCTGCAGCAGCACCTATATTAGCATTTGATTGAATAACCGGCAGTAGAACCTGGCCAGGTTGACACACAGAAGTGACTTCACTAAGCCTCTGAGAAGATGTGGCATGCTTAGGGTTGCCAGATAAAATAGAGGAAAACTTAGCACCCAGTTAAATTTTAATTTCAGATAAACAATGAATAATTTTTTTGTGCATGTATGAAAGAGACAGAGAGGAAGGAAGGAACGGAGGGAGGGAGGAAGGAAAGAAGGGGGAAGAAATAGCCTTTAAGCCTACCTGCACATAAGGACTTGGAACTCTGAAGCAACCCTGGGAAGGAGTGTGGCATATTAGGAACTGGCGTGTGCGTGCTAAGTCACTTCAGCCGTGTTCAATTCTCTGTGGCCCTATGAACTGTAACCTGGCAGGCTCTTCTGTCCATGGGACTCTCCAGGAAAGAATACTGGAGTGGGTTGCCATTTCCTCCTCCAGGGGATCTTCCCAACCCAGGGATCGATCCCAGGTCTCTTATTCTCCTGCACTGGCAGGTGGGTTCTTTAACCACTAGCGCCACCTCAGAAGCCCCAAGGACTGGCGGCCCCTCTCATTCATCAGACAGCCATGAGTTTGGAGAATGTTTATTGAGCACCTACTATATGCTAAGTTCCAAAAGCTGCAGCTAACACTCACATAGTGTTTCCATGTGCCAGGCACTCTTCTAGCTGCCTTTTCAATTAATTCACTTAATACACACAACAAAATGGGAGTAGGTGTAATTCCCATTTTATAATGAGGCAATCAAGGCAAAAAAAACCTAAAAAAGTATCCACAGTCCCAGAGTAGGTAACTGGTAGACCTGGGCTTTGAACCCAGATAGTTTGGCATTAAGACCCATATCCTTGATGGCCTATGTACCAGTCAGGATTCAGAGAAGCTGAACCAGTAAGAGATTATATATACAATATATAACATATATGTTACATAATGTGTGTATGCATGTATGTACATACATACAGACCAGGGTGGAAGGAGGGGATGGTTTCAATTTTGCCAGCCGCTCATCTCCTGCCATGCCCAGTTCGTTATAGGCCATGGACTGGGAACATGGTCCAGGGGTTGGGGACCCCTGCTTTAAATATACATATACATGTATTTGGCAGGGAAGGCACATGCTGTCACCTCCACCATCCCCCCGCTGTCGGTCACACGGGGTCAGCCCTCTCTTGTGTCCAGGAAATGGCCCAAGGGCGGTGGATACCAGGAAGAGGGGTCACTCAGGACATCCCAGAAGCTCTGCTACATTTTCCTGCTAATCTGCCCTCTAGGTCCTGAGCTTGGTACTTGAGGAATTGATAGTCAACAAGACTAACTCCCTCCTTGATCTTCTAATGCCTTACAGTGTGAGGGAAGAAACCATCAATAAGTAAACAAATTGTTGTTGTTGTTGTTTGGTTGCTAAGTTATGTCCAACTCTTTGCAATCTTATGGACTGTAGCCCACCAGGCTCCTCTGTCCATGGGATTCACCAGGCAAAACTACTGGAGTGGATTGCCATTTCTTCTCCAGGGATTGCTCATGGAGACCTGCATCTCCTGCGTTGGCAGGAGGATTCTTTACTGCTGAGCCACCAGGAAAGCCAAAGCAAATATATAAATCATTACAAATCAGGGTACGTCTGAAGAAAGCAGCAACTGTACCTAGGGTGACTGAATTCCAGTAAGGATATCAGAGAAGGCCTTTCTGAGGAGGTGACAGCTGAGCTGAGACCTGAAAGATAGGAAAAAGACGCCACTCAAAGAGCAGGGCTGAGCAGCACATGCAAAGGCCCAGAGGTGGGACAGGCTGGCAGGAGTCAAAGGAGGAAGGTCGGTGGAGCTGGAATGTCTTCAACAACCAGAGAGCATCCTTAGAGGAAGAGCCCTTGGACAGGCACTGGTAGGCCTGGTGAGCAGTCAGAGCTTTGTCAAAATGAGAAAAGAGAAAGTGGGGAAGCAGGTAAAAGGACAGGAAAGGAAGACTCATAGTGACTTCCCTGGTGGTCCAGTGGTTAAGAATCCACCTGTCAACACAGGGGACACAGGTTCAACCCCTGGTCTGGGAAGAGTCCATATGCCACAAAGCACGTAAGCCCACATGCCACAGCCCCCGCAGCATGAGCAGCTAGAGTCTGTGCTCTGCAACAAGAGAAGCCACCACAGTGGGAAGCCTGAGAGCCATGACTAGAGAACAGCTCCCGCTTGCCGCAACTAGAGAAAAGCCCATTCGCAGCAATGAAGACCAAGCACGGCAAAAAAAATAGTGACTTCTCCACCCCAAACACACACACGCACATGCACACTGACATTTACTTGGCTGAAGGGCTCCATCCCATGTTGGAAGGAGACACAGTAAGACTTTCCCTGCTGACTATAGGAAAGGGAAACTGAAGAAAGGATCTAGAAGAATGAGAAAGACCTTGTACCTGAAACTCAGTAGTAGCCTTCTGCACAAAGTACCTATGCTTTGCATTTAAGGTGCAAAGGTCTCTTGCCAGGACCAATGCTCACCTGCTGGAAGTCCTGTTGGTGTGACATCAAAACATTACCAGGACTCGTCTCCCTCCACTGTCCCTGCCTGGCCAAGCCCCATCATCTGTCCCTGAACTATCGTCACAGCCTCCTAAATGGTGTCTCCCTGCTTCTGTCCTTGTTTTCATCTATATTCTCCATGCAGAAGAATATAGATGTTTGCAACCTCATGGACTGCAGCACACCACACTCCTCTGTCCTTCACTGTCTCCTGGAGTTTGCTCAAACTCATGTCCATTGAGTCAGTGACAGTCTTATCCTCTGTCATCCCCTTCTCCTCCTGCCCTAAATCTTTCCCAGCATCAGGGTCTTTTCCAATGAGTCAGCTCTTTGCGTCTGGTGGCCAAAGTACTGGAGCTTCAGCATCAGTCTTTCCAGTGAATATTCAGGGTTGATTTCCTTTAGAATTGACTGGTTTGATCTCCTTGCAGTCCTGAATATAATCCCTTTCTCTCAATTTATAGATGAGGCCCCTAGAGGCCAGAAGTCATGCTCTGGGCCCTTTACCAGTTGTGAGGTTTTCATCAAGTCACTTCCCTGGGCATCAGTTTCCCTACCTGTAAAATAGGAAGGAGGGATCTGATCATCTCTGAAAACTACAGGACAGTCAACAAACACTTCAAGAGGCACCATCAGGAGGGGGAGGGGGATACTTTCTTCCAAGATTCAGAGACTCTCTCATGCACATTGCCAGGAAAGATCAGATGACATTTTGAAAGAGGAAATGCTGTTGGCAAGTAACCAACATCTTTTCACATCTTCTTAATGGGATTGCTATGGTGGGGTGCCCTCTCTCTCCTTTCTGCTTCTCAGACCCTCACACCTGCAACCCCAGAGCACCTATGTCAGGGGAGAGAGTGGCACAGTAGTGCCTTTCCCCTTATTTTGAAGCATTTTCAAACAGAATGTCTATAAGGCCTGGAATCACTCCAGAGTATATGCCTGACAGAAGTGAGAGCTTCTACGCACCAAAATTAGGTACAAAATGGATCATAACTGTTTTATTCTTAATTGCCCCAAGTTAGAAAAAACCTAAAGTCTATCAACAGAAGAATGAAAATATCAATTATAGTATATTCAGACCATGGAACACTATACAGCAATGAAAAAGAAATAAAGTACAGCCCTACAAAAACCTTACCTGGATCTCCCAGACACAACACTGAATGAGAGAAGTCAGGCAAAAAAGGGTACATACTGTATAATTCTGTTTATTTGAAGTTCAAAAACAGGCAGCATTTATTTACAGTGATGAAGGTTAGAATTAAAGTTACTTGGGGCTGTTTGGACTGGGACAGGGTAAAAAGGTAGCCTTCTTGGGTTTTGGAAATGCTCTTGATTTTGATCTGGGTTGTTGGTCCATGGACATGAAGTTAAGTAAAATCTCTGAGTTTTACTTAAAAATGTAAGAGTTTTACATCCCCACTGAATATAAATTATGCTTCAGTAAAAAAAGAAGAAATAAATATAAGAACCCATCTCAGGGATCAAACCCAGGTCTCCTGCATTGCAGGCGGATTCTTTACCAGCTGAGCCACAAGCAAAGCCCAAGAACACTGGAGTGGGTAGCCTACCCCTTCTCCAGCAGATCTTCCCAACCCAGGAATTGAACTGGAGTCTGCTGCATTGCAGGCAGATTCTTTACCAACCGAGCTATCAGGGAAGCCCAAGAAGAAATAAATATAAGTAAAAGGCCTGGAACAAAGGAGGGTTCCGGCACAAGGAGATTCTTGGCTATCCATCTGTAGGGGATTTCCACAGACTGGGTGGCCATTTCCACCACCCTTGTCAGCTCATAGGGTCACTGACTCAGAACTCAGCATATCTGGTCACTGCTTCCCCCTTCTGAGAAGCCTGGTCCCCAGAAGCCAACAGGAGACAGCTGCTTCTGGGTCTAGGCTGCATCACTCACCCACTACACTCCTACTCTTTCCCATCCCTCACCCTCCTTCCTGAGGGCCAAAGCCTTAGAGAGGGCCCCCTTCTTTCATCTTTTGCTGGTTTACCTCCTCTCCACCACCCCACACAGTATTCCATAATCCTGGATGAGATGGAGAGAAAATGCCAACCTGGCACTCTCCTCTTGGACTTTGTGGGTCTCTGGGTGAATTCTCCAGAGCACCTACAGTTGGTTCTCCAGTACCAACCAAGACACTTGAGAGGGACTTCCCTACTGGTCCAGTAGTTAAGAATCCCCCTTGCAATGCAAGGGACACAGGTTCAGTCTCCGGCCGGGGAACTAAGATCCCACATGCCAGCGGGCAGCCAAGCCCATGTACCCAAACTACTGGAGCCCACATAATCTGGAGTCCATCACTATAACTAGAGTCTATGCGCCACAACAAAAGATCCTGCATAATGCCCCAAAGATCTGGAGTTCCAACACTAAGACCCAACACAGCCAGTTAAATGAATAAATTCATTTGGACAGTTGAATTCATATACCAGGACTAGGTATCTGGTACTCAAATCAGAGGTCTGCTGGGACCAGTGACTCCTGCCTCAGGGCAGAGACACCATCGACTCACCCCCTTCCTGACCCAGAATGGTTTCATTCACGTTGGGAATTTCTCTCCAATGACAATAAGGGCCTCTTTGTACAGAGCAACTTTTCATTACTTGCTGCTTCATTTCACAGATGTCATCTTGTCAGGATTGTCACTGACCCCATTTTACAGATGAGGAAAGTTGAGACTCCAAAAGGATAGATGACTCACCCAAGGAACTGCAGTCAGTAACTGTAGAGCCAGGACTTGAACTCAGGCAGCTCAACTACAGGGCCATGTACCCAGCACCAAACTAGACTACCTCACACAGGCACGAGTCTAAATATAAGTGCTGGGAAATCCATGGACAGAGGAGTCTGGTGGGCTACACTCCATAGGGTCTCAAAAGAGTCAGACATGATTTAGTGACTAAACAACAATATAAGGTGAAAGAAATGGGTGCATTTCTAACAGGAAAAGATCATGATCCCAATTAATACAAAATTTGAAACTCTGAATTATATTGAATTGTGTAGAGAAAACCACTGGACCAGTTAGCCTGATGGTGCTTTCCGAACCAGGGCCACATGCCAAACTAGCGGAATGCAACCTCTGGGAAAATCCAAAGCCATGGGGTACGTCTGTCTTTCCCCGGGGCTGCACGGACTCATTGTCCCCAGCCCACTGGCTGCAGAAAGCCTCAGAGCAGAGCCTCTGGCTGAGTGGAGAGCTGGAGGTACAGATGGTTTATCAAGTGCTCCTGTGCATCAGAGATGAGGAAGGAATGAATGCCTTCCTGCCCAAGCGCTTAGAGAAAACAGCTGCCCTCTGAGCCCCAGTGACTAGCAAGCTCTTGGATTGCTCAGGGCCCTTTGACAGGTGACAGCCAAGGGACATGGGGTGAGGCTCTGCGGAGAGCTGAGCAGAAACCCAGGGCACCTTCTAGGCTCTGCATTATAATTGGATTTTCCAAGAAATGGCTTTGTCCAGCTTTTCAAGCTGCTGATTTACAAACTGACCTCAGCCACCATTTACTCTTCCCTGTAACTGGATCTGCCAACTCTCAGACTCGGTCTCTTGTTTCAGCCTTCTTGTTTCAGCCTTCCATTTTTATCCCTGCTCTTCTCCAGGGAGCTGAGCTGCCTCTGTTGTCTGGACTCTTACTGCGGTTAAAGCGGCGCGAGGAGGGTCAATATACTTCTCTATCAATAACGGCCTCCTGTCAGTCACAGCCATTCTGCCAATCGTCTAGGGGATAGGCGGGCCTTGGGAAACTTCGACCAATGGCCTTTCACTTTGGCCCAGGTGAGCTTGTGACTGGCCGTGACCCTGTGCAGAAGGGCAGGGACCCGGGGTGCAGGAAGCGGGAAAGATGATGGTGAAATAAAGCCTTACCTTTGTGAGAACTGAGTGGCCAAGAGGATAGGCTCTGGGTTCAAGTTCCAGCTCTGCCCCCGACTGCTGCTGCTGCTAAGTCGCTTCAGTCGTGTCCAACTCTGTGCGACCCCATAGAGAGCAGCCCACCAGGCTC